>NC_057714.1:84773992-84790243 GCF_004010195.1 Chiloscyllium plagiosum | reverse complement strand
GTTTCGGGCAAAAGCCCTTCATCAGGAATAAAGGCAGAGAGCCTGAAGCGTGGCGCTTATCTCTCCACGCTTCAGGCTCTCTGCCTTTATTCCTGATGAAGGGCTTTTGCCCGAAACGTCGATTTTGCTGCTCATCGGATGCTGCCTGAATTGCTGTGCTCTTCCAGCACCACTGATCCAGAATATGAATATATACAGTTGGTCTTTCAGACTTCATCCCTGTTTTTACATTGGATACCTGTACCCTCTTCATTTTGACAAATGAATAGCACTGCTTCTTCAAGTAGACACTAGTGAGATTTTTAATAGAGTTTTGAATGGGAGAATGTGCAATGTAATTGGATCCATCAAAAGTGTTGATTAGCGCAATACTGCAAATAGGGTGTAAAGTGCCTTTTTGAGTTTCATGTCAGCAAATATAACTTGCACTTCTTTCTTTTTTAAAATCTATTAAAATGCATATGAACCTAATAACACACTGAATCAATTAAGATAAATAAATCACCAGTGTATTGTTAAATATTTGCCATATATTCTTGTAACTTATTCCATATTAATTGCAGTCATGTTAGTGCCTAGTTCTGGTTGAGGTTCTGGTTATATTTCTCTCATTAAGCTGTGGATTTTATTGAGATACAGGCATTTAGATGCTATATTATGGTCTTGACCTTAGAAAATACCCGTACTTGTATGTTATCAAATATTGTATAAAGTTTCTTTTGTATGTCCAGACACCGTAACCCTTGTAAACCTATTATCTTTTCTTGTACTTGCGGGGTTGATTTGTCATTGAATTTACAGCATTTCTGTGGATCTTTTGTTCCCAGGTACAGTTAACAATACCGACAGAACCAAGTATGTCTAGACAAAAGAAATCTTAGCTGTAGGGGTTCCTGGAATGCATTGGTTTAGTGGAAAACATACACAAACAACAAGCAGAGGCACTCCAATTGATGTTTTAGTTATAACACAGGTTTAAGTGTTTATGATCCTCAAATTATGCTGCACAAGTAATGCCAGGCAAATAACCTATGAAACCATATAAAATTCCATTGGTCTGCTGTTTGAACAGGGCCATTAGTTGAGCCATAATCAAAGTATCTTCCTTTAAAAATAAGTTTTGTGGTAGAGAGTACAGGTATTTTAGAAGGAAACATTTCTGAATTGGAAGGATAAGTATCCATTGTGATATGAAGCTTGGCAGAAACTACAATCATGGCCGTATACCCTTGATTATGAGTCCTCAAACTTTAAACTGTGGACTAACTTACTAGCTGGGTGAAGGTGTTTAATTGGAACAGTTAATGTGGCAAGAAATAGAAAGTCTTGGAAAGAAAAGTAAAATTAGCGAGTTTTGAGAAGATTTGTAGCTCAGGTTGAAGTTTTGGATGTAGATTTGCTCGCTGAGCTGGAAGGTTCATTTCCAGATGTTTCATTACCCTACTAGGTAACATCTTCAGTGGGCCTCAGGCGAAGCAATGCTGAAAATTCCTGCTTTCTATTTATATGATTGGGTTTCTTTGGGTTGGTGATGTTATTTCCTGTGGTGATGTTATTTCCTGTGGTCAAGTCACTTCCTGTTCCTTTTTCTGAGGGGGTGGTAGACGGGGTCAAACTCGATGTATTTGTTGATAGAGTTCCGGTTGGAATGCCATGCTTCCAGGAATTCTCGTACGTGTCTTTGTTTGGCTTGTCCTATGATGGATGTGTTGTCCCAGTCGAAATAGTGTCCTTCCACATCCATATTGAGGATACTAGTGAGAGAGGGTCATGTCTTTTTGTGGCTAGTTGCTGTTCGTGTATCCTGGTGGCTAGTTTTCTGCCTGTTTGTCCAATGTAACCGTGCAAGGAATGTAACAAACACTACATTGGACAAACAGGCAGAAAACTAGCTATCAGGATACATGAACAGTAACTAGCCACAAAAAAACATGACCCTCTCTCTCTAGTATCCTCACATACGGATGAGGAAGGGCACCACTTCAACTGCAACAACACAGCCATCCTAGGACAAACCAAACAAAGACATGCACGAGAATTCCTAGAAGCATGGCATTCCAACATTCCAACCGGAACTCTATCAACAAACATATCGAGTTTGACCCCATCTATCACCCTCTCAGAAAAGGAACAGGGAAGTGACTTCACCACAGGAAATAACATCACCAACCCAAAGAAACCCAATCATATAAATAGAAAGCAGGAATTTTCAGCATTGCTTCGCCTGAGGCCCACTGAAGATGTTACCTAGAAACATCTGGAAATGAACCTTCTAGCTCAGCGAGCAAATCTACATCCAGAAAAGTAAAATGTTGTTCGAATTTAATGTGTCCTTAAATCTAAAAATGTTCAGTGGACTCACTTAAATATAATGGGATTAAAAATGTGGGATACTATTAAAAGCACATACTTATCCATTGAGTTTGAATGCTTGCAGCATACTACACTGTTTATGCATTGGTGACTGTGCAGTATACCACATCAAACAGGCTCAGTAAAATTATCCTGGGAAAGATAGGAGTAAAAATGATATATGATGGCTAATTAATTGTTCCTATTGATGTGAGATTCATTCAGTTGGAATTTCATAGTCCCTAATGGGACTGACGTGAAGGCAAGACAGAGAAAAGTTGAGGGCCGCATCTTGGATCCAGAATTCCCAACTCCATTCTGGCTCTGGCTATTTTCACCATTGCAACTAAGGACATGTTGCAGCACCATCCAGATGTTGTTTAAAGGTGTTGATACCATTTTAAACAATGGCAAGCTCAGATCATGACCACTATCATGTGGGACTCCTTATGATTGAGATTGTGAATTGTGAGTTGAAAGTGGAAAAGATGCCTCCTGCTTTACAGGAAACCAGGAAATGCTGCAATCTGAGGTGAAGCTGTGTTGCCATTAGTCGGAACTGACAAGACCTTTGGTGGGAAGTGTTTTATTTCCCAATGACTTATTCGGCTATTGTTTTTATTTTACTTTATAGATATTAGGAGTGATTGCAATGTTTTGTAGGGTCAAAAGGGAAACTTTGCTAAGTGCGTGAGAGTGCATGAAAGTTCGAGAAGTTTTGAAAATGTTAGGGGTGCTACCAATGTTTTCACCTACAAAGATAAACCTCAAGATAGTGCCTCTTCAATATTGGACCAATTTTCTCTTTTGTGAGACCCATTGTTGCCTCTATCTTGCCTCCAGAGGCAGCAGGGCTATCTCATACCTGTCTCTTTGACATGACAATGAGGCACTTGGGCTCCTCCCGGAAAATTTCCTCCCTCTCAATACCCGTCTTGATCATGGTCACCCAGGCTAACGTGTTCATACATGCTAAAATCTGATAAACCCAAGTGACCGGTTACATATGTACAAATTTAAACTGCTGATATAAGCAAATCTTCAAAAACTTTCAATCTATTTACTATATATTCCTAACCACCAGAATATAATGAATATAATTTGTAATTTTAATATATCAATTTGTGTTCAGTAGCAGTAACACTATCAGTGTATTGTGAATGTACTCGGTGGCTATCTGTAACAAGTATTGCAGGTACTCACATGGTTTAGACCATAACACGTAGGAACAGAAATTAGGCCATTCAGCCCATCAAATCTGCTCTGCCATTCAATCATAGCTGAGGAGTTTCTCAACCCCATTCTCCCACCTTCTCCCCGTAACCTTTGATCCCCTTAACAATCAGGAACCTATCTATCTCTGTCTTAAATATACTCAATGACCTGGCCTCCACAGCCTTCTGTGGCAATGGATTCCATAGATTTATCACTCTCTAGCTGAAGAAGTTTCTCTTCACCTCCATTCTAACTGGCCTTCCCTTTACTCTACGGCTTGGTCTTTAGGTCCTGCTAAATGAAACATCATCGCAATGTCTACTCTATCCAGGCCTTTTTCAGCAGCCTCTCCAAAATCTGTAGGCTGTTTTTTTTTCTCTCTCTGAAACTAAGTGTCAGGGCAGGACTCGAAAACAGAAGGGACTTCTATCTGGGGGTGGGTGAATATTTCTTGAGTGATAACATTTTTTAAATCTCATTGCATTTGATTTGTAGAAAAATCTCCAGATCTAATTGTCAGATGGGCCTCCAAGGAGGTATTCAGCATTCTAACTTCATATCTAAAAAGCACCCAGACAACACTTCATTCTCTGAAATCCAGGGCCATCAATGTGATTTCCTAGCCCTACCCAGCCCTAGAAATGGCAAATAAGAGGCTGGAGGCACTCCAGGTTTTTCGTGACCTGTCCCTTGAGTTGCTCCTACAGGGCGTGTCTGAATGAAGGGACAGCTGTTCTCTAGAGATCACAATAAAAGGCCATCACACATGACGATGGCAGTGTGGATGGAGGTGGGTGATTAGACCACAAAACACTAGAGATGTGACAAGATGCAGTGCTATAAGAGGATGAATTATTTCTTGTGGTCTGCCAGACAACTTACCACTGTCTACTGAGTCCTTCATGACCCTATAACTATGTTCAAAAGTCGGGGATACTAGGACCCTTAGGCATAGACTTAGAATTAGAGGGGATCAATTTAGAACAGAAATGAGGAGACATTTCTTCAGCCAGAGAGTGGTGGCCTCTGTAATTCATTGTCACAGAGCGCAGTGGAGGCTGGAACATTAAATGTCTTCAAGGCAGAGATTGATAAATTCTTAATCTCGCAAGCAATTAAGGGATACGGGGAGAGTGTGGGTAAGTGGTGTGACAAGGCCAACAGCCATGAAAGAATGGTGGAGCGGACTCGATGAGTTGAATGGCCTTACTTCCACTCCTATTTCTTATGGTCTTATGTTCTACTATTGTAAGCTGCCACCTTACTGGATCCTGGGTAACAGATATTACTATTACAAGCCTTGAGTCTAATCTGTGCCTTTCACTTCGTTGCGCCTACCCATGCTGAACTAACAAATAGACCACAGCTCACTTATTAATCAGGGTTCACAATTCAAGCAGAACAAGAACATTTGGCATGTAACAGCTCACCAGCAACAACCCACTCACCTAAAACTCACCTACTTTTCCTCACAACTAGGATAATTTTACACATCAGATAGGTTCTCAGCAAAGGCTTAAACAGGACAAGAGCATCACCATAAAGGGTCCCTTTGACCATTGATACATCTGAAGAAAATCATGCTCACACATCAGTGAAACTTCATTCACAATTCTTTTAATCTCTACATGCTCAAAATGCTTTCTTCTTACATGGAATGTACATAGACATAAAGCTATAAAGCCTGTGTTTCCTGTTTTTGAATATTTTTGTTTGTGAAATAAAATGGGAAATAACTTCTAAAAACAAAGCATTTTGAAGGATTGCTGCACTTTTTGGAAAGCAAGTGACTTGACATTTCTTGCAAGTGCTATTTACCCAGCTACTGGTTCAAGCAATAGTGGAAAGATAAAACCAAGATCTGCAGAGGCTGGAAATCTGAATCAAAAACAGAAATTGCTGGTGAAACTCAGCAGGGTTGGCAGCATCTGTGGAGAAAAAAAGCTGTCAATATTGCGGGTCCAGTAACCCTCCATCAGAATTGATTAAAAGATTGCGGAGCAGCTATAGAGAAATGGAAATTCAACCAAGTCCCAGCAGCACTTAGTTGATTGGTCTGTTGAATCATTGAACCAGTTATCAATGAAAAAGACCTTCTGCAATCCAAACACTCTGTGACCGATTCTCAGGAGCTGATCAGATTATGGATGTGAACAAGCTTAGAAACATTCTCTATTCTTGGAAGAGAAAAAACCTGAAGAAAACCAGTTTATTTTATTCTTCAGCAGTTGCTGTAGGATGTGACTTTTAGTTATAAATCAGAAGCATTTATAAGTATGAACCAGTTACCCTGTGTCTTGGCAAACAAGTGAAAATATCTGGAGAAGGAAGATTAAGAAATAGCTTCCGATTAACACAAGAACCATCTCAGCAGATCCTGTGAACATGGACCACCAAAATGCTTTCCCAGTCTTTCCCTCCACCCATAAAACACCGTTTTCTTTTCATGTGTGTGTATGGGAGTTAGTGTTTTAACTAGTAGAGCTGTATGCCAACAGAATGCAGTGGCTCATCAACATCCTTCAAAAGGGTAATTAGGGCTGGAGATTAATTCTGGCCTTGCAGCTGATGTTCACATTGCAAGAATAAAAAGAAAACAAGTGGTTCTGATCTGGACCCCTGAAAGTCTGGAAAGATTGCATTAAGAATCCTGCTTCTGAATTTACTGTGGGAAAATAAGATTAATTTTCAATCTTTCAGCTTTTACCCATAGTATGTTATCTGTCCCCATTGTGCAATGTGTGTGACGTATGCCACTTGATTATTTAAATATCCCTCATCCTGGTAGATGGGCTATGATTTCTTATATTCTTTCATGGGATATGTCATCATTTTTGCCCAATTCTCATTGTCTTTGAGAAAGTGTTGTTGAATGTCTTCCTGAACTGCTCCAATCCATGTGATGTAGTTACACGCACAGTGCTGTGACAGTGGGAGCTTCAGTTGACATATTGACAGTGGAAGAACAGTAATATTGTTCCAAGTCATGCTGGTGTGTGGCTTGCAGGTGCTGGTGTTCCCATGTAACTGCTGCTTTGTTCTTCCAGTTGGCAGAGATCGCAGGTTGGAATGTTCACTGAAAGCAAAGAAGATCAAATAAAGGCAGTTTGATGTTTAGCAGGAATGGAGTAAAAGGAATGGGAATTGACACAGGATGTGCTAGATAGGGCTGTAGGGTGGGGGTGGTGGTGCTTAGAGAGGAACTGGATACAGATAATTATTTATGGCCATATAATAATATGGAATCCTCTTGCTAAAGCTAATAATATGATGTCATAATAACGATATGGGTTTCCCCAGCTTGACCAGCGTTTATTGCTCATCCGTAATTATCATTGAGAAGGTGGTAGTGAGCTGTCTTCTTGGTCTGTAATGGTTCATAAGAATCTGTGGTTACAAAGTAACTTCTGGACTTTTAAAAATTAATTTGTGGGATGTGTCTTTCTAGCTAGGAGAGAAGTTAGGAGACAACCACATTGCTATTGGTGTAGAGTTACGTGGAGGCCAGATGAGGTACAGATAGGAGATTCTATTCCCTAAGAGGCATTAATGACCCAGATGGGTTTTTAGAACAATCAACAACGGTCACCATGAGACCAACTTTTTAATCCCAGATTTTCAATGAGTTCATATTTCACCATTTAAGTCATGTTGAACTCATGTCCCCAGAACATCATCCTGGGATTCTGCATCACTTGTTCAGTGACATTACCACGATGCCACTATCTCCTCTAAGGTCACTTTTGACTACTTTTATCTATTGATTTGAATATAAATTTGAAAGGTCATGACCTTTTTTTAACACCAGTCAATGTAGATTCTTTCCTGTTTTTTTTCACTCTTCTGTTAAAAATACCATATGCCTGTTGATATTGTTCCTGGCCACATGTAATAGAATGGCATTATTTTAGATCAACCCACTGAGTATTGAAGAACAGCTTACAATATGTGGAAGTTGGCATGTGAGCGCTGCTTTTTTTGGCTTGTACATCAAAACCCTGAGTACGACCTAAAATATTCTGTCTGAAGCAGTTTTTTTTAAAACAAATAGAGGCAGCTAAAGATAAAGAAAGGCTGCTGAAAATCACAATAAAGTGCCAGCAGGTTAAAGTATGGGATATGCATATAATAAGATAAATGTATGCTGACAATTGAATCCTTGTGTGTCGAATACCATCCTATACTTAACTAGAAAAATCAATTTTAAAAACCTTAGCAAGGCAATCTTAGATCTATATAAAATGATGTATATAAAGTACCTTTTATACTTTTTAGAGCATAACTTGAGTGACGTTTTGTCAAGTGATGTCAATTGTGTGTTGCTGGAAGCACCCTAGCCTCTGAATTTTAAATTGTGGGTTTAGAGAATCCCAATATCATAGAGTATAGAAGAGGCCCTTTGGCCCATCAAGTCTGTATCACCAAAAGTGTACTAGTACCTACACTTGTCCTGCTGTCCCACAGTTGGCCCATAGCCTTGAATGTTATGTCACTTCAAGTGCTCATCTAAAAACTTCTTAAAAGTTGCGAAATTCCCTACGTCAACTACCCTCTCAGGCTTTGCAGTCCAGAGCCCACCACCCCAATTGAGGAAAAGGTTTTTCCTCAACCCCTTCCATACCTCCTGCCTTTGACTTTAAAATTCTGACCATTTGTTACTGACCTTTCAACTAAGGGGAACAGATGCACTGTATCCACCCTGTCCATGCCCCTCATAATCCTATACACCACTATCAGGTCACCCCTAAATCTTCTCCGCCCCAAAGAAAACAACCTAAGTTTATGCAGCCTCTCCTTATGGCTGAAATGCTCTATCCCAAGCAACATCTGGTGAATTTCCTTTGTACCTCCTTCAGTGCAGGTTCGCATTCCACCCTGGAGAATTCAGCACAACACTTAAGATAGTGCTCTGGTGCAGTACTGTTTCAGGTCAGATGTTCAAAGTCTTCTGCCCTTGGCAGATGGCTGTAAAGATCCCACTGCACAATTTCAAAGAAAAGCTGGGAAGTTCTACCGATTATTTGGTCACTCATCTCGTTTCTGGCACTTGGTGTGTGCAAATTGTCTGGCCCTTTTCCAATAATGCAATATTGACTACACTTACAAAGTACTGGTTAATCAATAGCTGATAGAAGACTTTGGAATATCCTGAATTCATGAAAGATGCTGTGGAAATGCAAGTAATTCTTTCTTATTTGTCATTGCAGCAATGCACTTTGTAAAACTAGACAGACTTCACTGATGTAAACTCAAATAAATACACCCAGAAATCTTGGCTTCTAGTTGAGTTTAGTGCTGTGTAAAATATCCTGTGTTTTAGAAGGTGGAAGGGAGGGAGGGTGTTCTGCATCTGGTGTGCTTGAACCCAATCGTCAATCCCTCTTGAATCTCAGTATGAAATGTATGTGGCCTGCCACTTCTCTACAAATTTAATAATTTTTTTTGCTGTAAATTTATGTCAGGATTCAAAATCTGCTGACTGTTTCATGGTTGATCTGTAAAGTTATGTGAAATAATAACAGAAAATGCTGGAAATGCTCAAGCAGCATCTGGGAAGGGAAAAACAGCATTCAATGTTTGAGATTGATGGTCTTTCATGTGAACCCACGAGACTGCATAGGACTGAATGTCATAATTTTACTGTATGCTCCTCCTCCTTCTCCCCATTGGAACATTTACTATTTGGGCAGAATTTTCCCATTTGCAATTAAAGCATGAGATTCATGGGGCCGGGTCCATCATGGCTTAGTGCAACTTTTTCATGCAATCTTCTGCTCTTTAATCAGTAATTAGTGAACAGGTTCTTTAGCATCCTTCTCAAGGAGTGAGGAGGCAGGAGAGGTGAAAATGCTTTCCACAACTGGGACTTTCTTGTCTTCACATTTAAAGCCCAGCTGCACACTACTTCAGACACTGTGAGCCAGGAGCTGACCCTTGCAGTCTGCTGCACAACCATTAAAGTCCAGAGAAAGGAAAAGCTCTCACTTCACAAGCAGGGATCTGGAGGTGCTGGTGGATTTGCTCATGGAGCGAAGGACTGTCTTCTTTCCTGTTGACTGCTATGAACAGGAGGCCACACCACCAGACCAGACCAGCCAGGCTTGAATATCAACTCAGGTCAGAGCTATGAAATGGGATCCCCAACGGTGCAGGGAGGTCAATGATAAAAAAAAGAACTACGGATGCTGGAGATCTGAAACAAAAATAGAAATTGCTGGTGAAATTCAGCAGCTCTTACAGCATCTGTGGATGGACACAGAGTCAACATTTTGGGTTCAGTGACCTTTCTTCAGGGATGTTAGCACCTCAATGCCTTTGCGCATGAAGAGGCGAAGAAATTTCTTCTGAGATGCTCTGGGTGCAAGATGCGAGCTACTATGCATTACATGCTGCCCATATCAGAGGTAGAGTTGGAGAAACCTAACCCAATGCTAAAACACCCAGGATGGGCTACAAAAGAAAACAGCCTGTGTCCTTGGACTCAGAGGGGGTGGGGTGTAGCAGTTGTAATGCAGTCAGCCAGGTGGACCTGACAGATTACGAGTTCCCTGAGGGAGTGTTAATCTGGTCCAATTAGGGATCCCTGGCTGACAGACAAGAACAGGAGTGTAAGGCATCCTGTTGACTCTGACAGCTGACTCTGAGGGAGCTGGATCAGTGTCAAAGATTCTCCAAATGTAAATAAAGAATGACTTAGTGATGGGATACCAGCCTTTGAGGAGTTACTTCAGAGTTCAATAACTTTACAGCCTGATTCTATCCTTCCGTGTTTTTATCCATCCACCACCCTGTCCTGGGTAGAGAACGTGGTATTTATCCTGAAGACGACATTGGAGGAGGGGGCAAGGATGTGAGAAGTGAGTTGATAGGTGGAGATGGAGCCCAGAGAGAGAAGGATATGAAAGGGGTAGGGAAATAAGGAGATTATGGATAGCAGGCCAGGAGAGAAAGAAAATACTTAATAAATGATCATAAGATCCAAGAGTAGGAGAGAATGGCTGATCTGTACTGAAAGCAACCTATATAATGTGATAATAGGCCCAGGAGTATGTGAGAATGGGTGACTGTGCAAAAAACAACTCATGTCATAACAGGACAGGGTGCTGGATGAGTAAAAAAATGGAAGCATAGAATCAGACTCTAAAGTTATTGAACTCTGAAATAACTCTACAAAGGCCAGTATCCCATCACTTAGTCACTCTTTATTTACATTTAGAGAATCCTTGACACTGATCCAGCTCCCTTACAGCCAGCTCTCAGAGTCATCAGGATGTCTGATAATCCTTTTCTTTTTTTTCTTCTTTTTTTCTTTTTGTTTTTCTTTTTCTTTTTAATAATTTAACCCCCACACTACCACCTAAGTGCGGTAGTGCTTATTTTTTTTTCCCAGCACCCATGGTGTGTGTGTGCAGGTGTGAGACACAGTGAAAGACACAAAGTGCACGAATCTTTATTCAATTTCCACCACCAGGAAGATAGGAAAACACCCGGGTGGCCAGTGACAAACACTGCCCTTCACATCAAAGGGCAATAATCCTTTTCTTATCTGTCAGCCAGGGCTCCCTGATTGGACCAGATTAACATCCCCAATCAGGGAACTCATAATCTATCAGATCCACCTGGCTGATCTTGTTACAATTGCTACATCCCTCCCCCTCTGAATCCAAGGGCACAGGCCATTTTTTTCTACAGCCCATCCTGGGTGTTTTAGCATTGGGTCAAGTTTCTCCATCTCTGCCCCTGATATGGGCACCATATAACACATAGTAGCTCGCCTCTTGCACTGAGAGCATATCAGAAGAAATTTATTCTCCTCTTCATGCAACAAAAGCATTGAGGTGGCAACATTCACTGTGTCCATCTCAGATTCCAAGATATCTTCAATGCTTGCCAGAGAGGGAGAACCTACATTTAGGCAGACGGTCAAGGAGCCAGGCATGTCTTGCATCCACACCATTTGCAAGTGTGAGGTTATCTTATGGTCCAGATGCATGTTCAGGATAGTCACACATACCTGAACGTCATATGTCAATGGACCTCACCTCATGTTGATCATGCCTCTTACCCATGCAGGGCCATTCCTGTGGTTCCTATACCAAGCTTCGTCCCAATGTAAGCTGTCTCTCTCCCTTAACAGAGTCGTGTGCCTGGCATTGCTGTTCCCAATGCCGTTTCACCCTCCTCCTCCCCCCACCCTCCAGGTCTGGAAAGATCAGATTTAAACTAGTATGGGGTCTTCTTCCTATTGGCAAGTCTACTGAAACTATCCCTGTCATTGCATGAGGCATGGTCCTATAATCAAATAGGAACCAGGACAGTTTAGTATCTAGTGAAGCTGTAGGCTGTTTCTTTAAGCCTGCCTTCAATGTTTGGATTGCTTTTGTTTTGTCAGACCATTGAATGATGGATGGTATGGTGTTGTCCTTATATGATGAATACCATTCGACTTTAGAAAATACTCCAATTCCCTGCTGGTAAATGATGGCCCATTATCTGTTACCAACATTTGCAGGAGTCTGTGTATTGCAAAAGTTGCACACAGTTTGTCTATCATTGTTCCTGTGTTCGACAAATGAACTCTATGCATGATCAACCAGTTTGAGTGGGCTCCACAATGATTAAGAACATTGAACCCATGAAAGGACTTGTACAGCTGGTGTGTGACAGACACTAGGGTTTACCCAGCCATGCCCATGTATGTGGGAGAGCTGCTGACGGTAACTTTTGTTCTCTTTGGCACTCTGGGGCACTGTCCCACCAACACAGCTATGTCTGCATTGAATCTTGGCAAACAGGTACAACTTCTTGCTAACATTTTCATTTTAGAAACCCTTGGATGACTCTGGTGGAGTTCAGCCCAGATCTGACAACAACCATTGCTCAGGACAATCACTCCCGCTCCCTATAATAATATCCCATCTTCCCCTATGATCTGGTTTCTCTGGGTTCAAAAAGCTTTCAATTTTGGTTGTGATGGCCCTTTTGTTTCCCTCATAACCACTAGCTGTTTCAGTTTTGCCAGAACCAGATCTT
Source organism: Chiloscyllium plagiosum (assembly GCF_004010195.1). Lineage (NCBI taxonomy): Eukaryota > Metazoa > Chordata > Chondrichthyes > Orectolobiformes > Hemiscylliidae > Chiloscyllium > Chiloscyllium plagiosum. Next base: position 84,777,643 of record NC_057714.1, on the reverse strand, counting down.
TCTGCATCTAAAGTCAGATATTGTCAGCTGTGTCCAGAAAATTAAAACTATTATGGATTCTTTGGTGATGGTACCACCAGTGCTAGCCAGCTGGTATTTGCCAGAGTTAGGTGGCTCAATGCATCAGCATTTGCTGCTTGGTCTCCTGGATGGTATTCCAACTTGCCATTACGCACTTACTATTAGAGCCCACCTCTGAATTTGGCATAAAGTAGTTGGTGGCACTGCCTTGTCCTCTTTAAGTACACCTAGCAGGAGTTTGCGGTCAATTATTTTTAAAAATTTATATTCGTAAAGATTTTGATGGATTGTCCTGACTCCATACATGACCACCAAAGCATCCTTCTCTATCTGGGCACATTTACGTTCCTCATTAGTCAAAGTCCTGGATGCATATGCTATTGGGCATTCCTCTCCATTGGGCCACCTATGAGCGAATACTACCATGATGTCATATGTGGAGGCATCACATGTCAGTACCAGATCTCGCTCAGATCATAGCGTACCATCTTAGAGGATGCTAGCTGTTTCTTCACTTTCCTGAAAGCTATGGCTTGGCTATGCAACCATTTCTGAGGCTGACCCTTTTTTAAGAGTTGATGCAAAGGTGCCGGAATGGAGGCCAGGTCATGTATGAACTTTCCATGATAATTCCCCAACCCAAGGAAAGACCTAAGCTCTGGTATAGACATGGGAGCTGGGGCATCTTTGATCACACTAACTTTATCTTCCAATGGGTGTAATCCAATCTTGTTGACTCTGTAGCTCTAGTAGCTCACTTGGGGTGCCTGAAATACACATGATTCCTTTCTAAGGCATATACCCGCCTGGGAGAATCATCTAAGGGCTATATCCAAGTTCTCTATGTGGTCTTTATTGGTCTTCTCTGTTACTAGCATATCATCTAGATAAATGGCAACCTGAGATAGCATCATCTACTAAAAAATGGCCCAGGCAGACAACACCCCAAATGGCAGCCCTGTACATTGTTACAAACCTTTATGGGTATTAAATGTAGCATAATTCTGGGAATTCTCATCTAACTGCAATTGGAAGTACACGTGCGTCATGTCCAGCTTCATGAAGGACAGCCCCACTCCCAGCTTTGTGTACAAATCCTCTGTGAGAGGGATTGGGTATTTATCCAACTGCAAACAACGGTTCACCGTTTGTTTAAAATCCCCACAAAGCTGAACCGACCCGTTGGGCTTCAAAATCGGTGTGACCAGTGCTGCCCATTCTGCAACTGGACTCATGAGATGATTTCTTCACTTTCCAGCCTCCTGATTTCTGCCTCTAATTTTGCCCGTAAGGCAAACGGCCCTGGGCGGTCCTTGCAGAATCTGAAATTGATTTTTGGTGAACTTGCAAGGTGGCCTTGGCTCCTTTGATAGTCCTTATACCATCCTGAAAAAACTTGCAGGGATTTTGTTAGGACTTTGCTCAGGCTTCCATTTTCCAATCGAAAAATGTTGAGCCAATCAAGGTGAATCTTTCTCAACCAATTTTACCCCACCAGGCTTCGGCCTGAGCCTTTTAGTACAATCAGTGGGAACTGAAACAGCTGCTTCTCATAAAAGACTGTAACTAAAGTTAAAGCCTTAATCTGTAAAGATTACCTAGTGTAGGTTATCAGTCTAGTCGAGGTCTTGCGGAAACTTATAGGTTGGAGTCCAGAGCAAAGTATGTTAAAAACTGATTCTGCGATCACTGAAATGGCCGTGCCAGAAATGGGGGACCATTTAACTACATGTTTATTTTGATTGGTTCTGATTTGGATGTTGCCAAGCAATTTAACTGTGGGCTTTCTAAGGTGTGCACTTTCCTGGATACCAGCCTATGAGTTATCTTATGGGAGAAAGTGAGGACTGCAGATGCTGGAGATCAGAGCTGAAAATGTGTTGCTGGAAAAGTGCAGCAGGTCAGGCAGCATCCAAGGAGCAGGAGAATCGACGTTTTGGGCATGAGCCCTTCTTCAGGAATGAGGAGAGTGTGCCAAGCAGGCTCCACACACATCATTTACTGCATCCGCTGCACCCAGTGTGGCCTCCTCTATATTGGGGAGACAGCCTAGGAACCCTCCAACCACAAGGGATGAACTCAGATTTCTCCAATTTGCTCATTTCCCCTCCCCCCACCTTGTCTCAGTCCGAACCCTTGAACTCAGCACCACCTTCCTAACCTGCAATCTTCTTCCTGATCTCTCCGCCCCCACCCCCACTACAGCCTATCACCCTCACCTTAACCTCCTTCCACCTATCGCATTTCCAATGCCCCTCCCCAAGTCCCTCCTCCCTACCTTTTAACTTAGCCTGCTTGGCACACTCTCCTCATTCCTGAAGAAGGGTTTATGCCTGAAATGTCGATTCTCCTGTTCCTTGGATGCTGCCTGACTTGCTGCACTTTTCCAGCAACGCATTTTCAGTTCTGATCTCCAGCATCTGCAGCCCTCACTTTTTTTCAGTTAATAGATGCTATTGCATCATTAACCCCACATAACAAACAGTTTCTCAGCATTGCATTACAGGTTAAACTAAAGTCACATGCCTCAACCAGTTATCTTAATTTAGTCAAAAATCCCAATATGGATTCTTCTGGTTCTCAAATTGTCAAGGCTTGGGGTTGTAATATTCCTTAACTATAATCTGTCAACTCATGGAAACTTTTATATTTGGTGCTTCAGAGACAGTTAGACTCCTAAAAACCAAAAAAAGCTGTTGGGCCACAAGCTGTCAGGAGAATTACTCATTTCATCTGTCCCAAGTAATTTCCAAGACAAAATAATGCATCCATTCCTCATAGTGGGCCCAGTCTTTGACAACAGGATTGAACGAGACAAGCTTTCCAAATAATGGCATGATGTCAGAAATGTTACCCAAATTAAAGATGACCGTTATGAGAGAATTTCTTCAAGAATGTGCTTTTCTCTCATCGTCACTGAAATAACTCCACAAAGGCCAGCATTAACATGTGGAGAGTCCTTGACACTGATCCTCAGCTCCCTCAGAGCCAACTCTCAGAGTGAACAGAAACTCTGACACTCCTGTTTTTTTTCTTTTTTTCTTCTTTTTTTTCTCACACTATCGCCTGCTTATTTTTCCCCAGCACCCATGTTGTGTGTAGGTGTGAGACACAGTGAGAGACACAAAGTGCACAAATCTTTATTCACTTTCCACCACCAGGAAGATAGGAAAATACCCGAGTGGCCAGTGACAAGCACTGCCCTTCACATCAAAGGGCAGTGCTGTGTGATCAAAACAGTGAAGGGGAGGGTAGGGATTAAATCAAAATAGAGTTGGAGGGGGAAATAATGCACTCCACTCCCTGCGGCGCCCACCTCGCCCTGAACAACTCCAGGGTGTTGGTGGACACCGCGTGCTCCTTCTCCAAGGACACCCAGGCCCTAACGTAACCGCGGAAGAGGGGCAGGCAGTCGGCCCTAATAACCCCCTCCACAGCCCACTGCCTGGACCTGTTAATGGCCAGTTTGGCCAGGCCCAGGACCAGACTCACGAGGAGGTCATCAGACCTGCCCTCCCTCCTCCGTACCAGGTGCCCAAAGATCAGGAGCGTGGGACTGAAGTGCAACCAAAAGCAGAGGAGAAGGTTTTTGAGAAAATCAAAAAGGGAGTGCAAATGCCCACACCCAAT
>NC_057714.1:84756940-84766501 GCF_004010195.1 Chiloscyllium plagiosum | reverse complement strand
TCGGAGGCGGCTCAGGTTGTGGGGCACAGGCTCCCGCGGGAAGTACGGGACCTTGGGGCCAATGTGAAATTCCGTCCGGGCTGGGGTGAGCTCGGACGGGATCCCACCGCACACCTGAGCGTCCTCCAACTGGTGTACTACGTCGGGTCCGAGCACCGCCGTTTTGAGGCGTCGGATGGCGGTGGCCACGTACCGGACGTCTACCGCTGCCCTGCCTGCTATGTCCTGCAGCAGCGTCCAGCCCAGGCCCCCGGCACCCAGCACGTCCCCGACCCTGGTCACCCTCGCCGCCACGGCCCTCCCCTCCGACAGCCACGGGCGATCAAAGGAACCATAACTGATTTAATGAGCCATTGGCAGTTTCACTGTACCGTCCGTGAGTACTTAGACATGCATGGCTTAATCTTTGAGACAAGCATATGCTACTGGCAGGACCAACCAGGTAACACTCCTGTTTTTTTAATTTTTTTTTTCCACACTACCACTTAAGTGCGGTAGTGCTTATTGTATCCCTAGCACCCATTTTGTGTGTGTGTGCAGTGGAGAGACACAAAGTGCACGAATCTTTATTCAATTTCCACCACCAGGAAGATTGGAAAACACCCAAGTGGCCAGTGACAAACACTGCCCTTCACATCAAGGGACAGTGCTGTGTGATCAAAACAGGGAAGGGGAGGGTAGGGACTAAATCAAAATAGAATTGGAGGGAGAAATGATGCACTCCACTCCCTGCGGCGCCCACCTCTCCCTGAACAACTCCAGGGTGTTGGTGGACACCGCGTGCTCCTTCTCCAAGGACACCCGGGCCCTAACGTAACCGCGGAAGAGGGGCAGGCAGTCGGCCCTAACGACCCCCTGCACGGCCCGCTGCCTGGACCTGTTAATGGCCAGTTTGGCCAGGCCCAGGAGCAGACCCACGAGGAGGTCTTCAGACCTGCCCTAACACTCCTGTTTTTATCTGTTAGCCAGGCTTCCCTGATTGCACCAGACTAACAACCCCAATCAGGGAACTCATAGAACATAGAACATAGAAATATACAGCATAAAACAGGCCCTTTGGCCCACGCTGTTGTGCCGAGGTTTAATCCTAATGTCAAATATAATAACTTAACCTACGCACCCCTCAACCCACTTCTCTTCATGTGCCTGTTCAGCAATCACTGAAATGCCCCTAATGACTCTGCTTCCACCACCACAGCTGGCAACGCATTCCATGCATTCACAACTCTCTGCGTAAAGAACCTACCTCTGACGTCTCTTCTTTACCTTTCCCCTAATATCTTAAAACTATGACCCCTCGAACCCGTCAATCCTGCCCTGGAGAAGTGTCTCTGGCTATTGACTCTTTCTATTCCTCTAATTATCTTGTATACTTTGAACAGGTCTCCTCTCTTCCCCCTTCTCTCTAGAGAGAAAAGTCCAAGCTTATTCAACCTTTCTTCATAAGGCAGGCCCTCCAGTCCTGGCAGCATCCCAGTAACCTTCTTTGCACCCTCTCCAAAGCCTCCGGATCTTTCCTGTAGTAGGGCGACCAGAACTGGACACAATATTCCAAGTGTGGTCTCACCAGGGACTTGTAGAGCTGCAGCAAAACCTGGCGGCTCTTAAATTGGATCCCCCTGTTAATGAAAGCCAAAACACATTATGCTTTCTTAACAACCCTATCCACTTGGGTGGCAACTTTGAGGGATCTACGTACTTACACACCCAGATCCCTCTGTTCCTCCATGCTACCAAGAATCCTGTCTTTAATCCTATATTCAGCATTCGTGTTTGCATTTATCCAGGTTGAACTCCATCTGCCATTTCTCAGCCCAGCTCTGCATCCTGTCTATGTCTCACTGCAGCCTGCAATAGCCCTCGATACTATCGACGACACCTTTTGTGTCATCTGCAAATTTACTAACCCAACCCTCAACCTCCTCGTCCAAGTCATTTATAAAACCTACAAAGAGCAGAAGCCCAAGAACAGAGCACTGCGGGACCCCACTCAGCACTGACCTCCAGCAGGATACTTTCCATCTACAACCACTCTCTGCCTTCTGTAAGCCAGCCAATTCTGAATCCAGGTAGCTAAATCTCCCTGTATCCCATACTTCTTGACTTTATGAATGAGCTTACCATGGGGAATCTTATCAAATGCTGTGCTGAAGTCTATATACACCACATCCACTGCTCAACCTTTGTCGACCTGTCTTGTCACCTCCCTGAAGAACTCAATAAGGCATGACCTGCCCCTCACAAAGCCATGCTGACTGTCTGTAATCACGGTATGCTTTGCCAAATAGTCATAAATCCTATCCCTCAGAATTCTTTCCAAAACTTTGCTGACCACAGACGTAAGACTGACTGGTCTGTAATTGCCAGGGATTTCCCTATTACCCTTTTTGAAAAGAGGAACAACATTCACCTCCTTCTAATCCTCCGGTATGACTCCCATGGAGAGTGAGGATGCAAAGATCTTCGCCAGCGGCTTAGCAACCTCCTTTCTTGCTTCCCGGAGCAACCTAGGATAAATCTGGTCTGGCCCTGGGGACTTATCAGTCTTAATGTTTTCCAAAATTTCCAGCACATCAACTTCATCAATCTTGATCTGGTCAAACCTGTATCCCAGCTCCTCAAAGTTCTTGTTCACAACAAGGTCCCTTTCCTTAGAGAAGACTGAAGCAAAAAACTCATTCAGGGCTTCCCCTATCTGCTCAGACTCCATGCACAGGTTCCCTACGCTATCCCTGATCGGCCCTACCTTCTCGCTGATCATTCTCTTATTCCTCACGTATGATTAGATTAGATTAGATTACTTACAGTGTGGAAACAGGCCCTTCGGCCCAACAAGTCCACACCTGCCCGCCGAAGCGTATACCACCCAGACCCATACTCCTACATTTACCCCTTCACCTAACACTACGGGCAATTTAGCATGGCCAATTCACCTAACCTGCACGTTTTTGGATTGTGGGAGGAAGCCGGAGCACCTGGAGGAAACCCACGCAGACACGGGGAGAATGTGCAAACTCCACACAGAGAGTCGCCTGAGGCGGGAGTTGAACCCGGGTCTCTGGCGCTGTGAGGCAGCAGTGCTAACCACTGTGCCACCGTGCCGCCCACAAAGTATGAGTAAAATGCCTTTGGGTTCTCTCTAATCCTTCCTGCCAAGCCTTTTTCCTGCCCCCTCTTGGCTCTCCTCAGTCCGTTTCTGAGCTTCTAAGCCTGTAATCCTTCAAAGCTGTGCTAGATCCTTGCTTCCTCCACCTTATGTAAGCTGCCTTCTTCCTTTTGACGAGAAGCATCTCTGTTCTCATCTTCCAACATTCCTGTCTCAGAGGAATAAATTCACGCATCCCTCGCAACAACTGCTCCTTAAATAGTCTCCACATGTTTGTTGTGCCCTTTCTGTGGAACAATTGCTCCCAGTCTGTACTTCCCAACTCCTGTCTGATAGCGTCATAATTTCCTTTTCCCCAATTAAATATCTTCCCTCGGTAACTGCTCCTTTCCCTCTCTAGAGCTATGGAGAATGTGAGGCAGTTGTGATACCCGTCCTGGCTCATTGCCGAGCATCAAATCCAAACTGGCCTCTCCCCTCGTTGGTCTATCTACATACTGAGTAAGGAAACCCTCCTGAAAACACCTGACAAAAATGGCTCCATCCAAACCGTCTGCACTTAGGAGGTTCCAGTCGATATTGGGAAAATTGAAATCACCCATAACTACAACCCTGCTACCTCTGCAATTTTCCAGAATCTGCCCGCCTATTTGTTCTTCAATCTCTCTACTGCTATTAGGTGGTCTGTAGAAAACCCTCAATGAGGTGGCTGCTCCCTTGCTGTTCCTAACTCCCACCCATACTGACTCAGCAGACAGACCTTCCTCGACAACCTTTGTTTCTATAGCTGTGATGCATCTCTGATTAGCAATGCTACACCCCCTCCTTCTTTTCCACCCTCCTGTTCTTTTTAAACATTCTAAACCCTGGAACATCAAGCAACCATTCCTGCCCCTGTGAAACCCATGTCTCCGTTATGGCCACAACATCATATCCCCAAGTACTGATCCATGCTCTAAGTTTGTCACTCTTATTTCTGACACTCCTTGCATTGAAGCAGACACACTTTAACCAATCCCTCTGTTTCATCACATGAGAAACCTTCCCAATAGATTCTCTACATCCTGTCACTGCCCTATCTGCAACTGTCCCCCTCTCAGATATGTGGCTCTGATTCCCACCCTGCCAATCTAGCTTAAACCCTCCTGAATCACACAAGCAAATCTCCCACCCAGGACATTTGTGCCCCTCCAGTTCAGATGCAACCTGTCCTTCATGTCCAGGTCCCACCTTCCCCAGAAGGTATCCCAATGGTCTACGCATCTGAAGCCCTCCCTCCTGCACCAGACTCGCAGCCACGTGTTAAGCTGCATTCGCTGTCTGTTCCTCACTTCACTATCTCGTGGCACCAGTAGAAAACCTGAGATCACAACTCTACTCGTCCTGCTCTTCAGCTTCCAACCTAACTCTCTGTAGTCACTTTTCAGATCTTCAATCCCTTTCCTGGCTAAATCATTTGTGCCAATATGTCCCATGATTTCTGTCTGCTCACCCTCCCCCTTCAGAGTCCTGCAAACCCGATCGGCAACATCCTGGACCCTGGCACCAGGGAGGCAACATACTTTCCGGGAGTCCCGTTCCTGACCACAAAATCTCCTGTCAATCCGTCTAACTATTGAGTCCCCTACCACTAGTGCTTTTCTATTCTCCCCCCTTCCCTTCTGAGCCACAGTGCCAGGCTCAGTGCCAGAGACCTGACAATTGTGGCTTTCCCCTGGTAGGCCGTTCCCACTAGCAGTATCCAAAACTGTGTACTTGTTGCTGAGGGGAATGGCCATAAGGGATCCCTGCTCTGAACGTTGGTTCCCTTTCATCCCCCTGACTGTAACCCAGCTGTCCGTATCCCTGTGTGTGGGGAGTGACCACCCCCCTGTACATCCTCTCAATTTCTTCCTCAGCATCCTGGATGATCCAAAGTTCATCCAGCTCCAGCTCCAGCTCCAGTTCCCTAACTCAATTTTATGAGTCCACCTGGCTGACCTCATTATAATGACTACCAAATCGATGTTGAGTCATAGAGGCTGCAAGGTCACTAAGTGGAATATGAGACATTGTTCTTGTAATTCAAGCAGTGATTTACTGGCACTTCTTTTAATCTAGCCTACTGTATTCCACGTTCACACTGTGGCCTGCTCTACACTGGAGAGATGAAATGTAGACTGGGTGACTGCTTTGCTGAACACATATGTTCTGATGCAAAAATGACCTTGAGCTTCCAGTCACCTGCCACTTTAGCACTACTGTGTACCCTGGTCAACATTTCTGACACAGACCTGCTGCCCATCACTGACAGATCTACAGAGCTGGTCGTGAAAAAATATGCCCTAGGTGTTTAGCTGTCAGAGGACTGCGGAGACCAGGCTCATGTTCAGACCCAGACAGAAGATGATCCTATAGTCCCTGCCATTAATGATTTTGTCCAAATGTACAGGCAGACTCAGGACCAAGAGCCGAAGGTGGGTGTGTCAGATACACTTAGTAAACTGGATCAAAATTCAAAATATGGAGGACTGCATCAATATTACCAGTACCCTGCTGGCTCTGGCATGCATGTAACTAGTTGTCCCTATGGTCAAATTGGTGACAGTCCTGAAGAAGGGCTTATGCCCGAAACGTCGATTCTCCTGCTCCTTGGATGCTGCCTGACCTGCTGCGTTTTCCAGCAACATATTTGACAGTCATGAAGAGCCAAGTTCAGCATATTCAGCTGAATATGTGCACAGACCTGCACTGCATTGCTGCTGCCATTTGTGCTCAGCATTGCTGGCAATACAAGAAGGGGACAAGGAACCTCAAACTCACTCCAGACCCCAGTTCCTTCAGGAAAATAGAGTGGTGCTAGCAGCAAGCACCCATAGGGAGGAGTGACAAACAGGCCTCAGAAGCCTCTCCTCAGGATGGTCGGAGTTGTCCAGCTCCTCTATCCCCCACCTGACTATGATCCCAAAGCCTTCAACAGTTCAAACTGCAGAAGGTGATCTTGCTTCTGGTCAAGAGTCTCTTGGCCATCCAGGCCCAAAAGTTATAGTGGATGACTGCCCACTCTTCCAGGCCAACAGGGCCAAACACAATGCAGGCTCCCTCCACTCTAGCTGTGGAAATTGGGATTACATTTGGACATAGTAGGGGGCACAGGAGAAAAATAACCACTTGGTGGAATAAATATCGTGCAGGTGAAACATCATTGTAAATAATCAATAACTTTTCCAATAAATCCTCATCTACACTATCACAGTTTCTGTTCTAATGTAATTTTTGCTGTTGGACCTGGTTAAGTCACATTCTTGTGAGAGATGAGCTTCTCATCTGTCAGACACCCCAACATTGCTCATCTCTCATAAGCAATTGCAAGCAGGTTCAGATGTCAGGAATCCCTGAACCACAACATTGATGACTACAGCTAAGGTATTGTATTATATTGTGGACAACCCTGAATCTAAACACAATGTGCAGGGATTATGCTAGAGGCCAGCTAGCACACATCAATCCACATTTATATAGAGAGTAAAAGTATGGAATCAATGATTATTCACAGATCTCTGGAGGGAAACTTTCACTGTGTGCATCAGCTTTTCAAGGGAATGCATAGGCATTCAAGACCAGCAGAATTATCATCATAGCACAGAGATCTGCTGAGAAAAACTGCCATGCGCACTGCCTCTTGCAGGTCAAATACTGTTATAGAGTCATAGAGATGCACAGCATGGAAACAGACCTTTCAGTACAACATGTCCATGCCAACCAGATATCCTAACCTAATCTAGTCCCATTTACCAGCACTTGGCCCATATCCCTCTAAACCCTTCCAATTCATATACCTTGAATGTTGGAATTGTACTAGTCTCCACCACTTCCTCTAGCAGCTCATTCCATACACATACAACCCTCTGTGTGGAAAAGTTACCCTTTAGGTCCCTTTTATATCTTTCCCCTCTCACCCTAAATCTGTACTGGACTCCCCCACCCCAGGAAAAAGACCTTTCCGATTTATCTTATCCATGCCTCTCATGATCTTATCAACTTTCATAAGGTCACCCTTCAGCCTCCAACGCTCCAGGGAAAACAGCCCCAGCCTACTCAGCCTCTTCTTTTAGCTCAAATTCTCCAACCCTGGCAACATTGTTGTAAATGTTTTCCGAACTATTTCAAATTTCACAACATCCTTCCGATAGGAAGGAGACCAGAATTCCACGCAATATTCCAAAAGTGGCCTAATCAATGTCCTATACAGCTGCAACATGACCTCCCAAATCCTACACTGAGTGCTCTGCAACACTCACTCGGAGCTTACCATGAAGTGTGTAAGACTTGCTCGGATTTGCTTTTCCAAAATGGAGCACCTCACATCTATCTAAAGTAAACTCCATCTGCCACTCCTCAGCCCTTTGGCCCATCAGAGGTGCCGGAAGACTGCAGGTTGGCTAATGTGGTGCCATTGTTTAAGAAGGGTGGTAAGGCCAAGCCAGGGAACTATAGACCAGTGAGCCTGACGTCGGTGGTGGGCATGTTGTTAGAAGGAATCCTGAGGGACAGGATGTACCTGTCTTTAGAAAGGCAAGGACTGATTAGGAATAGTCAACATGGTTTTGTGCGGGGGAATTGATGAGGGGAGAGCAGTAGATGTGATCTATATGGACTTCAGTAAGGCGTTCGACAAGGTTCCCCATGGGTGACTGATAAGCAAGGTTAGATCTCATGGAATACAGGGAGAACTAGCCATTTGGATACAGAACTGGCTCAAAGGTAGAAGACGGGGTGGTGATTGTTTTTCAGAATGGAGGCCTGTGACCAATGGAATTCCACAAGGATCGGTGCTGGGCCCTCTACTTTCCATCATTTATATAAATCATTTGGATGTGAGCATAAGACGTATAGTTAGTAAGTTTGCACATGACACCAAAATTGGAGGTGTAGTGGACAGTGAAGGTTACCTAAGATGACAATGGGATCTTGATCAGATGGGCCAATGGGCTGAGAAGTGGCAGATGGAGTGTAATTTAGTTAAATGTGTGTATTGAGTGCAGGTGTTGGGAGATCATGTTGCGGCTGTACAGGACATTGGTTAGGCCACTGTTGGAATATTGTGTGCAATTCTGGTCTCCTTCCTATTGGAAAGATGTTGTGAAACTTGAAAGGGTTCAGAAAAGATTGACAAGGATGTTGCCAGGGTTGGAGGATTTGAGCTATAAGGAGAGGTTGAATAGGCTAGGGCTGTTTTCCCTGGAGCATCGGAGGCTGAGGAGTGACCTTATAGAGGTTTATAAAATCATGAGAGGCATGGATAGGATAAGTAGACAAAGTCCTTTCTCTGGGATGGGGGAGCCCAGGACTAGACGGCATACGTTTAGGGTGAGAGAGGAAACATATAAAAGAGACCCAAGGGGCAACATTTTCACACAGAGGGTGGTACGTGTATGGAATGAGCTGTCAGAGGAAGTGGCGGAGGCTATTCCAATGCAACATTTAAAAGGCATCTGGATGTGTAAATGAATAGGAAGGGTTTGGAAGGATGTGGGCCGGGTGCTGGCAGGTGGGCGGCACGATGGCTCAGTGGTTAGTACTGCAGCCTCACAGCACCAGGATCCCAGGTTCGATTCCAGCCTTGGGTGACTGTCTGCACAATCTCCCTGTGTCTGCGTGGGTTTCCTCCGGGTGCTCCGGTTTCCTCCCACAGTCCAAAAATGTGCAGGTCAGGTGAATTGGCCATGCTAAATTGCCCGTAGTGTTAGGTGCATTAGTCAGAGGGAAATGGGTCTGGGTGGGTTACTCTTCGGAGGGTTGGTGTGGACTGGTTGGACCAAAGGGCCTGTTTCCACACTGTAGGGAACCTAATCTAATCATATTGGATTGGGATATCTGGTTGGCATTGATGACTTGGACCGAAGGGTCTGTTTCTGTGCTGTATGACTCTAAGTTTTATACCTTCTCTAGTAGGTATGTCCCCATTACTGAATCAGAAAATTTTCTTGTACGTGCTTAACAAATTCCCCTCCATCTAAAGTCTTAACACTATGGCATTCTCTGCCTATGTTTGGAAAGTTAAAATTCCCTACCATAACCACCCAATTACAGATAACTGGAATCTCCTTACAAATGTTTTTCTCAATTTCCCGCTGACTATTAGGGGGTCGAAAACACAATCCCAATAAGGTGATCATCCCTTTCTTATTTCTCAGTTCCAGCCAAATAACTTCCCTGGATGTATTCCCAGGAATATCCTCCCTCAGTACAGCTGTAATGCTATCTCTTATCAAAAACACCACTCCCCCTCCTCTCTTGCCCCCCTTTCTATCCTAGATCAGTGGTGCTGGAAGAGCACAGCAATTCAGGCAGCATCCGAGGACAGGCAAAATCGACGTTTCGGGCAAAAGCCCTTCATCAGGAATAAAGGCAGAGAGCCTGAAGCGTGGAGAGATAAGCTAGAGGAGGGTGGGGGTGGGGAAAAAGTAGAATAG
>NC_057714.1:84727462-84754438 GCF_004010195.1 Chiloscyllium plagiosum | reverse complement strand
AACAGTTTCCTCATTTCCCGTTCCCCCACCTCATCCTAGCTTCTAACCTCCAGAAACTCGGTCCCCTGACCTGTCCGGACTTGTCCGACCTGCCCAGCTCCTTTTCCACCTATCCACTCCACCCTCTCCTCCCTGACCTATCACGTTCATCTCCTTCCCCACTGACCTATTGTACTCTATGCTACTCTCTCCCCCCCCCCCCCCTCCTCTAGTATATCTCTCCACGCTTCAGGCTCTCTGCCTTTATTCCTGATGAAGGGCTTTTGCCCGAAACGTCGATTTTGCCTGTCCTCGGATGCTGCCTGAATTGCTGTGCTCTTCCAGCACCACTGATCTAGAATCTGGTTTCCAGCATCTGCAGTCATTGTTTTTACCCCTTTCTATCCTACCTATAGCATTTGTATCCTGGACATTAAGCTGCCAGTTCTGTCTATCCCTGAGCCCTGTTTCTGTACTTGCAATGATATCCCAGTCCCATGTTCCTGTCCATGCCCTGAATTCATCTGCCTTTCCTGTTAGTTCTCTTGCATTGAAGTAAATGCAGTTTAATTTATCAGTCCTACCTTGTTCTCTGTGTTCTTCCTGCCTGCCCTGACTGTTTGGCTCATTCATTTTACCAACTGTACCAGTCTCAGATTGATCTCTTTCCTCACTATCTCCCTGGGTCCCTCCCCCTCACCTTACTAGTTTAAATCCTCCCAAGCCGTTCTAGCAAATCTCCCTGCCAATCAATTCTTCGTACTGGTCACTTCTATCCAAGAAGAGATTCCAATGATCCAAAAATGTGAACCCTTCTCCCCTGCACCAGCTTCTCCACCACGCATTCATCTGCTCTATTCTCCTATTCCTACCCTCAGTAGTTTGTAGCACAGGGAGTAATCCAGATATTGCTACCCTCCAGAACCTCCTTTTAAAATTCCTACCTAACTCTCCATATCCTCCCTTCAGAATCTCATCCTTTTCCCTTCCTATGTCATTGGTTCCAATGTGTACAATGACCTCCTGCCTGTTCCCCTCCCCCTTGAGAACATTCTGCATCCTCTCAGAGATATCCTTGATCCTGGCACAAGGAAGACAACACACCAATCAGATTTTTCGCTGCTGGCCGCAGAAATGTCGGACTTTGCCTCTGACTAGAGAGTCCCCTATGACAATCGATCACTTGGAACCCGATGTACTCCTCATTACATTAGAGCCAGTCTCGATACTAGAAACTTGGCTGTTTGTGCCACATTACCCTGAGAGTCCATCACCCCCTACATTTTCCAAAACTGCATACATGTTTGAAATGGGGATAGGAGGAAGTGAGGACTGCAAATGCTGGAGATCAGAGTCGAGAGTGTGGTGCTGCAAAAGCACAACAGGTCAGGCAATGTCCGAGGAGCAGGCATAATCCCTTCATCAATGGGGATAGCCACAGAAGACTCCTGCACTACCTGCCTACCCCACCTACCTTTCCTGCAGTTAACCCAACTACCTGACTATATCTGCAGCTTTTCTCCCTTTCTATAATTGCCATTCATCACACCCCCTAGCTCTTGTAAATTTCTCATTGCCTGTAACTGCTGCTCCAACCAGTCCATGTGATCTGATAAGTTTCGCAACCAAAGACTCTTCCTGCAGACATAATCGTCAGTATAATGGAAACTCTCCCTAAACTCCCACATACGACAGGCAGAGAATATCACTCTACTAAAGGCCTTCTTTGCTCCTTTAGAATCTATAGATCCAGAAAATAGCACCATCGTTTTGCTCTAAAAAGCAGTGCTGCAGGCTAACTTAGTACGTATGGTTTATATTTTAAAAATTTTATCAAGAGTCAAATCTCAATAAAACATATAATCAAGAAAGAACTCACTCTACTTACATCTGTAGACTTAGCGCAAGGTTGCATGTAAAAAACCATCCACTTATCTGTTCCTGTGCTGTGAGCTCACCCACACAGGTTCCTCCAAGATCAGCTGTGAATTTCACTGTTTGTTCATTTTTCCTAGACGCACTCCAATGTCCAGAGATACATGAGCTCAAACAGCAAAGGCAGTAACTGTACAGATTCACTGCTGTGTTCAAACATTTCAAGATAATTTTGCAGTCTACACACATTCTTAACATTGAAGGGGTACCATTGGTGGAAGGATCAAAAGAAGATGTCTCAACATTTCACTCATCGTGCTGGCTATCCAGAGAGATTTCATTGTACCACACTTGGAAATGATTACTGACTGAAACCTTAAGAGGTATCTAACCTAGCACCATGTGGTGCTGGTTCACTGTTTCACTGACTGCAGGTTTTTCTTTCATGCTCAGTAGGGCATGTAATATGCTGTTACTTGAAAGCAGGATCAGCTGAAGGTATCAAGTGTACAGTTTGATGAATAACAAGACATTTATTCAGCAACAGGAAAGGTCAAAGACTGCCAAAATATTAAGGTGCACATATCCTTAGCACTAAGCACAGGCTGCTTGCCAGATTATCAACAGAAAGTTCAACAATTAGACAAAGTCCTAACTCAGCTCATTCATCTAGGTAACATTTTGCAATTAGGTTATCTCTGGCTTCTCAGGCTTGACATTTCATTTCTCTGCCTCCTCGTGGATGGTCCTCCTGGTTAATATCCTGATCCTTGTCATCAGAACATTACTGTCAAGTCCCCATTTCACCTGCCTCCAAGAACATCAGCTCTTCCCAAACTCACTGCCCCCCAGCCCACTGTCTCCAGATCCTCCTTTTGTCAAGGCCCCAGCAATCGCCTCCCTTGCCTCCCTCAGGCCCTGGGGGCTTATCTACCTCACTGTTTTCAAGACAACCAACACCTCCTCCTTCTTAATATCAATATGCTCCAGAATATTGTCAACATACCTCTCCCTCATCTTATCATTATCCATTACGTTCTCCTTGGTGAATACTGATGCAAAGTACTCATTAAGGATCTCAACTACTTCCTCTGCCCCCATACAAGTCTTACAATTAATGTTAAATTGCACTGAAAATTGTACAGTTCTGAAAGAACAGTTGGATGATGGCTGGAGCAACCATTCAGTGAGCTGCAACCGCCAGGGATGCGCTCTGTCTTAACATAAGATGCTGGAGCAGAAGTTGACCATTCAGCCCATTGAGTCTGCTCCACCATTCAATGACATCATCCTCAACTCCACTTTCCTACATAATCCCCATAATCCTTGATTCCTTCACTGATTAAAAGATCTGTCTATCTCGGCCTTGAATATAATGAATGACTGAGCCTCAATAACTCTCAGTGGAGACAAATTCCACAAATTTACTACTAATTCCTCCTCGTCTTTGTCTTAAATGGGAGACCCCCTTAGTTTGAGATTATGCCCCCACGTCCGAGACTCTCCCACAAAGGCATCCTATCAAGCTGTCTTGTTATTCATCAAACTGTACACTTGATACCTTCAGCTGATCCTGCTTTCAAGTAACAGCATGTTTCAATAAGGTGTCCTCTCATTCTTTTAAACTTCACTGAGTATAAGCCCAACAGACACAACTTCTCCTCATAAGAAGATTTCTTCATACTCAGAATCAACCTAGTGAACCTTCTCTAGATGTCCTCCAATCACAGTATATCTTCCTTAACTAACAGAATCAAAACAGTTCACAATATTCCAGCTGTGGTCTGACTCATACCTTGTATGTTATTAGCAAGAATCCCTGTTAATATGCTTCATTTCATTTGAAATAAAGCTCGACAGTCCACTTGCCTTCTCTAATGTCTGCTTACATATTGGGAATTAACACTGTCTAGCTCTTGGAGAAAGGAGAGAATTGAAAGCAACATATTAATAACAGATTCAATAGTGAGATTCTTGAAGATGCATTTTTAGGCTTGGGGTGAAAATTACAAATATTTTTCTCTATGTTGAGATTCTGATACTTTTCATCCTCTTCATATTTCACCTACACTGGTGAGCGGATTCTAACATTCAGCTGACCATACAAGTTAAAAGTATTTATCTATTTGTATCAGACTCCTATGTACCATTGAAGAATGCAAGAGTATTCAGTAAAATAAATTAAAATGTCATGGATTGCTGCATGCATTGATAGTTCTATCAAGCAACACTAACTCAGCAATAATCTGCTCCTCAATGCCCAGTTTTGGTTCTGCCAGAGCTTCTCACCTCTCGACCTCCTCACAGTTTTGGTCCAAATGTGGATAGACGCGATGAATTTAAGACATGAGGTCTGAGTGACTGCCCTTGACATCAAAGACACGTTTGACTGAGACTTGCACCAAAAAATGCTAGTAAAACTGGTGTCAGTGGAAAGTCTCTGCTGGTTGGAGACTTACTTGGCACAAAGAGAGATTGTTGTGGTTATTGGAAGCCAAGTATTTTGGTCCCAGTTCAGATTTACAGACATCTTAGATACTGAAGCAGCCCATGTCCAAGTGCAGCAAGAGCTACACAACATCTAAGCTTGGGCTGATAAAGGTAGGCAAGATTTATATCACACAAGGTGGTAAACATCTCAAACCAGAGAGAATCTAACCATCTCTTCATGACATTCAATGGCATTACCATGGCTGCAACTCCCAGTATTAACATCCTGAGCATTACCATTGACAAGAAACTGAATTGGACTAGCCATATAAATATTGTAGCTACAAGAGCATGTCAGAGACTGGAAAATCTGCTGCCAGCAACTCATTTCCCCCCTCTCCAAACGTGTCCACTGTCTCGAAGACAGTAGTCAGAAGTGAAATGAAATACTGTCCATTTTCCTGGATGAGTGCAACTCAAACAACATACAAAGAACTCAGCACTATTCAAGATAAAACGCCCCACTTGATCAATACCCCATCCACCAAATTCACTCCCTCCACTACCAATGTACGTTGATAGAAAATGTGTAATTTAAACAAGTTGCATTGAAAAAACAAACCAAGCTTCCTTTGAGAGCACTTTCCAAATCAATAATGTCTTCTTTATAGAGTGACAACTGTAGCAGATGAAAGGGAGCATCACCATTTTCAAATTCACCTTCAAGCCACACACCATTCTGACTTAATTTCATTGATTCACCATTGCTAGTCAAAATCCTGGGTCTTTCCAGCAGCACTGTGGCTGTGCCTGCACCAGATAGATTATGCTAGTCCAAGAAGGAGGATTTCCTAGAGTGGGTGGGAAGGAACATAATCAGTTCTATAACCCACTGCATACTTCCAAGAGCTAGTTCAAAAGCAGTTGGAAGCTCAACTTGGAAAACTTGTGAGATAAAGAGGCCCCATACAAAATGGAGAAAATAAAAGCAGGAATATACAAATCAAAATAATGATGTTGTCTGCTGTTGTTTATACCAGCATTAAATTGAGACAAGGGTACATCCAGTGTACCAATGCATTTTAGTCAAACATAAAAGAAAAGTAATATTGAAATTATTTTTGTGCCAATGCGGGGAAAACATATCTGGTTACGTTTGAGGAGCAGAACAATTTAAATATGTGGTTTAACAATGTTATTACCATAAGGCTTTTTTTTTTGTTTTTCCTTATGTTTCTTTTCACCTTAAGATAGAATCACAACCACATTTCTGGTCTGCACCCAAAACATAAATGGGTGTTTGACTTAGCAGAATTGACAGCCCATTAGCTTAGTTTAATGTACTGGAAAAGAAAATGCATGAGCCTTGTAGAAAAATACTGGGAGTTGTTTCAAAACTTGCTTTTGTTGCATTTGAAGCATAAAGATGGTATGACCACCAGCATATTAGAATCAATGCAGGAATAAAAGAATTCTCCACGCAGTCCTGCCAATGACTCAATGGATAAATGCATTGTGTCTGGCACTAAACTGCACAGACAACAAACATTTCAGAACTTTGTGATTTCACCCTGGGCAGTAGTTGGGTTGCTACAATTCAATGTTATGTGTCTGGATAAAAGCGGAAAGCATAGGGCAGGATTCTATTCTTGACCAATACCCAGTGATGACCCCCCACTGCTCTGTGAGTCTATGGCATGCCAGAACACATTTGGGTTGGCTGTGATGGACAAACAACCAGCCAATACACATTTTCAAAAGGAAGGGTCAAGAATTTGCATTTATATAGTGCCTTTTGCACCTCAAGATGTTCCAAAGTGTTTCACAGTCAATTAAGTACTATTTAGAAATGTTAAACTTAAGCAGTGGTTTCTCGAATGAGGTACAGGTGTTTGGAGTCTCTGAAAAACACCCCACACATCAAACGAAGAGTTCAAGGAAGAACAATTCATTATTCAAACAGTATAGCTCAAACAGTAAGAATACTGTAAAAAATCAGGTTTAGCCTTATAACGTGATTTCAAGACATAGCATATAAGGAAACTCTGTAGTGCATGACCAAGAGAATAAAACTGTTCAGGAATGAATAGTGGAAAGACAGATGGAACAGATATCCTAAAGTTTTACTTAATTACCCTGGGGCACAACTTGGGGAAAAATCAAGCAGAACTTACTCTCACAAAAAAGTGGGAGAGAATAACTAAATTATTCCAGAACTTAAATCACGTAGTGAGAATTAACCCTGGAAGTTATTGAATAATTATTTGATTGTACAGAATTGAAACATTTGTGAAAGGAGACACAAAGTTACAATGTTGCTTTTTGCACTCAGCAAGGCCAGGACACAAGAAACAGGCTTGAACAAAGCAACACCATTGTAGAGAAAGTGAGGACTGCAGATGCTGGAGATCAGAGCTGGAAATGTGTTGCTGGAAAAGCGCAGCAGGTCAGGCAGCATCCAGGGAACAGGAGAATCGACGTTTCGGGCATAAGCCCTTCTTCAGGAATGAGGAAGGTTTGTCCAGCAGGCTAAGATAAAAGGTAGGGAGGTGGGACTTGGGGGAGGGGCGTCGGAAATGTGATAGGTGGAAAGAGGTCAAGGTGAGGGTGATAGGTCAGACTGGGGTGGGGGCGGGGAGGTCGGGAAGAAGATTGCAGGTTAGGAAGGCGGTGCTGAATTTGATGGATTTGACTGAGACAGGCTGGGGGGAGGGGAAATGAGGAAACTGGTGAAATCCGAGTTCATCCCTTGTGGTTGGAGGGTTCCTAGCCGGAAGAACACCATTGTATACAGCATGAAAAGAGAAAACTGCTTGGTTGGACCATCATTGTCATGGAGATGCAATAGGGACAGGTAATTGTTAATCTTAGTTCTCAGACCAGGCAAATAGGCTGTGATTAGCCAAAGTGTTGCCATGGGAATAGAGAGATTGGCAGTCTCCAAGACACCTTTTTTTTCAAATTAAAAGGGATAATGTACGTTTGAATACCTTTTGCTTAGATAAAACAGGGTCCTGTGTGTTAATATAGGTAACTTCAAGCACATACAAATGCATCAACCTGCAAACCTGTCTGACAATCGTAAACTGGTTTTCTGATATGATTTTTAGCACAATCTGGATCATTTAATGAATGTGTGCATTAGGAAAATCAGCTATAATGTCAGCTATAATGTTCTGAGGTTTGAAAGCACAGATTGGTTGAGCATGTTCAGCATGCTACACACTGTGAATGGTCAACATCATGTTATTTGATATGGTCCATCAGTTGACAGGATTTACAGCCAGATTGTCAAGATTCAGAATAAAACATTAGCTCAACAAACCTTCCAAAGAATGCAGAGAAAAATCACACAACACCAGGTTATAGTCCAACAGGTTTATTTGGACGCACGTGTTTTCGGAGCGCTGCTCCTCCATCGGGTGGTTGTGGAGAATAAGATCATAAGACACAGAATTTATAGCAAAAGTTGACAGTGTAATGTAACTGAAATTATATATTGAAAAAGACCTGGATTGTTTGTTAAGTCTCTCATCTTTTAGAATGAACATGTTGGTTTCAGTTCTTTCATATGTAAATTACAAAACTTTTTTAAAGTTACATTCTCAAGTGAACTTTAACAATTGGTGTCATGTCAGCTCAGATAATGCATTTAAGGTGTGAAGTGCCCTGTGTGAGGCTGTCTGTGCCACAATGTTCAGACTGATTCTAATCTAAAAAACAGATTTACAGAATCTTATATGGACTCATGCAGTTTTTGAGCAAAAATAAATGTAATTCTGCAAGTACAAATTCAGCCCACAAACTTCCCAAGACACTTCAGAGAAGCATAAAAAGGCTAGGACTGGATGATAATATTGAGGTCAAATCTCACTCATTCACTTGGAATAGATTCCTAAATCAGTAATGAGGAAAGTTGTAACAGCAGTAGTGTCACTAACTAGTAATAGAGAACCCCAGGCTAATGTTCTGGGGACAATGGTTCAACTAAAAAAGGCTAGCCATGTAACCATTATCATAAGGGATCATTATTGTCCTTTAGGAAAAGAAATTTCTCATTCTTTCCTGGTCCTGTCTAGATGTGATTTCAGACGCAGGCAATTTATTTGACTCTGAACTGCTCTCTGGACAATTAGGAATGGGCTTACATAGAACATTGAACAGTACAGCACATTACAGGCCCTCGGCCCTCGATGTTGGGCTGCCCTGTGAAACCAATCTGAAACCCATTTAACCTTTCCTATTCCATTTTTGTCCATATGCCTATCCAATATACATTTAAATGCTCGTAAAGTTGGTGAGTCTACAACTGTTGCAGGAAGTGCATTCCATGCCCCAACTACTCTCGGAGTAAAGAAACTACCTCTGATATCTATCCTATATCTATCACCCCTCAATTTGAAGCTATGCCCCATCATGCTAGCCGTCATGATCCAAGGAAAAAAGCTCTCAGTGTCCACCCAATCTAACCCTCTGATTATCTTATATGCCTCAATTAAGTCACCTCTCAATCTCCTTCTCTCTAACAAAAACAGCCTCAAGTGACTCAACCTTTCCTCATAAGACCTTCCCTCCATACCAGGCAGCATCCTAGTAAATTTTCTCTGAACCCTATCCAAAACTTCCACATTCTTCCCGTAATGCGGTGACCAGAACTGCCCACAATACTCCCAAGTACAGCCGCACCAATGTTTTGTACAGCTGCAGCATGACCGCGTAGTTCCGAAACTTGATCCCTCTACTAATAAAGGCTAACACACTGTATGCCTTCTTTACAACCCTATCAACCTGGGTGGCAATTTTCAGGGATCTATGTACATGGACACCAAGATCCCTCTGCTCATCTGCATTGCCAAGAATCTTACCATTCGCCCAGTACCCTGCATTTCTCTTACTCCTTCCAAAGTGAATCACCTCACATTTTTCTACATTAAACTCCATTTGCCACCTCTCAACCCAGCTCTGCAACTTATCTATGTCCCTCTGTAACCTGCAACATCCTTCTGCACTACCCACAACTGTACTGGCTTTAGTGTCATCCACATATTTACAAACCTATCCTTCTATGCACTTATCCAGGTCGTTTATAAAAATGACAAACAGCAGTGGCCCCAAAACAGATTCTTGCAGTATACCACTAGTAACTGAACTCCAGGATGAGCATTTCCCATCAACCACTACCTTTCAGCTAGCCAATTTCTGATCCAAACTGCTAAACCACTCTCAATCCCATGCCTCTGTATGTTGTGCAGCAGCCTACCATGGGGAACCTTATCAAACATTTTACTGAAATCCATATACACCACACCAACAACTTTACCCTTATCCACCTGTTTGGTCACCTTCTCAAAGAACACAATAGGATTTGTGAGGCATGACCCACCCTTCACAAAACCGTGTTGACTATCCCTAATCAACTTATTCCTATTGAGATGATTCTAAATCCTGTCTCTTATAACCTTTTCCAACACTTTACCTTCAATTGAAGTAAGGCTCTCTGGTTTATAATTTCCAGGGTTGTTTCTACTCCCCTCCTTGAACAAGGGAACAACATTTGCTCTCCTCCAGTCTTCTGGTACTATTCCTGTCGATGATGACGCCATAAAGATCAATACCAAAGGCTCTGCAATCTCCTCCCTGGCTTCCCAGGGAATCCTAAAATAAATCCCATCTGGCCCAGGGGATTTTCACATTTTCCAGAATTTCTAACACCTCCTCCTTGTGAACCACAATCCCATCTAGTCTCGTAGCCCATTTCTCAGTATTCTCCTTGACAACATTGTCTTTTTCTAGTGCGAATACTTATGAAAAATATTCACTTATTGCTTCCCCTATCTCCTCTGACTCCACGCACAACTTCCCACTACTGTCCTTGATTGGCCCTAATCTTACTCCAGTCAATCCTTTATCCCTTATCAATCTATAGAAAGCTTTAGGGTTTTCCCTGATCCTATCCACCAACAACTTCTCATGTCCCCTCCTCACTCGTCTTAGCTCTCTCTTTAGGTCTTTCCTGGCTACCTTGTAACTCTCAATCGCTTAACCAGTAACATCCACATTCAGTGACTAATTTTAAAAGATTCAGTCAATAACAGTTCTTTGTCAGTCCCAAACAGCTTTCGATTATATTCCATTTGTATTTCAAAGAAGTTGAAAACTTGTTGATTCATGGAAAATCAAATGGGTAATCAAAGCAACAACAATTGAATTTTAATGTCAGTGAATGTAATGAACATTAAAAAAAGAAACTGCAGATGTGTACAAAATGGAACAATCTCAATCAGTGGACAAAGGAAAAAGTGCCAATCAGAATAAATCTTGAATTAGCTTGTGCGATCAAACACATACCAAGTTGGATCTGAAGGGCATTAAAGAATAAATCATTTTAAACGTATATAGTTCACTATCAAGGACATACTAACATGTTATGTACAATTTTGCATGTACAGTTCTTTTAGATTAAATGTAAGGCTTGTTGAGGGATAAGGGAAGATTTTATGAAATGAAATTCTAAATTATGAAACAAGACTCAGAAGTTTGAAATTGATCAAAGGCACATGATTGAAGTCTTTAAAATATTGAGAGAATTATAAATCACGTAATCAAAAGAAACCATCCTCTTGGACTGTTAGCACAGAACTGGAACCAGCATGCTTACATAAGGGTTTGTGATTAGAATATCAGCAATTCTACCATCATCACCAGTATAGTTGAAGAAATTAGATAGTGACCTTTACAGATGGAACTGTGAAGTTAAAGGTGGAAATTAAGAAACTGCTGCCTGATTTACTTTAAAGCTGTACACCCATTTTTGCTACACCTATATCTTGTCAAGAGACACAACATTGAAAAACATGAAAGATGTGCCATTGTGGTACTTAACCACTGAATATACGTTAAACTTATCAAAAACAGTTAGGACTTGGTAAGACCTATAGGGGATGGTGATAGAGAGAAAGCTTGATAAATCAGAATTACTTACAAACAACCTCTCTGATACTGAAAAAATAATTTTACAAGCACAAAATTATTTGTCATTTCATACTGTCACAGCATGCTGTATTCCACAAGGCCATTGATGATCTGCAATTTATGAAGAATTGTCAAATGTATATGTAGCAGAAATTATAAATGTCATGCACTTTATTGTTTATTATTGTGGTAATTTATAAATTTATTATAATATTTGCAACAAATTGCTTACTGAACACATCAGAATAATTAAGCTACTCAGAAAAATACTATAATAAAACAATCTTGGAACTATTATTCTGTTTAATTTGTGATATATTTAAAAAATGACACTACCATAAAAAGCTTTTTAAAGCAGCTTTCTTTTGTATATGCCAAAATACATAATTCAATTATTTGCTTTACACCTAAAGGCATATAACAAATTGCAATTTTAACAGTTTGCACAAAAGGTATAAAAATATTTACAAATACCATTTCAAAATACATTATGTTCATTGCACAAAGAGAAGAGCATGTTAGGAATGACTTTGCGCTGGGTGACCCTAAAATATTCCATTGGATTGTTTTTTATATTTGCAACTTAAGTAATAAACTTTTCTACTTTTAAATAGGAAAAATACATACAAATTCTTTTGACATTCCAGAATCTTATACAAGTGATGTGCCTAATAGTTGGTCACAATTATCTGAATGCCAGAAGCGATTTGATGTTTGGAATGTAATGGAAACATTGACTCCTTATTAATATTATCAGATGTGGAGATGCTGTGTTGGACTGGGGTGGACAAAGTTAAAAATCGCAACACCAGGTTATAATCCAACAGGTTAAATTGGAAGTACAAGCTTTTGGAGCACTGCTCCTTTGTCAGGTAGTTAGTTAGGTGATGATGAAGGAGCAGTGCTTCAAAAGCTTGTACTTCCAAGTAAACTTGTTTGATTATAACCTGGTGTTGTGTGATTTTTAATATTATCAGAAAGTAAGGTTGAAAGTTCCCAGACAGGCTGGTTAAACTTCACTTCTTCAGGAATGGAGGGGTGCAGTGAAATTGTGACTCACTGAGATCCTTGTAGAGGGAGGAAGAGAGCTTCTTCAAGGAAGGCATCCTTGCAAGAGGATTTGCAGTAGATTAAAATCAACTAGGAGAAAGTGAGGACTGCAGATGCTGGAGAACAGAGCTTAAAAATGTGTTGCTGGAAAGCAGCAGGTCAGGCAGCATCAAAGGATTCCTGAAGAAGGGCTTATGCCCGAAACGTCAATTCTCCTGTTCCTTTGATGCTGTCTGACCTGCTGCGCTTTTCCAGCAACACATTTTTAAGCTCTGATCTCCAGCATCTGCAGTCCTCACTTTCTCCTGGTTAAACTTCCCTGTTCATCGGCTTCATTTATAGGCACAAGGTTGAAGAAATGTGCGCCTAACTCAAGACAGTTTTTAAGCACAAACAGCACAAAATTCCATTGTATTTGATCATTAAATATATAACTGGCAAGCAAATTAATAGATTTTTGAAGATCACAATTGTGCACAAATGTGGTGAGGTGGAATTCCTTGGGTAATGATCTCCAAAGACGTGAAATTGGATGCAAAGCAAGAAGATTGTCAGATTTTGAAGAAATTTGGACACAAATGTGTTTTACATGTAAGTCACTATGCCCAAACGATCTTGCTCTTTTGTACCCATGTATAAATTATCTGACTCCAAATGCATAATGGATCATTTTGATGGTTCTGGCCCAGCTTAACAAGCCATATATCATTTTTACAATTCTATGGTCCATACAGTATAAAATTAACATCAGAATGTTCAACACAGCAGGAAAGAGTCATTTTTTTTGGTGGGTTATTATTATGTTTTGGGACCCCATTGTTGTTGCTGATTTCTGCTTTTTTGAGGCCATTTGTAAATATCTAATATTTTCAAATGGAATTTGGATACAAGTAGGCAAAATTGGCACATGATGAACTTTATTACAGTTGTAACATCTTAATTCATCCCTCAGAAACACCATATACTCAGTATACTAAAGTCAGTCCCTATGCCTATTATTCTGTTTTGAGCAGCTTTTTCTATTCCTTTATCTTATTCTATTAAAAGTACCTTTGTGTTTTAAATGAAGTAACACTAGTCACTTATGGAGGCCAATGCATGCTGACATATTCATCCAGATTTAGAAATATTGAAATATGGTCACCATGTAAAGCAACATTTTGAGCTTCAGTTTATCTTTGGAGCTTTCCAGCTTAAAATTGGCTAATCATTCAGCATGTTTGAATCCTGAGTGTATAATGTCACTGCTTCTAATTAGATCACTGTTAAGACCTGTATGATATGCCAGTTGTCATATATTTTCAACACGTGTTCTCTAAGCCAAAATAAAGTCAACAAGCTATAACTGAAGTCAAAATAAAGTGACATGCCAGAACAATCACAATGTTTTTCTTCCAGGACCACAATGTACATTCCATGCTGTAGACATTTTTCGGTTTTGTTTGTCACATAAGAGTCTTACAACATGGAATTGTTCATGTTATATGAAAGTACAATTTCACAATGGCAAATATGCTTTCAGTGTGCAACATGTAGCTTATTGATATATTATTTATATTACATTATATTCATGCTGACAACACCAACATGAGATGTCAAAGATTAATTTGAGTAACATAAAATAAGTTAATGCTTTTACAGAAATTGTACCGTTTTAACAATTTACAGTCAGTTCTTGGTTTAAAAAAAGCTGGCCAACAACAGCAAAAATATATGTGTTATTACAAAAGATTTAAAAACTGCTGCAAGATCCTAAATATATTAATAAACATAAGATTAGATTTTCAAAAATGGATTTGTTCTAGACTGGCTTCAAGAGCCAGGAGTCAGCATTTGGTTGTAAATTTTTTTTCAAAATATATACATGGAATAGTTTTGCTTCAGAAATGCTTAAAGTCATTTAAGTTTTTTCTTTAAAACGGTTTACCCGATGAAATTTTCAATGTCTTTATTTCGGAAATATGTGAAGACTTTTGAATGATACAGCTGGTTGTTCCTTGAATTTTGCCTTTTGCTTGTGCCAGATTAGTTAAGGCCATGGCTGCGTTAATTTCCTTCCAATAGGTTTCATCTTTGGAGGTTTCCTTTTTCTTTGGATAGCTGAAAGAATAATGAAAAGTGGCAGTTTAGTCTGTAAATTTAACTGACATTAGCAATTTCCGTGCTGAAGTAGAATGCTGTGGATTTTACTAACCTCATTAATCTGTTTGTTCCCTGTTCCACTGTCTCTGATAACAAAAGAGAAGAAAGTTATTCCTTTTCTCTTACAAGGTTTCTTTGACATACAGTTGGTAAAATACTCTTTTTATCCCTTTGAAGATGCTAAAATCAGTTTCCTTGTATTTATATGTAATAAAGTCTAAGGCTGGAATAAGGAAAGCTAAGAGGAAGCATGAGGAAAGGATGGCAGGCTGCACTAAAACAGATAGTAAAATGTTCTTCAGACAGATTAATAGTAAAAGATTGGTGAAGGATAGAGTAGGCCCCATAAGGAACGAGCAGGGTAAGCTGCCCACTGAAGCAAAGAGTGTGACAGAGGTACTAACTGAATGCTTTGCTTCTGTCTTTACCAAATTAGAAGATGGTGACAATGACCCTGTTGGAAACGTGGGTGTTCAGCAACTGTGCAGTATAAAGAAAAGGCTGGCAGAATTCCAGGTAGAGCAGTTGCTAGGCCAGGATCAAATGCATCCTAGATTTCTGAGAGAGGTAAAGGAGCAAATTGCGGTGCTATTGCTCGATGTTTTCCAAACATGTCTGAACACAGGATTAGCCACGGGCGACTTGAAGATTGAAAATGTGACACCACTGTTTAAGGCCATGGTTTTGGCAGTGTTAATATCCTTCAAGCAGGTGTCCAATTTACAGACTAGATTGCCACGTGATATTATTCTTTCAGCTATCTAAAGAAAAAGGAAGCCTCCCAAGAGGCAAAGGATAATCCAGGAAACTACAGACCTGTCAGCGTGGCATCAATTGTGAGAAAACTGATGGAGGCCTCAATATGGGATAACATAAATATGCACAGAGAAAATTTAATCAATACTAGACAGTCAGTATAGCTTTGTCAAGGACTAGTCATATCTTATAAATTTAATTGAGTTCTTTGATGAAGTGACACAGACAGTGGATGAGGGTAGTGCTGTGGATGTTACATATTTGGATTAATGGGTCCTTGGCAGTGTGGATTAGAAGTTGGCTAAAAGATAGGAAACAGAGAGTAGGTGTAGATGGGCACTTCTCAGACTGGAGATGAGTGAGGCTTTTTTCAGCTTGCATGGCTTTGAAAGTGAGTGCCATTGTAACATGAATATAATATCAAGGTGCTCCATAGGTAGGTCTATAGGTCTGGAGCTATGCTTCTTGATTTAGCATGATGTACAGCCCAGCAGACCTGTTTATATTGCTGTCCAAATAAGGTAAACAAAGTTCTGCATATTGGCATCCAAATGATGTTAAATGTTGTAGCTTTCTATCAACATTAATCATAGACTCCTTTAGCATGGAAGGATGCCAGTTAACCTATGGCGGCTGTGCCAACTCTTTGAAGGAACGGTACAATGAATTTCACTCTCCTATTCTTCCTCACAGTTCTGTTAAGGTATCCTTTTAAGTTATAGAATGGCAACAGCACAGAAAATTACCTTTCACGCAATCTGCCCATGCTGTGCTTTATACTCATGCATTTCCCATTGCTCTGTAAATTTTTTCAGTTCAGATCATTGCCTAATTCAGTTTTGAAGATATTTCGTGAATCTGCATCCATACATTCTCAGACAGTACACTTTAGATTCTAACCACTCACTGTGTAAAGATTTTCTTCATTTCATGATTGTTTCTTCTGCCAAACACCTTAAATCAGTGTTCTCTGCTATTCGGTTAACCCACAGATGGAAATAGTCTCTCCCTATCTCATCTATTTAGGCCACTTATGTTTTTGAACACCTCAAATCTCCAATTAATGTTCTGTTCTCTTGGGAGAACAACTCTAGGGTGTCCAATCTAACTATGTAACTGAAGCTTCTCACAGCTAGAATCATTTGCATAAATATCTTTTGCATTCTCTCTAAAGTTTCACATCCTTCTTAATTGTAATGACCAGAACTGGATACAATGCACTTATGGATGTTTTTATGTATGTTCATTTTCATACAGTAAATTGTACTCTACATTGTCCAGGATAAAAGGACAACTAGAGATGGGTACTTAATGCTGGCCCAGCCAGTAACACCCACAAACCCCCAGAAAAGAAAAAAAATCATATATAGACATATATATACTTTATTAATCACTTTTTTGACCTCTCCTGCCACCTTCAATCATTTGTGCATATATACTTTTACATCCCTTTTAGAACTGACTTCATTTTATATTACTCCTCCTCAATTTTTCTGATCAAAATTAATCAACTCACATTTCTCTGCATTAAATTACATCTGCTACTTGTCTGCCCGTCTAAGTACTCTTGAGATTTATCAACTTCTTCCTCACAATTCATAATATTTTGGCATCAAACACAATTTTGCAAGTTGTGCTGAGTGCCCCAATGTCTATGTTATTACCATATATCAAGAAAAGTAGTGGTCTTAATACCAATCCTTAGGGAACCCCATTATATAACTTCCTACAATATGAGAAACAACTATTTCTTATTTTTCTCTGTTGCCTGTCACTTAGCCAATTTATATCCATGTTGCTACTGCACATTTTACATGTAATGTAGCACTTCATAAAAAATATTCCAAAGCATATCTGCAGTTACTGCTGAATCAACTTCCATCACCTTTTGAAGCATTGAATTCCAATGCACTAATATTAATACAAAATAAATTTGAAAAGTTCTTGGGTGCATGACTGAATAAATAGGAATTTCCTAAAATCCTCTTTATACAAAAAAGCTTTAACCTTAAATTAATGTTATATAACTGAAGTGAGTTTGTACATAGTCACAATGGTTTCAGATTGCGTCCTGAATTCGTTTCAGGTAACTTGTTTTGGGTGGCTCACAATCACTACAGCAAGGAATAAGCCAACTTCAGAAAGGAAATGTTCAACGTTTGTTGAGTTTTGCAGCTATTATACCATATTGGTTAAAAAAAAATCTTTGATTATCCCAATGTTTACAGACTGAAACCTAATCTTATGGCTTGTTGGTTTTACAGAAGCAGAAGGAGTCTGGAACAGCTGAACTTGAATTAGCTCCTTTGGATTGCTAAACTATTCACTCACAGAAAGTCATAAGCATCATGTCTACATTTACACTAGTGAAATACTTGGATCACTGCAGTCAAATACATTGTAATAATTCAAACTTTTGCAGTTAGATTTAAGAGTCTTGTTGCACTATAGTTTTATTTGATTACTTTTCTAAACTCCATAAAGCTTCAAATTAATTTGAAATAATGTACATAGACTGGGTCAAAGAACCTTATGTTACCAGATAAATTAGAACTACTTTTTATAAATGAATTTCTGGGTCCCTGCATATCAATCTGTCTCATCACTTCCTCCTATTATAAGACTTTCAGATGTCATACCTCAGATATCACACCTTGTCTCATGTAAATCTTTGCAACATCATTAAACAATGTAAAATATAGGGAGCAGGGAGTGGTATTTGGAACCTAAGCATAAAACCAGGAACATAGCATACTGCAGCCAGAATGTCTGAACCTTCTTAATTGACCCTTGAATAAACTGGCCCAATGTCTCTTTACCAAATAGAATTTTTAGCTTCTGTCAGCATCAAGCACTCTTTTTCCTGTTATAGCACACACCAGACGCAGGAAATCTCCTCTATTGCCACAACAATAAAATTTAATTCTCACCTCAGGATAAGTTTTTATTGAAATGCATGTGTGACTTTCAGTTCTCACCCAGCTATTATCTCTGCAATTGCACTGAGTAAGAGGGACAATTTAATTCTTATTCATATCAAATAATAGGGTGTCATGTGCTTTCAATATGGGTGCATTGGAAATTACATTTTGCCTCTTTTTTCATTTACATTAACAGTCTCATGAGAGAGCAGAACAGACTGAATTCAAACCCAGGTGTGAAGGAACAGTGTTGCAAGCCACTAACCGCATTGTGATATATGAGTTGTGTAATATGTATGTCAAAAGTGAGGTGGAATATATATGTCAAAAGTGATGTGGATTTGTCACTTGTTCACTACTAGCCTTATTAGATATACTTTAAACCTAGATAAAAGTGTATAACATGCACAACTACCGTAAGGTGCATCACACCCTTTCCCCACTATTTTAACCTGAAAATATTTTATTAGTAATTGTAAAGAAAGTATTGCAAACATTAAACCCACAGCCCTCGTAGCCTTATGTTCTATTTTCACCATTTTTAAAATACTTTTCTAAGGGCATCACAAAACCTAGTCTGCATAATTGAAACCAGGTCAGAGCAATTTTAAAGTCATTATCTGTTTAGTCCGATCAACAGCACTGGCATCAACCAAGCATTTTCCCGTATGCCTCAGTTCTCCACAGCTGGGTCCACTGAACTTTTCTGACTGTGTCTACTTTAATCTATATCTTATGCACACACGCCAGCAGCCAAGTATATTGTACATGGAAACTTTTTAACAGACCTACTTTCAGCTAATGTTATTGACAGCAACTTTAAATTTTTCTACTTTCTTGGTGCTTGTGTTTCAATATGTATTGTGGTATTTTACAATAAAATGTACATACATAAGGAGATACAAGTTAGGATCAAGAGTAGGCCATTTGGCCCCTCAAACATTCTCAACCATTCAGTAAGTTCATGGCTGATCTGATTATTCCACATTCCCACCTATCCCCAATAATCTTTCACTCCTTTGCTTCCCAAGAATCTTAAAAATATGCAAAGGTGCTGCTCCACTATCTTTTGATGAAAAAGGTTTCAAAGATTCACGGTCCTTTGAGAGAAGAAACATTATCTTCATGTTTGTTTTAAAACGGTAACCCTTCATTTT
The DNA here is from genome assembly GCF_004010195.1 of Chiloscyllium plagiosum. Taxonomy (NCBI): domain Eukaryota; kingdom Metazoa; phylum Chordata; class Chondrichthyes; order Orectolobiformes; family Hemiscylliidae; genus Chiloscyllium; species Chiloscyllium plagiosum. Next base: position 84,735,156 of record NC_057714.1, on the reverse strand, counting down.
TAAATGGAAATCCAAAAAGAGTAAACCATCCTTTTCATATGAGACCTCTGGACCTTGCATGTTTCAATCAAGTCACCTTTTACTCTCCTAAACCAAGCCAGGCCTTTCCAACCTTTCCCCATAAGACAATTTGTGATAGTCCTTTATGGTAGTAAACCTTTTCTAAATTGTTTTCAATGTATTTACATCCTTCTTTAAATAAGGACACCAATACTTTACACAGTACCCAAGTTTCATCAGTGTCCTGTAGAATTGAAGCTTAACTCCTGTACTTTTGTGTTCAGTTCACCTCGCAATAAATGATAATGTTCCATTTGCTTTTCTAATTACTTACAGTATTTGCACACTTACCTTCTGTGATCCATACATTAGTCACCCAAATCCTTCTGCATACGAGAATGCTGCAATCTTTTGCTAATAAGATACCATGCATTTTTTAATTCTCCCTGACAAATCGACAATTTCATATTTTCACAAATTACATTCTTTGTCAAACTTTTGCTGATCCACTTCTCCTATCTATATCCTTTTAAAGCCTGCTATGTTCTCTTCACAGTTTGCTCACAACTTATAACTTGCTTTCTCCCTCCATTTCTGAATAAAGTTAAAATAAATTTGTTCTTATACATTGTTCAGAATTGAAAAGTGTGTGAATTTAACAGGCCAAGATTATTTCTGATACTTTACTATGTCTCCGGGACCTATTTATATTCCATTATTTTCTTTACGTTTCTTTTCAAATGAAAGCTAACCACAGTTATCTAAATCAGTATGATTTGATAATTCATTCAAGCCAAATGAATTACCAAGAAGTAAAATGTATTACTGGTTGTTAAAAATGATCCACTGTTCATATCCTGACCATGTCCAGGAAAAATAGTATGACTAAGGGCTGACTTTTGCACAGGGGTTATCAAATGATCCTGAACACAACTACGTTAGGATTCCAAAGGACACCATCTTTTTTGTATTAGAGGGATGTTTCAAAAATAGGCAAATTACCAACAAACAAATGTGAATGCTGGTCATATTGGTCATCTGGTGCAGACTAATTTTCCAAACATTCACTTTCATCTTCATTTAATTGATAGCCAATTTAAAAAAAATACATACTTTTTTCAGTATACAGCCAAACACTGCCTGAGTCAACATAGCACAAGTAATTAACTCCAGACAGATATATGATCAAAGGTTTTTCCGCAGTTCTCATATTGAAATGTGATTATTATTAAGCAAACTCAATCTCTAATTGGTACAGGAGAGCTAATGCTTAGCACGCATTTTCATTAATACATAGAAGTAAATTGTAAAAAGCTTTAAATCATATTTACATATTTCAGAAGTGGGTAGGATAACAACAATAACATAATTGGAGAAGTTAATTATTTGATATCAATGCATTTTACAAACATTCCTTTTCAGTGAGTGCTGGAGGCATAAAAGTCAGATGTGACAATGGTTCACAGCCAGACTGAATTTTCTGCTTCCTATCATCAAAATATTGTTTTACCAGTTGTCAATTTAAATAAATATACATGTTTTGTATACATATATATGATTGACACTTGCATATGTATTATGTACATAATATACACTACTATTTTCTCCTGGGACAACTTTCCTCCAGACTAGGATCATGCATCAAAACGTTGTGGGCCCATAGCTTGTGATTTTTCTGATGCACACTCATGCCTCGTGAAGTAACCTATCCAAGTAGGAATTTAGGAAGTCTACCTTATTTTCTTCTTAAGCTTCTCATGGGGTTGGACCTAATGCCCCCAACATAAGGTTTGTCCATCAGACAGAGAACAGAGAACCAATGTCATTTCCATGGGATTTGAACTTCACTGGCCAGCATCTGCCTTTCCTCAGGATTTAGTACTGTGCTGGTGGAACTCCAGCCTGCTGAGAGCTATAATTTAACCTGATGCTTGCAGATCTCCATTTCTGCTGTGCTGCATGAGGCTGTGGGGGCTGCTGTTTAGAAGTGCCTCAGGGACTTATCCAGCAATCAGTGTTGTGTCAATCCTTGGACTCAGGACAGTGAGGGAAAGAAAATGGTCATGGGGAGGGGATACATGATCAGAGGTGTGGGATTCATTGTTCTCCCAATGGGAGATCCCATAATTGGACACAGTGTGCTTGATAACAAAGGGCTTACTGACGGGACTATTAGCTTTGAGGAGGCATGGCATAGCCATTCAACTCCCGTACAAGAGAAAGCCATACAACTGAGACACTTCTATATTCCGATGGGCTCAGGGCTAAAACTGTCAATTAGTTCATCAATGAACCTAACTTACAATCTGCTGTGCACAGGCCATTTTCTACCTCTAACTCAATTAAGGGAGGTTTTCCAGCCACGGGGAAAAACTCTTATAATTAAGTTGGCCAAGCTGCCATGTTCCCTGCTTTGGAAAGCTGCATTAAATTCAGAATCCAGATTAAATTGTGCTTGGTTATAAAGATTTGTGTAAACAAGACCCGATTATATATTATGTAATTTAAAACACAGCGCGATTTTAGGAAGCTTTAGTCCAATTAACGACAACACCTTTTTGTTAATAATTCATAAATTGTGAGAATTAATAATAAAAGACATTGGCCACTGAAAATAATTGTCATAGATCTCTTACTTTCTGAAGAGGTTACATTTGTCAGTGGAAGGATTTCTAATCAACGATAACAATTTTACAAAATATAACTAAAATGTTTGCTACAGTCCTGTAACAAATTCATCCTGATAAAGGAACTTTAGTTAAGTAATTCTTCCATCTTTAATAACAGCAAACTCTCCATTTCAGTTAACCTTATTTTAATTTTATCTTATATTAACGTTAAAGTTTCCTTTAACTGACATGCTAAACTATAACATTTATTATTAGCTGTTGTAAAGCTTTAAATTTAAATTAAGTTTTGTTTTCCAATTTTAAGCCAATTTTAATAATAATAAGGTCCTATAAGATTAATCTTGGACTTCACTCTTTTCCTCTGAATGGTTCTTTGACTTTTACTGACATGGATATTTGCCAAATAGTATAAAAACGATGAAACTTAGCAAAAAGGGAAAAGATACTAAATTGCCAAGTAAGGGAATTCCTAACATAGAATATACATTAATGCATGATTTGGCTGAGAAAAACAAACCTGGAAAACGCAATGGAATTCTCCAGTACAGGTTTCCAGTGAAATTCATACATCTCCTCAACTTCAGATCTTTAGTTTTCCATTTCAAAAAATGCTGAGAAGTATCCAACTTGATCTTAACCCTTCAAAAATCTAAACATTAGATTCACTAAACACTACTAAATTCCACACGTTGAAGGTTCTTCAAGGATCAATGAAGTGCTGGACCTAATTCTGGGGAATGAAGTCAGGTTGAGGTGGCAGTGTGGCAGTATTTTGGTGATAGCAACCACAACACAGTATAATTTAAGTCTGTTATGGTAAAGAAAAAGATGGTCTGCAAAAAATAGTTTTTGTATGGGGGAGGGCAGATTTTATTAAAGCAATGTGGGATCTGATCAAAGTAGACTTGGAAAATCCACTGCGGAGCAATGGGGGGAGTGATATGTAGGAGCTACAAGTCCAGAGAAACCTGAATATGTAGGAAGATTCAGGACAAGATAGAAAGGAAAAGAGAGGCCTTTAGCAGGTGCAAAAGGAACATACCAGGGCTTGAGTTTCAGAAGTGCAGGGGAAACCTCAGAAACAATTAGGTGAATGAAGAAGAGGTATGATAAAACCATGGGTGGATAAAATTAGCAAGAGTACCAAGATATCCCATAATTATATAATGTGGAGAAGAGGAATAACCAAAGAAAGATTAAGGCCCATTAGGGACCAAGGGGGAATCTGTTCATGGAGTTAGAGGACATTGTTAGGGTTCATTGGGAAGAAGAAATATGTAGATGTGGAATTTGGGGAGAGAGACACTGTGATATTCGTGAGCAGACAGAGATAGCGAATGAAGAGGTATTGGAGGTTTTGGCATGCTTAACCATAGACAGTATAGAGTAGGAGATGAGGTAGAAAATTACAAATTTTTAATTTGACTCTGGCCACAGGGGAGTTGTGAGAGGACTGGAGGACAACTAATATGGCTCCACTTTAGAAGAAGGGTGGCAGAGATAAGTCAGGCAATTACAGACCAGTGAGTCTCACATCAGTGGAAGGGAAAATACTGGAGAAAATTCTGGAGGAAAGAATTAATCTCCATGTGGAGAGGCAAAGTTTGATCAAGGATAGTCAGCATGACTTTGCCAGGGAGAGGTCATACCTAACAAATTTGATGGACTGTTTTGAGAAGATGATCTAGTGTGTATGAGGCAATACAGTTGATGTAGTTTATGTAGATTTCTGTAAAGCCTTGGACAAGATCCCACATGAGACAATGAGAAAGAAGGTAAAAGCACATGGGATCCAGAGCAACCTGGCAAGTTGGATACAAAATTGGCTTAGTGGTAAGAGAGAAGATAGTGGTAACAGGCTTTATGTGTAACTGAAGGCCCAGTGGATACCACAGGGATTAGTGCTAGGTGCCTTATTGTTCATGATACATATAAACAATGTAAATGAGAATGTGGGGGCTGATGGTAAATAAGTTTGCAGATGGCACGAAGATTGGCCAGGTGGTTAATAGTGAAGAAGGAGGCATTAAGTTACAGGAGGTTATTAATGGATTGTTAGAAAGGTAGATCAGTGGAAGATAGAATTTAGCCGTGAGGACATGCTCTTTGGAAGAAGGAACAAAACAAGAGAATAGTCAATAAATGATACCAGGAAGCTCACAGGAGCATATGGATCTTGGGGTGCTTGTCCACTGATCCATGAAGGTGGCAGAACAGGTTATTAGGAGAGTTAAGAGGGAAAATAGTACACTTGTCTTTATAGGTTGTAGCATAGATACAGGAGTGAGAAGGCTTTGTTGGAGCTGTTCATCACTTTGGTTAGACCACAGATAGTATACTGTGTGTAGCTCTGGTCACCACACTATAGGAACAATGTGATTGCACTGGAGAGGGTGCAAAGGAGATTCACCAGGATGTTGCCTGGGCTGGAGCATTTGAGCTATGAAGAGAGGTTAGATATGCTTGTGTTGCTCTCTTTGAAGCAGAGAAAGTTGAGGGAGGAACCTGAGTGAGGTGTGTAAAATGATGAGAGAAATGGGCAGGGTGGATAGAAAGCAGCTGTTCTCCTTGGTTGAAGGGTCAGTAACAAGTGGACATAATCATAATGTGAAAGGCAGGATCTTCGAGGGAATTTGAGGAAATTCTTTGCATCTCTGGTGGTAGGAATATGGAAGGCTATGCCTAGGAGACCCTGAGAGGCAGGAAACCTCATGACCTTTAAAGTGTATGTGGATGAACACCTGAAATGTCATAAAATTGAAGGCCATGAGCCAAGTGTTGGAAAGTAGGATTAGTGTAGGTAGGCTGGTACAGACTCCACATGCTGAAAGACCTCTTCTATGCTCTATGACTAGTTCTAAGAAGCTTATATCTTGACAAGTTATTGTAGAGCTTTAGTTAAAAGTGTTATTATAAATAACTGTAGGAAGAAGAAAGCTTAAGGTAATATGTTCCCCTAGGAAAGCTCCAGAGAGCAATAATTTACTTAAACATTCTAGTATTTAAAGGTATCCAGATGATGTCTCCTGCATTATTTGGATAATTTCATAAAATTGATGAATCATTATGGCAGATAAGGAGACCACTGGACCCATTGAGCCTAAGCAAGCACACTATAGAACAATTAGCCAGTCCTTTCCACTGTTGTTTCACTGTAGCCCTGAAAGTTTCTTTTCCATAAGGCCCAATTTCCTTCACCTTCTCATTCTTGTAAGATATCAGGTTTCAGATTGTTTCCACACATTAAATTAAAACAAAAGTTTTCCTCACATCCCCCTTGTATCTCTTCTCAAAATCTTAAACCTGTGGTCCCTCATCCATGTGCAATCAACTTTTCTCTGTCTACTTTACAGGAAGTCTGACGTAGTCTTGTAACTTCCATCAAACTTCCCTCAACCTTTGTTTCAAGTGTGTGTTTAATGGCTCTCACAGACTGCACTTAAAGGCACTCAGCTAAGGTAGAGGTTAGGTAAAAACAATGACTGCAGATGCTGGAAACCAGATTCTGGAAGAGCATAGCAGTTCAGGCAGCATCCAAGGAGCAGTAAAATCGCCGTTTCGGGCAAAAGCTCGTCATCAGGAATAAAGGTAACATAACCACGGCAAGTAAACCAGTACCCTAAGGGTACAATTGTATTTCTCCGAACAAGCTTCCTTTTACAAAGAAATCAAATAAAAAAGTACTGTCATTTCCTGTTAAAAGTTAAGCTAGTTACCTAATATACATGATCACAGAGAAAATTGTCATTCATAAACAAACATGGTGTGAACTCTAGACTATTACATGGTTATCAGTCTCTGCACGTGCTTTACATGCATACTCTTTAAATCAGGCCTTTTAGTGGTAAATCAGCAGATTGTCGTTAGGTGTTCCACTGGTATTTACTCACTCCTAGAGTGATGTTCTTTCGCATCGTAAACATTGTTGCCATTGTAACTGATGTCTCTGATTTATTTCTCTTTCTGAGAGGTGATGAACCTCTGAAACTGATAGTCATTCTGTACTCTACAGATATTGAAGTCACTTCTTTCTAATTTATTCCCTGCAGTAAAGGCACAGCTGAACTAGTTGTAAGTATTTGTCTACATTTGCAGTGATATAGCTAGTTGTTCATGTGATCAAGGCAACAACTACTCTACATAAGTCCCTAGTTGCCATTTGAAAATGTTGAATGTTTGTACTCTGACAGGTGTCCAATGCACACTCTGACAATGACATGACAGCCAGCCAAATTTTACTTAGATAAAATCGATGTTGCACATTGATTTGTCATTACACCTGTCATTACAGCCATGCGCCGCTACCTACATTCCCTGCAATTAGACCTGCCCCAGCTCAGGACAACACTCTCACAGACCTGCAAAGGACCTCTACTGTTCTTCATCCACAGAAGGATCCATAAACTAAACAAACAGTTCTTCCTGGCCATATCGGAAATCAAAGACAGTAAGTACCAAAAACTTTCATGTACTTACCCCCACACTCCGGATTCCTCAACTGTTCCAGAATCTTCCATCGGCCGCCCCCATTGACGTCACTAACCTACACGCCCACAACGCCGCATGTGTCTCCGCCTCCACGCCGATCTCCACGCCTAACCCCGCCCCCCTGGCGAGTTCCATCACCACGCCTAACCCCGCCCCTTCGCCGATCTCTGTCTGCATGTCCGTCATATAAGAACCTGAGATACAACTCATCCCGATCTGGCAATCGATCCAATTTTATTTCAACCAAAGCCCCCAAACACCGTTCACCGTTTTAATCAATCTCCTTCACAGCTTTACAGTCCATCTTCTAGAATTCTATACCTGCGTCCTCCTTGTCCCAAGTGCCACAGATGTGAAGCGCTCATGTAACAATCTATCAACGTTCTCCGGCTTTACACACAGACTGCCCCATTGGTTTCTATCGACTCCTAACTATTCCCTGGTTATTATTTTTCACTTGCTATCTGCTAAGATTATCTTGGCATTCTGCCCAATCTTGTCGGCCACGTTTTCTCCACGTCACTGTGTTAGTAAGTCCCTCTGTGTGAGTTTTGAATTTTCACTGCGATAGTTTAC
>NC_057714.1:84702062-84724490 GCF_004010195.1 Chiloscyllium plagiosum | reverse complement strand
TGAAAGATTGGAGCGACTGGGCTTGTATATGCTTGAGTTTAGAAGACTGAGAGGGGATCTGATTGAGACGTATAAGATTTACTAAAGGATTGGACACTCTGGAGGCAGGAAGCATGTTTCCACTGATGGGCAAGTCCCGAACCAGAGGACACAGTTTAAAAATAAGGGGTAGGCCACTTAGAACAGAGGAGAAACTTCTTCACCCAGAAGTGATGGGTTTACTAAAGGATTGGACACTCTGGAGGCAGGAAGCATGTTTCCACTGATGGGCAAGTCCCGAACCAGAGGACACAGTTTAAAAATAAGGGGTAGGCCACTTAGAACAGAGGAGAAACTTCTTCACCCAGAGAGTGATGGGTGTATGGAATGCTCTGCCTCAGAAGGCTGTGGAGGCCAAGTCTCTGGATACTTTCAAGAAAGAGTTGGATAGAGCTCTTAAGGATAGTGGAATCAAGGGTTATGGGGATAAGGCAGGAACAGGATACTGATTGAGGATGATCAGCCATGATCGTAATGGTGGCTCGAAGGGCACTATGGACTACTCCTGCAACTATTGTCTATTGTCTATTTACAATCAGACAATACAATCAGTCCCTATGAAAGTGAAAGATTGACATTTAACTTCATCCATGATCTATCTGGGATGTTGAGTATCATAAACAGCTCCTTAATCTGCTTGGCTTGGTACTCATTACAAGTACTGCACTGGCTGATATGATCCTAATCTCAGAGTTCATGTTCGACCAATAGAGCACTTTCCTAACCTTCTTTGCTCCAGATTCAATTCCTTAATGGCTTGCAGAATTGCACTCAGTGATAATGAATCTATTTCTTTTGCACAAGATGCAATCTTAGGCATTCACTTCATTTGCATATCCAATGTTTTCTTATAGTAACAGATTTGCCCTTGATGCTTTCAGGCTATTCTTTCAACACTATAATTGCAGCACTTGGAGAACTGCATCATCTTTCCCAGCTTGCTTAATTTGAGCCAGAATCTTTGTTTCTGCTAGTTGATGACTTCCAGACTATGTCAAACTGTCACTTCTTGCTGAATCTTGATGGTTTCACTCTGTCTAGCATCCTCAATGTTCTTCATTGGGAGTGCTGTCTTGACAGCATATCATATTCATCTATTTCCTTTGCATGTATGTCATATTCAGATGATATCTGTGGACATGAAATAACACTCTTTGCAAATGCTTTGGAGCAGATAGAAATGGTTTGAGTTAGATGCTTTGAAGTGGCTTGTCATCAGCTTCTGTTATGACTATGTTGCTCCCAAACAGATATTGATTAGAACTATCACAAATAAACACAATAGACAGGCTCTGTGTCTCAATCTGATCATAGGTCATTCAGTATGTATGAATGTCCTGGATGCAAATGCAATTCATTGTCCTTGTTGCATAAGTTGAAAAGTGTAGGCCAGGCAGCATTCAAAGAGCAGGAGAATCGACGTTTCGGGCATAAGCCCTTCTTCAGGAATGAGGCTGGTGTGCCACTTTTTTTGTAGAGGGAGGAGGAGAGCTTCTTCAAGGTAGGCATCCTTGCAAGAGGATTCGCAGTAGGTTAAGATCAACTAGGAGAAAGTGAGGACTGCAGATGCTGGAGACCAGAGCTGAAAAGTGTGGTGCTGGAAAAGCACAACAGGCCAGGCAGCATCCGAGGAGCAGAAGAATCGGGCATAAGCCCTTCTTCAGGAATGAGGCTGGTGTGCCTCACCAGCCTCATTCCTGAAGAAGGGCTTATGCCCGAAACGTCGATTCTCCTGCTCCTCGGATGCTGCCTGACCTGCTGCACTTTTCCAGCACCACACTTTTCAACTCTGGTCTCCAGCATCTGCAGTCCTCACTTTCTCCTAGTTGCATAAGGACAATCTGCTCCAAAACTGGTTTTGGTGAAACCACACCACAAGGTGACTTCATTATTGACATCACAGTTTCTCAGCACTGGTGTTGTCATCACTACTTGTTTGATTCTAGTTAAAAGTTTATCCTGGTTCCATGTCTCAAAACAACTGCATATCCTAACGGTGAGCTTGCACAGAAATTCATGCAGTGATGACAAATTAGGTTTGAACTTTGCTAAATAGTTCACCATTCCAATAAATCATTTCACTGCTTATTCATCTGTTGGTTATTTCATCTCTGCTCCAGCTCTAACCTTGTCAGAGTCTGGGTTTTGTCTTTTCACTTTTAGTACATTACCTATGTATTTGACTTTAAGAATTGCACATTTTTTCTTGTTCCACTTCAGGTTCATTTGTGAAACTCTTTTGCAATCATATTAAATTCTGAGCATCTTCCTTGTTTCTCCACATCCACAGACAAACAGATCATCCACAATAGCATCCACTCCAGGGAGATCACGAACTATGTTATGCTGTTTACATTGCTGCTCTTCCAGAGCAGTGGGAGTACCAAATGGCATATACAATCATCTGCAACTCTCGAATCACATCCAGAATGTAAGATGAAAAGTGCTGCTTTTAGCCAGCTTTACTTGCAAGTGACTATCTTTGTTATCAAAGGTAGCATGGAACATGGCTTTGGCAAGTTACAACACCACAAATGGGAACAGGCGGAGGCTGTTTGACCCCTTTAACCTGCTCCACTATTAAATAGGATCATGGCTGATCCGACATTTCTCACAGCCACTCCTCTGCCCTTTCCTTATAAACTTGATTCTACTCTACATTTTGCAACATTTATTCAACAGGTGGCATAGGTTAGTGAGATCTCTGCAAATCGTTCTTGAGATCCTTTGGATCTACACATACTTTTAGTTTTCAAAGGTTTAGTTTCACTACTACTGTGCTGTTAATTCAGAGCGTAGCAATTGTTACTTTCTTCGTTACTCCTTTCTTTTCAAACTCTTCTATCTTTTCAAACTCTTCTATCTTTTCTTTAATACTTCACTGCTCAGTCCTTTGAGTATAGGGATTGGGAAGTCATGTTGAGGTTGTAGAGGACATTGGTGAGGCCTCTTCCCAAATACCGTGCCCAGTTCTGGTTGCCCAGTTACAGGAAGGATATTATCAAGCTGGAGAGGGTTCAGAAGAGATGAACCAGGATGTTGCTGGGTATGGAAGGTATGAGTTATAAAGAAAGGCTGGATAGGCTGGGACATTTTTAATAGGAGCATAGGAGGTTGAGAGGCAATCTGATAGCAGTTTATAAAATAGTGAGAGGTATCGATAGAGTTAGTGGTAATTGTGTTTTCTTTAGGATGGGGGAATTCAAGGCTAGGGTAATGTGAGGGGGGGAGAGATTTAAAAAAGACGTAAGAGGCAATCTTTTTATATAGAGGGTGGTTGGTGTGTGGAATGAAGTTCCTGAGAAAGTGGTAGATGTGGGTACAATTACAATGTTTCAAATTTGGATAAATACATGATTAGGAAAGGTTTGGAGATATATGGGCCAGGATTAGGCAGGTGGGACTAGTTTAGTTTGGGATTATAGTCAGCATAGACTGATTGGATCAAACAATCTATTTCCATGCTGTATGATTGTATGACTGGAATTAAAGATAACTAGAATTTTCCTCAGCAGATGCTGAGTTGCTCTCCCTCTCTTATCTAATCTGAGGTGACTTTAGGATGACATCCAAACTTGGAGAAAGATCTTTGTTATCTTCCAATACCTGTTCAGTAGTCAATGGCTTAGTGGCTGGTGAAATCTCTCTTTATATGTTTATGGTTACTAGTCCATGCTTCAGGTGGCAGGCCTGGGTTTTGCTTAACGTTTATTATCTTAAACACTGGATTTTTGTTCTTCCCTTTGGATTGTGCTTTCAACTTCATTTGTCCTCTTGAGACAAGTGTAATTCCATGGTATAACTTCAATCTTATCTCTGAGAGCTTCATTTCTGGGTGGTCATTACCTGAGTGGTTTCACAAAGATTTGTGAAACTTGTGATGTTCCATGAAATATCTGACTCTTAAAGTTCACTTGATGTGCTCCTTCTGTATTTATCATTCCAATAGTCACAAACCATTCATCACCTTTAGCCCTGGTGATGCCAACTTGTTGTATGATATTCAGTAATTTGTAAGAGTTATCATTGGCTGACTCTCCAGCAGGTATATTTGTAATTTTATTTTGCTTCTTTCTAGCTTGGTTCTTGCATGCAATGTGATTTAGCTTTTTGCAGCTGTCACATTGCTTTCCCTATGCTGTACATGTTTCCTTTTCTTTAATAGGTTATTGTCTACAATATATACATTCTTTCCCCTTGCTTTAATCTTTCTGCTGGCTCCTCTGCAATATTTCATCCTTTTCTAAAGCTATTGTTCTCATTCAGTCTGGAATGTCTCACACCACAATACGAAACCTCATTTTTTCTCCCAATGATGAAGAACTGTTTCAGGGCTTCTGTACATGTTGATAGCTTTCTTGGGAGTAGGTTTCTCTCCTCTCTGCTGTCACAGTAGGATTTCTTATGCCTCAGACAGTCTTACCTCCAATGAGATCAATTTTTATTTGTCTAGACTTTCAGTATTCAGCTAGATGTATCAATGTGATCAAGTCTGCCTCCCCACTTTAGCTCTCATATTGAACAAATACCATTCCTAAGTATCATTAATATGCAGTTCGTTGTGTGTCTCCAAAACCTGCAAAATCTCCCCGTCTGAATTTTCAGTGAGATTTGTATGGAATGAGCTGCCAGAGGAGGTGGTGGAGGCTGGTACACCTACAACATTTAAAAGGCATCTGGATGGTTATATGAATAGGATGGGTTTAGAAGGATATGGGCCAAATGCTGATAAATGGGACTACATTAATTTAGGATGTTTGGTTGGCATGGAAGAGTTGGAACAAATGGTCTGTTTCAATGCTGTATGACTCTATTTAGTCTACAATACATCTTGTGGCACTCTTTACTGAGCTCTGATAGTCTGGTTGAAATTCTTTATATGCTTAAGGTTTTTTTAAAAAACTCCTGTTGCTATTTCATAGTTTTGCCACTAACAGTGGAAACAGATCTAATTATGCTTAATCTCTTTTCATTTCCACAGCATCAGGGAGAGGAAATGCACTGCTATTTTGATTTACCCAATAATTAAAGAGGATGTCTCCTGATGGCAGATTGACAGTAATAGTATGATTGAGTAGGTGGAAAAGTAACAAATATAGTTCAGTCTGGAGGGGCATGAGGGGCATTTTGGGAGCACGAACAAAACAAGGAAACACACAATAAATGGAAAGGTATTGACGGGGTAGAGGAAACGAACACACTTTCAATGCATTTGCACAGGCTCATGAAACTGACAGGACAGGGTAGCTAAGGTAGTAAAGAAGTCATATGGAATACTTTCCTTCATTGGGTGAGGTATTGAATATATTTAAGGTGACAAGTAAAAAGATTAGAGGCACATGAGGAAAAACCTCTCCACTCAGAGGGTTGTGGTTGCCTGGAATTTACTGCCCAGTTTGGTGGCTGAAGCAGAAACACTCAACTCATTTAAAAGTAACCTGGATCTGTACGTGAAGCACTGTAACCTGCAGGCAACATGCACTGGGAAGTGGAATTAGAATGCTTGGTTAGTTAAATTAAGTAGGTGCAGACATGATGGGCTGATTGGTCTCTTTCTATGCTGTACTTTACCATGGCTCTATGATTGCAAACTACTGCTTTTATCTCACTTCCTTCTTTGAAAATCCGTATATTTTACAGAGCTGCAGGTTCATGTTTTCAGGACTTGAGTTCAATTCCCACCATACCAGAGTGAAATTGTAGTCATTAAAAATGGGGAATTAAAAAGCCCCTTAGTGACCATGTAATGACTGTTTCTGATTCATCAGGTTTACTAATGACCTTTGAATCTGTCTGACGTTACCTAATTGTGACTTCCAGACCTTCAGCGACGTAATTAACTGCACTCTGGCTAATTAGATATGGACAATAATCAATAATGCTAGCCTAGTCATTTATGCCCTCATCCTATGAACAAATTTTTAAATATGAGGATCTGGGTTGTGAATGAGCTGCAATATATCTGCAAATGGCTGTAAAGCCATATTTTCCTGTTGTTTTAAATTTTGTTTTCAACCTTTTAGTATTATTGAGGAGCTGATCAGGATAGCCAATTTGACATTTTGACTGATGAGTTGGTGTTTGGAGTGATGGTACTGTAATGGCTCAGTTATTGGTCTGATAATCTAGAGAACCTGTCTAATGATTGTCCAGCAATAGACATTAGTTAAATTCCCAGCATGACGAGTTGAAAATTTGAATTCACTATTAGAAAAAATAGAAATGAAATGCAGAGATAGTAAAAGTGACTATAAAGATGTTGGGTTGTCAGACACATTCAACTGGTTCACCATTTCCTTTAGGTCTGATCTAAATGTTAAGAATGGTTAACTTTTAACTGATCGATCAATCATGAAGTAGGTTCAACATTACCTTCTCAGGGCAACTAAGGATGAGTTGAAATTGCCAACTGAGTCAGGCTTGCCCACATCCTTCATGGGAATAATAAGCATGAAGAGATTGGCACGGCTGACCTGAGAAATGCAGGGGGTAGCCAGTCTGAAATTAGTGCCTCAAGTATAACAGGGTATCAATTTTACATGCTATCTTTTAACACAGAAGTCAATTTGATTGGAAAGGGCTAATAATTATCCTTAATGGAACAAATTTAGTCAGAGAGCAAGGCTTTAATAGTGCTAAAACTGTTAACAATGACATAAAAAAGACGTTTAATGTGAATAAATAAAGGGGCTCAAATATTTGCAATAAATTCTATTTGCCATGAGTTTGTTAATGAGTAAATAGTATTGTCTGCAATGGCATGTTGCTATAATTTCAAGGTTCATTCTTACCTTTACAAGTGGCGTTTTATGTCAGGACTGTGTGAGAGGAATTGCTCTCTCCAGTAGTAGGAGATAAAAGATGATGTTGCCAGGCATCTATATTTTGACTCTGATAAAACGAGGCTGAGGAAAGGTGCGTAAGAAAAATGCAAGTGAGATCAAAGAGCATGAACCTCACCGGGAATATTTTTTAAACTGAACAAGTTAACAGTAAAACTGTCAATAAAGAAAGACCTACAACATTTGGTGACAGATTTCCCATGAGGTAGTCCAGGTCAACAAGAGAGGAATATACCAAAAGAGAAGACATGGGTGTTTGGGCCTCATCTTAATTTCTTGGCCAAATAGAGGAAAAAGATGAAAAAGGTCTGCAAGATCTCTGGTATATGTTGGAGAAGGGATCAGAAAAACTAATTTTTAATTGAATTTTGGGATGTGAATGAGCTGAATCAGTGTAAAGCCATTTTTCCTGTCGTTTTAAGTTTTGTTTTCAACCTCTTAGTATTATTGAGGAGCTGATCAGGATAGCCAATTTGACATTTTAACTGATGAGTTGGTGTTTGGAGTGATGGTACTGTAGTGGCTCAATTATTGGTCTGGTAATCTCGAGAACATATCTAATGATTGTCCAGCAATAGGCATTAGTTAAATTCCCACTAATTTAAGTGAATAGAACACTCTTGCAACAATGAAATAATCTAAAGGTTCAAATAATATGCTCCCATTTGGAGCTGTTTCACCCTATGTTTAAAGAAAGGGTCACTGGACCCAAAACATTAACTCTAATTTCTCCTCACAGGTGCTGCCAGACCTGCTGAGCTTTTCCAGCAATTTCTGTTTTTGTCCTTATTACTAATCCTGTTAATAGATATACGGTGAGGCTGAGGGCCTCCAGCAGAACCTATGAGACCAGAAGAATGTGATGAAATTGGTCTCACCTCAGTTATTTTACGTTAATGCCTGAGTGAAAACAAATTAGTGTTCAACATAAAACTGAGTAGCTGAAGTGCCAGTTTTAAGCTATCTTAAAAAGACTAGTTGGATGATTTTGGGATAAGTAATTGAGGGATTTATAAGTTTTTTACCCAACGAATGGGATGGATGGTGGAGGTACAAGAATTTTGAGAGTGCAGGAAATTTGAAGTCTGAGGTTTCCCCTCATACTGTGGAATCTACAACAAGTGTATGACACCACTGCCTGGATGTGAGTCTGATTGACACACTTGGCTTTATGTCTGGGGAACAATGATGGAGAAGAGGTGTGGGTCCAAGTAAATCTGAGCCCTGACACATTGAGGGGTAGGGATAAATCATGGAGTGGGGTGGTAGTAGTGCTAAAGAGTATTGGTGGGTTGGGCAGGTGGTAAATTGAAAGTCTTATTTGTGGAGTGGGAATTCACAGTGTCTGTGGGGAGGTTAGAGGGCTTGGTGGGATTGACAGAATAGTCCACAATGGTGTCCAGTTGTGAGAGGTTTGACAAGATGGATATGCTGGACTCCGCAGATAATTAGAATAACCTTTATCTCCTCAATCCACAGTCTTTGCCTCCTGTAACTGCCAATTGTCCCACAGATCATGAAAACTGGTGTTCCAGATTTCTCGCCAATACATCCAAGTTCATGTGCCAATTAATTTTAATATTTGAACACAATTACAAACTGCCCACCGCCAACTTTTGTGTTGTCCAGTCACATCTACAGACTCATCTCATTAAAAAAAGGATGCAGTTGTACCTGGACTTTGTTTCTAAAGAAGGAAAGTAAGGTTTTGCATTTTTTTAATAGGTTGAAGTAAGTTCCTCGACGGAAGAACAGTTTTGATTACTTTTTGTTACGTTTTTCATTGGTTTTAATCTACCCATTATTGGCTTTGCTGGTTATTCTATGACAGATTCAGTTCAGTTTTTGTTTGGCTTAATAATTAGCTTTATTATTTCTGGTTTTGATATTAAATTTCAGAAAGAGGTGCAAGTGCAGCCTTAATCTAGTCAGAAGCTCCAAATCAGGGTTTCATTAGAAATAAAAACCCAGTGGATTCAAGATGGCGGCAATCTGAATAGATCAGCCTTGCTGAGCTCTGCACCCCAACCCGAGGTAGTAGCTTTTCCACCCTTACTTTAGTTTTGTTTGGAAAAAAATTATTGTTAAATGGTAAAAACAACCATTTAAATCCTTTCCTGAGCGTGCGAGAATGACTAAAGGGAAGCAAACGGTCAAGTCTCAACACTCGGGACATTCGAAAACAGTCGGCGGGCCTGAGACTGTAACTGGGGAAGCAACTGCAGCTCCGACTGCAGCTGTGAAGGAATGCCATGCGCAGCAGAACATCATGGAGGAACTCGGAGCGATCCGACACTAATCCAAGAAATGAGGGAAGAGACTCATAATCAACTGGAGCCCACCTCAACCATGCTGCAAAAGCATGAGAGGGAGTTGGAAGGGCTCAGGAAGTGAGTTGGAGAGGTTGAGTGGTTGACCGCAGCATTGGAGACCAAGGTCAACCAAGGAGACCAAGGTTGAGAAACAAGTTTGGTCCCTGACTGAGCAAGTCGATGACCTGGAAAATAGAAATAGGAGGAAAAATATCCAGGTCATTGGCCTGCCGGAGGGAGGAGAAGGTGGGCAGCCAGCAAGTTTTTTGAAGACTGGTTGCCATAATTTCCTGGCCGGGATGCCAAGGCATTCCAGGTGGAGGTTGACAGAGCTCACCGGGTTGTGGTGTGCAGAACTGGTCAGCGTCAGCACCCCCGCCCAGTTCTGATACGATTTCAATGCTACAGGGACAGGCAGAGAGTCATGAAAACTTCTAGAAGGTTTGGGATAGATCCACAGGCCCTGACCTATCAAGGAACTAAGAAAATGTTTTTCCAGGACTTTTCTGCAGCAGTGATCCCTAAGAGGAAATCGTTTGATGAGGTTAAGAGAAGGTTAAAGGAGCTCGGTATTCAATACTCGATGAGGTAACTCATAAGTATGGATTATCGAGCAGGGACGTCTTCCATTTTTTTCAGGTCAGAGATTTTATGCAAAAAGAGACAACACTTCTGGCTGAGTGTTAAAGCTCTGCTACGGAAAGGTGGGTGCTTCAGGCTAAGAGCACTCTTTCAGTGAGTACTCTCTATCATTTCTTGGATGGACGTTCCTCAGGTCACATCGAGCAAGTGACGGGAGGTCTGGGAGAGAGAGTTGGGATGGAGATCACTCCGGAAACTTGGGAGGACATTTGTGAGAGTGTGGGAAGATTTCGTTATATAACAAGACCAATATTGTGCAGTTAAAGATTCTTCATAGGGCTAATCTGGCCCCAGATCATCTTGCAAAATTTAAGCAGGGTGCATCTTCAATGTCCCACAAACGTAAAATAAATACAGGTATCCTCACTCATTGTTTGTGGTCCTGCCGCAGGTTCCATACATACTGGAGCGCTGTGGCAGGAGTAATAGGGAGGGTCTTGGGGACCAAAGTCAAGGTTTTTCTTCTCCTGGGTTGGCCGAATTTATCTCCCTTTGATGGATATGGGAGAAAGCTTTTTAGCACCCTCACTTATTGTGCAAGGAAGAACATTCTGTGCTGGGTGTCTGAGGACCCCCCCGGGTCTGTCAGGGTGGCATAAGTTAATTTTGGAACACATTCCTTTGGACTTTCTTACAAATATGCTGCACCAGAAAATGGACAATTTTTATAAGACATGGCAGCCCTTTTTTGAAATATTTGGAAGCAGATCTGTCCACCATTTTAATTAGGGCTTTTGTCTAGCCATGGTGGTTTGGTCTAATAAGTCTAATATCCTGAGAGG
The DNA here is from genome assembly GCF_004010195.1 of Chiloscyllium plagiosum. Lineage (NCBI taxonomy): Eukaryota > Metazoa > Chordata > Chondrichthyes > Orectolobiformes > Hemiscylliidae > Chiloscyllium > Chiloscyllium plagiosum. The sequence continues at coordinate 84,713,873 of NC_057714.1, read as the reverse complement.
CAGAATTTCGTGCAAACATGGTTTTAATAATTGATGCTCTCGAAGATTGAAAGCTGAGGTCTTCTTATGTTGAGTGGTGTTATTTATTTACTTATTTATTGATTGATGTGTCATGAGTGTAGTTGTGAGTTCTTTTGTAGAGTAGTATAGTAGTTGATTTATTGTTTATTGTTGGTTTTTGTTGTTATGATGTTATATTTTTGTAATTCTATAATTTTAAAGAAACATTTTTCCAATAAAAATATTTAAAAATAAAAGTAAATAAAAACCCAGGTATATTAGGGCTTCAGAAAAATTCATATCTTATGTTGCCAGTAATTGACAAGGAGACTAACGTAGGTGAGGACCTAGAAATGATCATTAACATGAAAGAGATAGTGTTGGGCAAGCTAATGGAGCTAAATATAGACATGTCTCCTGGCCCTGATGGAATGCATCCCAGGATACCAAAAGATGTGGTGGGAGAAGTGACAAATACGCTTATAGTAATTTTCCAAAATTTGCTAGAGTTCCAGTAGTTTGGAAAACAATAAATATCACATAGCTGAAAACAGAGGTAGACAAATGATGGGGATTTATAGACTGATTGGCTTAAGTGCTAAAGTGGGGAAAATATTTGAATCTATCATCCAGGAAGACATAAGAAGACATCATAATAGAAATTGTCCCAACGGGTAGATTCATGGAAGGCAGGTTATGTTTAATTAATCTACTGGAATTCTATAAAGACATTATGAGCATGGTGGACAATGGGGACGCAGTAGATGTGGTGCATCTGGATTTCCAAAGGCATTCAACAAGGTCCCGCATAATGGTCTGCAGCGTAACATAAAGGTACACGGTGTTACAGGCAATGTATTAGCATGGATAGAAGATCTGGCAGATGAAGTACAATGTTGATAAATGTGGAGTTATCCATTTTGGTGTGATGAACAGTAAAAAGGACTATTATTTTGAACAGTAGAAGTTGCAGCATGCTGCTGTACAGAGGGACCAGAGTGTCCTTGTGCATGAATCACAGAAGGTTGGCTTGCAGGTACAACAGGTAATTGAGATGGCAAATGGAATTTTGTTCTTTGTTTTATTATTCATTTCATTTTAAGTGGGATGTGGGCATCGCTGATTGGCCAGTATTTATTGCCCATCCCCAGTTGCCATTGAGAAGGTGATGGTGAGCTGCCTTCTTGCATTATCACAGTCACCTGCTGTGGGTTGACCCCCAATGCCATTAGAGAGGGAATTCTAGGAATTTGACCCAGGAACGGTGAAAAAACAGTGATACATTTTCCAGGTCAGGATGGTGAGTGGCACGGAGGGGAACTTGAAAGTGGTGGTGTCCCCATGTCTGCTGCCCTTGTCCTTCTCGATGCAAGTGTTTGCGGATTTGGAAGGTGCTGTCTGAGGATCTTTGGTGAATTTCTGCAGTGCATTTTGTAGACGGTACACACTGCAGAAATTGGTGTTGGAGAGAGTGGATGCTTGTGGATGCAGTGCCAACAAAGCAGGCTGCTTTATCCTGGATGGTGTCAAGCATCTTGAGTATTGTTAGGGCTACACTCATTCAGACAAGTGGGGTGGGGGGGGGGCGGTATTCCATCACACTCCTGACTTGTGCCTTGTAGACGGTTTGGCTTTCAGAAGCCAGGAAGTGAGTTACTTGCTGCATTAATCCTAGGCTCTGACCTGCTGTTCTAGCCAATGTGTTTATGTAGTGAGTCCAGTTAAGATTCTGAGCAATGATTAATAGAGGGATTGAGTTTAAAAGCAGGAAGGTTATGTTGCAGCTGTATAGGGTGCTGGTGAGGCCACATCTAGAGTACTGTGTGCAGTTTTGGTCTCCTTATTTGAGAAAGGGGTACTGGCTGTGGAGACGGTGCAGAGGAGATTCACTAGATTGATTCTGGAGTTGGGAGGGTTGCCTTATGAGGAGACACTTAGTAAACTGGGATTATATTCATTGGAATTTAGAAGAAAGAGGAGGGATTTTATTGAAATATATAAAATTATGAAGGGAATAGATGAGATAGAAGCAGTAAGGATGATTCCACTGGCAGGTTAAACTAGAACAAGAGGGCATTGCCTCAAAATTAGGGGCAACAGATTTAGGACTGAATTCAGGAGGATCTTCTTCATCCAAAGGGTTGTGAATCTGTGGAATTCCCTGCTCAGTGAAGTAGTTGAAGCTTCCTCATTGAACGTTTTTAAAGCTAAGATAGATAATGTTTTGAACAGTAAAGGAATTAAGGGTTATGGTCAAAGGGTGGGTAAGTGGAGCTGAGGCCACGAAAAGATCAACCATGATCTTATTGAATGGCGGAGCAAGCTCAAAGGGCCAGATGGCCTACTCCTGCTCCTGGTTTGTATATTCCAATGTTGCAAATATTATGTGGTTCTTCATTTCTTACTTCATTTTGACCGCACTGACCTATCTAAGTCTAAGGGATTACCTACTAACTACAAGCGTTAACATGAAAATTGACTTGATGTCTGGACCAAGGCTGTAATGAAGTCAGGTACTGAATGGTCATGATCACTAATGAGCAGATTATTCTCTTGCAAGTAGTGCTGAGTAACACCTGTCCATCATTTTGCTGATAATTAGGAGAAGATTGTTGAGGTGGTAATTGGCCAGGTTGAATTTGTCCCACATTTTGTAAACAGGATTATTTCTTTCCAATGTGGCAATGTGTAATGAGTCAGAATTAATTAATTATGGCAAAGAGTCCTCATGATAGGAACTCACATTCAGTTTAAGGGTGAGAAAAGTGAATCTGAAATTATTGTCCTAAACACAAATAAAGACAATTATAAATGAATAAAGAAAGCTGACCACTGGGAAATAGGAAAATATGTTAAAAGGTTAAATGGTAGAGAAGCAGTGGCAGATACTTAAGGTATTATTGTAACTCTCAATAAAGATATATTCCATTGAGAAAGAAAGACTCCATAAGAACAATGCACCATCTGTAGCTAACTAAAGAAGCTAAGGGTCATTTCAAATGTAAAGAAAAGGTGCTGCAAAGATTAGTGGTAGATCAGAAAATTGGGAACATTTTAGGTGCCTCCAAAGGATGATTATTTAAATAATGAAGAAGGAAAAATTTGAGTATGGAAGAAAATCTTTAAGAAATATAAAAATAGGCAGTAAAAGGTTCTACAAGTATATAAAAATGAGAAAAAGTAGCTAAAGTGGGTGTTGGTCACTAGAATGGGACTGGGAATTAATAATGGAAAATAAGAAAATGGCAGAAACTTTGAACAAGTATTTTGTACATGTCTTCACGGTAGACGACACAAAATCCATCTCCAAAAATAGTAAAATCATTACAAGCAAAAATAGAAAAATCATAGTCAATCCAGAGGAAATATTTGATAAAGTATTAGATGAGGTGAGAGTATTTGTCAATGGTTGGCTGACTATATTGTTAAAATGTACAGATAATGGGCATTGGAGTCAAGATTAGAGAGTTGCTGGAAAAGCACAGCAGGTCAGGCAGCATCTGTGGAGCAGGAAAATCAACATTTTGGGCAAAAGCCCTTCATCAGGAACAATAATGGGCATTGTTTCGTTCAAGACTAGAGCACAGATAACCTTCTGTGATGCAGTGATAGTTCCCCAATCTTTGGGCCTGAATATCTGGGTTCAAATCCCACCTATTCTGGAGATTACCATAGTGGGTGTGCTAAATGTGTTATTTTTTAAATACAGAGAGTTGGGGGCTCTTGTGGCATATTAGTGGTGCCCTCACAACTGGGCCAGAAGATTATTCAAAATAAAGAGACCCGGGCAACTGGCTTGCTTGTCTAAAAGTAAGATTTGCATTTTGGAGTTTTCTGGACATAATTATGCAAGAGGTCCTGGGATCAAATCCTCTTTGAGCCTTAATGTGCTGTTACTTGTAATCCAAACACTCGTTCTGTTTAAGTCCCTTTGAGGGGCTATTGCCTATTAATTTGGTTTAGGTGATCCTGCAGCACAATGGTAATGGCCTTCCCTCTGACATATAAGGTCCATATTGAAGACCCACTAGACAAAGTGATGAATAATAACATGTTTGAACAGGGTGATTTGAAAATATTCATAAAGAGAGTCAGATTAGTTTGATTGCACTGCTTTAGTTAGTTATTCAAAATCAAGCAAAGGCATAGCTGGCTTATTGGTTTAGTTATAATTCCTGTTTTGGGGTTTTCAGTAGCTCGGTATATTAAAGGTCCTAGGCTCAAGTCCTTCATGCTGTGATTTGTTGTTTGTGCATCTGTTAAGGAACTGTCACCATTTAATTTGGTTTCATCAAAACAGATTGACCGAAGAGGAAAAGGAATGAGCAAAACATAATGCCTATTAAATTTTAAGAATGGATAACAATGATGATTCTGCAAAACCTGACATCAGTTTATGGATCAGCCCTATAGGAAGGCAATCACTCCTTGTCAAGCATTTTCGTTTTCAGTTTGAAGATTGAGAGTTTTAATTTGGTCACAGAAGGTAAGTTCAGAATCTAGTGTAGTAGTGATCTCCCAGCATTCTGCATGGGAGAAGAACATTAGCCAGTAAAAATCTCTCTTCAAACAAGTTATATTTGTCAAGTTTAGTAACCTTAAACTATATAAAAGCTAACAGATGCCTAGTAGTACAAAACTTGAAAATTGCTGAAAAGAGACACCATTCAAAACATTGAATGTATTCAAGAAGTGGCTAGATATAACACTTGGGACAAATCGGATCAAAGGTTACGGGGAGAAAGCAGGATTAGACTATTGAGTTGGATGATCAGCCATGATCCTGGTGAAATACAGAGCAGGCTCAAAGGGCTGAATGGCCTCCTCCTGCTCCTATCTTCTATGTTTCAAAATTTTTCATCTTGCACTGATCATGATGAAGACATGCTAAATTTTAAAACATAAAAACAAAGTAAACTAAACGTGTGAAATTTGGTTGGCCAGTTGATCTTGATTGTTTAAAGTCTAGCCACAGAGAAAGCAAAGGGTTCATATCCTTCTGGTTAATTCAAATAAAGTTCAAGGTTTGAAAATATTCATTTAATTCGTGGAGAATAGGTCCCTGCATAAGAATATATGTCACATCTAGCAAAGATAATGAGCCACATTAGCAACTCGACTGATTATCTTAAATTGCTTGTTAGGAATGTTCAGCAAGGGCAACTGGGGTCAACTAAATTATACTTGGCAAATCCAAAACAAAACATCTACTGTTAGATGTGAACCTGTGACTGGGCAGCACTAGCTACATATCAGGTTGGTGATTAATCCCAACTATAAAGGTGTAATCAAATCCATTATATGAGTCTTTCAGAATGAAGCAAAATACTGCAGATTATGGAAATCTGAAATAAGAACTGAAAATGCTGAAGAAACTCAGCAGATTTCAGTTCCGAAGAAAAACGATTGTACCTGAAACATTAACTCTGTTACTCTCTCTACAGATGCTGCTTGACCTGTCTCCAGTAATTTCTGTTCTTATTTCACTAGTCTTCTAGGTTCATCAAGTGCTTCACAATATTAGAAGCAAGGCATTCAATAGATTTCTTGTACATAAATCCTGCGATAACCTTACAAATACAGTTTCAAGAAAGACAAAAGACAGTCAGATATATAACACTGAGGACTAACTAACATATCGAAGGAAGTACTATATTGGTTTGTGGAAATGTCACCTTTACATCTTATAGATGAAGCAATTCCATTTTCAGACCGACCAAAGTTTTAACTTATAACATCATAGAATCATAGAAAGGTTACAGCACAGAAGGAGGATATTATCTTTACAACCATATAAAAGTGGATTTTAAATGAATATATACAAGATAAGTGAAGAGTGATTAATAGCAAATTTATTCACGCACTTCTTACACAGTACTGTACTGTGTTGATGTCTGGAATTCAATTGCTCATAATTATTCAATAAGCTTACTGCTTCTGACTCAACTTTTAACCATGAGCAAAGGGACTTCAAGAATTAACTGAAGCATCATGAATGCAGTTTCTTCTTCTGTTGCTGGCAGTTTAACATCTCATGCAAAGACAGCACTCAACAATGTCAGCAGAGGGGTTGCATTCAGTTTCTGGAGTGGAAATGAACCCCAGCTCTTCCAGCTCAGAATGCTGCCCATTGAGTCACAGAGGAAACTTTTTTACCGTAACCTTTGTTATAAGTCTGGACTTATAAGTTAATGTGTAATCCTGTAATAGCACTCAGCCACAACTTATATTTATATAGCACGTTTATGTAAGGAAACACCACAAGATGCTTCACAAGAGCATTATAAAACAGTGAGACATTGAATCATATAAGGAGATATTATGGCAGATGATCAAAAGAGGTGGCCAAAGAGGGGAGTTTTAAGGTGAATTTGAAAGTGAGGTGGAGAGGTATAGAGAAGGAATTCCAGAGCTTTGGGACCAGGCAATTGAAAACACAGCCACTGATAGTTAAACAATTAAAATAAAGGAAGCATAAGAGACAAGAATTAGAGGAACACAGAATCATAATATACAGAGATAGAAAGGGATGAGGCAATGAAGGGATTTCAAAACAAAGATGAGAATTTTAAATTCAAGATAGTTGTCTGGGAACCAACGTAGGTCAGCAAGCAGGAGGTGTTACTGCAGTGGACTTTGCTATGAATTAGGACACGATCAGGCACCAAGGGGTACACCGGAATCATTCAGTCTAGAGGTAAAAAGTTTCAATAGCAGATAAACTAAGACAGAAGTGAAGTCAGGTGATGGGAGATAGGTTGAAAGAAAGTAATGATGCACATGGTTCTAAGCAAATCTCAGGATCAAAAATCTCAGGTTACAAACAGACTTTCCACAGAGAGGGATAGCGTTGGGAGCTAGGGAACAGAGTTTGGAGCTGGGACTGAAAGCAGTGGCTTCTTCCTTCACAACTTTGAATTGGAGGAAATTTCTGCTCATCCACTATTAATGTTGGGTAAACAGCCTGATAATTTAATAACAGCAGAAGAGTTAAAGGTGGTGGTGGAGAGGTAGAATTCGGTGCCATCTGTGAAAACTAAAGCTGTGTCTTTGGATGATGTTTAGATGAGAAGAAGCAGGGGACCAAGGTTAGATTCCTGGAATATATCAAAAAAGGGAAGCAATTGTCAATTATTCTCTGGCTATGATTAGTTTAGGGATAATGAATCCCTGCATAAGAAAGAGAAGAAAGGACCCAGTTGAGAGCAGTCCCCACCAGTAGGATGACATTGGAGATGCAATAAAGGAGGTTGGTGTGATTGACTGTATGAGCCATTTTGGTAAAGTGGCACGGATGGAGACTTGATTGAAAGGGTTTAAACATAGAGTTCTGGCAAATGAATGTTGGAGGTGATAATGTTCTAATAGACAGGCTTTAAAGGGATATTGGAAATGGGACTGGTAGTTTGCAATGACACTGAAGTCAAAGAGATTTTTTAGGGGGACTGATGATGGCAAATATAAAGCAAAAGGAGTGAGCCCATTTATCATACTAGTGAACATGGGCCCAAGAGGAGAGGTTGGATAATCAAGGGTTTAGTGTGACTGTCATCAGAGCTACAAGAGATAGATTTCATGAACAAGATGAATTCAACAAGGCCATGAAGCAAGGAGAGACACTAGATAAAGGGGAAGCAATGAAAGAAGTTTGGCCAGTCTGACGAGTGAAGGGAAAAACATGAAGGAGGAAGCTGATCAGATTCTGTATTAGAGTGGTGCTGGAAAAGCACAGCAGTTCAGGCAGCATCCGAGGAGCAGGAAAATCGATGTTTTGGCCAAAAGCCCTTCATTGTCTCAATCTTAGTGATGAAAGTGTCTGTGAGCTCCCCGCATTTGTTGTTAGTGGTGCGGGTGGACGGGATGGGGAGGGGTTTTATGAAGTTGGTTTTAAGTCAAGCCACTGGGTCTTTATTTGCATTCCAGAATGTCAGTGGCAGGGATGCTTTTAGAAATAGTAATTCAATTTAAAACCAATGACAACTGAGGTTTACCTAAGGAAATCCAATGTGAATTGTTAAGAGAAAATCATGTTTAAAAAACTTGCTTGAGTTTTTTTTGAGCAGGTCACATAGAGGGTTGATGGAATGTCGTTTACAGGGACTTCTAAAAGGCATTTGATTAAATATTATACTGCAAACTTGTAGTAAAGTTAGAGCTCATGACATCAGCAACGTGGATACAAAATTGGCTGAATGACAGGAAGCAGTAATGGCAAGAGATTGTCTTCAGTATAGGAAGAAATTTTATAGTGGAGTTCCCCAGACATTAATATTAGGTACACTTCTCTCCCTGATATATAATTATCAAGATCTTGGTGCACACTTTTAAAAACTTGTGATTAACAAGAATTTTGGAAATATTGTGTGACCCTGAAGATGAGGGCGTAGAGGATCAAAAGGACAATGGTTTTGGAATGAACAGACAAGCAGCAGATGAAATATAATGGAGGTGTATAGTGATTTATTTTGATAGGAAGAACACAGAGATAATTTTAAATAAAGAGTACAATTCTAAATAGCAGAGAGACTTGGGGGTAAATGTGCAAAATCATCAAAGGTGAGAGTGTGGTTAATAAAACATACTGAGCTTTATCAGTAAGAGCACAGAGCACAAGAGCAAAGATGTTATGTTATAATTGTATAAAATATTCATTCAGCTTAGCTGGAGTATTGCGACCGCGTTTGGGACCACATGTTAAGAAGGCTGTGAGGGCATTAGACACATAGCAGAATATATTTGGAAGAATAGGTCCAGGATTGAGAAACTTCAGTTTCATAGAAAGATTGGAGGAATTGAGACTGTTGCCATTGGAGAAGAGAAAGCTGAGAGGCTAATATTGCTGAAGGATATCATGTAAATGAGAACTAGGAGGATAAAGATAGATCTCTGAGGGATACCAGAGTTCATAGCACGGAGGACCTATTGCAAGTGATTCTCTGACTACTTCGAGACAAGCAGTGATTGTAAAACTAGAATGTTAAAACCATCAGAAGTAGTCACTTGGCAGAACAGAACTTGAATATTGCTGGAAAGAGACATACTATTAAAGCTTCCCATCTTGCATTCATTAGGACAAACATCAAGAGTGCCAAAAATCTCTAATCTAAGCCTTACTTATATTGACTGTTGGAGCATTGATAACTTTTTGATATGGAGAATTGCAAAGATTCAGAATCTTTTGAATTAAGAAATATTTCTACATCTCAGTTCCAAATGATCGACCCCTTACTTTGAAACTATGCTCCCTTGTTCTAGATTCTCTGGCAAGGAAAAAAAAGCTGTTTTAGTGTCTATTCTGTCAAACCCTTCCGAACCTTGTAAGTTTCTATGAGATTTTCTCTCATTTACCTAAGCTTCAGAGAATATATACCCAATTTACTCAGTCCCTCATCATAAGGCAGCCTTCTCAGCCCAGGGACCAGTCAAGTGAAATTTTATTCTACAACCTCCAGTGCAAGTGTATCCTTCCTTAACTATGGAGACTAAAACTACAGGTGTGGTCTCTCCAGGCTTTGTAAATCTGTACTAAAACTTTGTTACTTTTGTAGTTGAATCCCCTCACAATAAATGCCAACATGCCATTTGCCTTCCTAATTGCTTGCTGTTCTTGCATGCTAACTTTGTACATTTCCTGCTCAAGTATACCCAAATTTCCCTCCGAACAACATTTAAGAGTTTTAAGAAACTTTGAACAATAATGCACTGAAAGAATATAAGGAAACAGAAATCAAAAATACTTCCAAAATATCTGGAGTGACAATGAGCCACACGGTTCAGAGCTATCCCAAGTGCAGTCTCATTTTGTGCAGACTTAGCCCTTATTTCTTATGCTATCACGCTCTGATTTGAACCAAGAGTATATTATAACTATGTGGTGGGCCGAATGTCCTTGGTGACTCAGGGATAGAATGGGGTAAAAATTAACAATAGCTCCTGTAGATGTTTCCATTGAATGGATGGCATTGAAAAGTACATACGTATATTTACAATTTTTTTTTTGCAAAATCAAACTGTTGAGAGATGTATTGACATGCCTCTGGATTAGGCGGGACTTGAGCATAGGCCTCCTAGTTCAGAGGTGGGGACACTGCCACTGTATCACAAGAGTCCTACAATGTGTGTGTATTTATAAGCTAGGGGCAAAATTCTATTTGCCTATGATGTACCCGGATGATTGAATAGTTAACATTTAGTAGAATCAAGAGGTCATTTTGGTTGAAAGGGCAGAGGATAGCCAGTGTCCCTGGAACTAATTCAGCAAGATTCAAGACCTGAAACATAATGAAAACAAAAGAGATAAACTCCATATCTCATTGAGGAAGGAGTGTGACATAGCGCTACTGCTGTATCTCCAATTTCTATCCCCTTCAGGTGCTCCTGTATTTAGTTTAACTTTTAAACCAGCTCAAATTTAATCTAGAGACATTATTTGGTAGAATGTTGGAATGTCCTGTAAGATTAGTTTTTGTAATATATGTTATGAAGAAATGTTGAAGAAATAAATCAGTAATAAATGCCCAATGAATAATTATCAGTTCAATAACTGTCTGCTGTATTCTGCAGGCATCATTCATTCAAGAAATGTTATTTCATTCGCCATGAAACTGGGAACTAGAAACTAGTGCTGTCTACTCTGTTGGATACTGTGTTCATGATTTAAGTTATATCATGGCAGGAGTTCAAATATTTGTTTCTGTCAAAGTTAAACATCAACTAAATATAATTTATTATAGTTTGCTGTGTTTGAAAAAAGCCTACATTGAGTATTTGATAGCTTAAATGTACAATGTAGACTTCTTGTATAGAGGTTTGATGAATGGTAATTTTTAAAAAGATGTATTTACAATGCTATTTTCATTACATCCAGTCTTATAAATCAAGCCTGTTCACAATCAACAGTAACAGTAATGCTGCGTTGAGATTTTATGGAGCTTTCAAATACTCACATATTTCAACTAGAAATAAATAAATTTCCAGCTACTGTATTAATTTAACTGTAAACAGATCTTGATGTTATTTTAAGGAAATGTTAAGCTGTAATTTGCTTTAATATTATCCACCTATAATGAATGCAAGTATTTGAAAAAATAGCATAAGTACCATGGAAATATAAATAATGTCTGGCTGGATTCATGAATTAAAACATTTATCTGCCCAATACTCCTGTTGTGTTTAAAGGGAACTCATATATTTCCTGTGGGCTGGAACTTCCTGTTTCGAGTGCTTCCTCCATAGTTTTCTAGGCCATCATTCTTGACTATTTGAATACATCTTTACTCCAGACTAATTAAACATTGACCCAAAAAAGCACCAAAAAATGTCAGCTTTTACCTTTGGCTCATTTCTAAGAATGTCCGCAATATTCTTATTTTCAAAACAAATACTGCAGAAGCCTGTCTGGAGCAACACTAATAAAATTTCTATAATCCTGCATAAAAGCTAGCTGTGTCCCCAGCTAAGAAAGTGCCTGCGACAGCAAATTGTTGTTCATTATTATATCACCAGAACTGACAACATAGCCAATATTGCTTTCTTTTCAAAAGAAAAAGATTCAAAAGAAAAAAGATTAATGTCGGATTCTTGGGTCTGTGACAGCACTGCAGGCAAGCACAAAACAAAGTATGGCTCTGGGATCACACAGGATCTTGATCAGCCGGTGATGGCATTCATCTTTGTGTTTCCATTTAGAGTGTACTTTCTTCATGTTAAAGTATATTTTTATAATTGTGATTGAAGCTTAGACAAAGACACACAAAGATTGCAAAAGGATTCCACGTCCCTTCTTCTACTCACAGTTTACTCCCTGATCTC
>NC_057714.1:84674901-84701562 GCF_004010195.1 Chiloscyllium plagiosum | reverse complement strand
CTCCAAGGCATAAAACATAACAGCTACAGATTGGAGTGGCACGGTGGTTAGCACTGTCGCATCGGGGACCGGGCTCCATTCCACCCTTGGGTGACGGTCTTTGTGGAGTTTACACATTCTCACTGGGTGGATTTCCTCCAGGCACTCTAATTGCCTCCCATCGTCCAAAGATATGCCAGCTAGGTGGATTAGCAATGGGAAAAATAGGGTTACAGGGATGAGGTAAGGGATGGTCTGGGTGGAATGCAATTGGCTGACTGGCCTGGTTCCACACTGTAGGGATTCTATGATCAGCAATTCCATACTAGCTTACATAAGCACCACTGAGATCTTGAGGCCATTGGTTGTTTGCATTTATTATTTTCATTTGAATAAAATGTTTCTATCTTTAAATTATTGTCTTGAATTTTGTTCTTTCAGTCTGAGTTCTAAAAGTTTACTAATTCCAGGGGGCAAAAGAACAAAACTCCAAGCAAGTACTTCATAGAATCATAGACCCTACAGTGTGGAAGCAGGCCATTTGGCCCAACAAGTCCACACTAACCCTTCCACCCAGATCTATTTCAACCATGGCCAATTCACTTAATCTGCATATCTTTGCATTGTGGGAGGAAACCAGTGCACTCAGAGGGCACCCATGCAGACATGGAGAGAATCTGCAAACTCCACAGAGTCACCTAGGAATAGAATCAAACCAGGTCCCTGGTGCTGTGAGGCAGCATTGCTAGCCACTGAGCCAATTTTTCTCCCTTAATTCACTAATTAAAGCATTCAGCATCTTAATTTAGCAAGCAAGGGTGAATATAATTATAATTGCAGAATACTAATAACAGACATTTGACCACATCTCCAATTTGTACAATCTTGCACATCATTATTTTCACAATTTGCTCCTTCCTTGCCCCTCCCATTCTGCCACAGCAGCATTGAACTCTAAAACCTATGTTGGTCTGTCCAGTAATGATTGAATTAACTTACATGTTTCAGAGAATATTTAATTCCTCTGCAGCAGTCTGTTAGGCATAACTTGCCTTCCAATTCAGAAATCTGATCCAATCCACTTATGTACCAATAAATGTGACCAACATCAGTTAAGAAACCGCTTGCAATCACTTTTAACACCATCATATAAACCTATCTATATCCATCCAGGTTAGCCAACTGTCATTCAATAATACATTTGATCTTGATATAATAGGTTTATGTCAAAAAAAGTGACTGCAAGCAATTTGAAATTATAATTAATAAACAAATGCTAGCACGCCAATAGTACCCAGCTCAGCAGTACATATTGGACAAAGAAGTCAAGTCCGTGCTTCTATTGAATGTATTATCATCTAATAATAGCAGATGTATTCCAAATAAACACCGTCAGCCTTTTAAGATTGGCATAAAGAGAAATTTCTTTTGTGTGGATCATTCATCCTGGAAATTCGCCACCCCAGAGAGCAGTGAAAGCTCATTGAATATATTCAAGACTGGCTTGGACAGATTTTCATTAACAAGTATTATGGAATTGGATGGGAGTGGATTGGGCAAAAAAATGGAATTAGTTCATAACCGGTCAACCATGAACTTCTTGAATGGTGGAGTAGATTTGAGACGACAAATAGCATATTCATGCTGCTATTTTCTGTGTTATTTAATATTATTTTTTAAAGAGTAATATAATTTCTTGTACCTTGCTTAATGGCTTGAGAAGCATAGTGTAGAGCAACAAGAGATGAAGAGCATGCTGTATCAATAGCTAATGATGGTCCCGTTAGGTTGAAAGTGAAAGAAATTCGATTTGCAGCTATACTCATCGATGTCCCTGTTCCATTGTAATGGGTGATTTTGTTGGCGACACTATTTATAATCCCTTCATAGTCACGATTCATGAGTCCTAAAAAAAAAAACAAGAATAAAATATCATTTAACTGGCGTGTATATCTGTGCTTACACATTGAAATGAAGTGTCAATGCTGTGCTAAAGACAGAGTTCAGATATTTGATCTTGATCTCTTACATATTATTCCCAACCTTTCCTCATATCTTTTATTACTGTTATATCTCCATACCCTTGCAAATCAGTTTCCTTTGTAACTATCCCTGGGAAAAGCTCTCTCCCAAGTAGTTTACACATTCAAATTCTTATCTGCTTTGAAATCTTTGTAGGTAATGGACTAGATTTTGCTTTTCGATATAGAAGTGTTAATCTGGCAACAACTTCCTGGATTCACACATTTGAAGTTAAAAGCTTAAAGCAAAAGGTTGATTTGCGAAATGATGATCTCCTCCAGAAGCCAAACAGTTCAAGAGAACAAAAATTCATGGAATAGTATTAACATATGTAGACATTAAATTCATCAGTAAAAGCTTTAAGGTTTGTCTTTAAAGTAAGTACCATTTTAATCTGTTAAAGAACTTCTCTAGAAATTAAAACTAAATTTAATCAGTATGGAGATCCACTTCTTCAAATATTAGTCATCTTTATAACTTACAAAAATTCAAAGTTTGTTAAATAATTTTCTTGGACTCCTCTCTCTACTAATCCAATCTTATTTTTCCCACATTATTTTATTTCCTGCTCTTGATTTGATATTGAATTAAGCTTTCTAACAGACATTTCATGCTGAGTTCATTTACAATCCTTCAATCTGATAAATAAAGATGCACAGTTCGTTGTCCTGTTGAAATGGGATCCAGATGCTCAACAGTAGGGCATACTAGATAAGCAGGAGGCTGGAAGAACACAGCAAACCAGGAAGCATCAGGAGGTGGAGAAGTCAACGTTTAGGGTGTAACCCTTCTTCATGAATGGAGGTGGGAGTAGAGAGGGCTGTAGATAAAGAAGGGGGGATGATTTTGGATGGGGAGAGGGGCAGAATGGTGAGGTAGTGATAGGTGAACACGGTGGTGGGTGCGGTCTGGTTGGTTGATGGGAGGGTTGAATCTGGTTGGTAGCTGGAAGGAAGGATCTGCAGGAGGAATGGAAGGGAGGGGGAAGGGCTGGAAAGGGAGTCGGGGATGGGAAAGGAGGCTATTTGAAATTGGAGAACTCAGTGTTGAGTCCTCTGAGCTGCAGGCTGCCCAGGCAGAAGACAAGGTGCTGTTCCTTGAATTTGGGGCCTGATGTAATGTGACAATGGAGAAGGCAGAGGATGGACATGTCAGAGAAGGAGTGGGAAGGGGATTTGAAATGGACAGTGACCGGGAGATCAGAGTGACCCTTACAGGCCCAACTGAGATGCTTGGCAAAACATGCCCTTAATTTACGTTTGATCTCACCAATGTAGAGAAGACCACATCAGGAGCACCAGATTCAGTAAACCCGGTTGGAGGAGAAGCAGGGAAACCTCTTTTCCTGGAAGGATGATTCGGGGCCCTGGATGGAGGTGAGGGAGGTGTGCTGGCAAGTTTTGCATCTTTTACTGTTGCAGGAGAAGGTACTGGGAGGGTTGGGGAGGTTGGTGGAGAGAGTGGCATGATATGGTTGCAGGAGGTTGTCAGATTTTTGATGGCTACCAAGACAGGAACAAAGAAAAAGCCTCCAGGAAAATCCAAATATGAAGTATGGTCATCCCCATTTATTCATTATTAACCACGTTGGCTTGCACTCTCACTGTTCAGCTGTGCCTTTTCTCCCCCTTCTTTAGCTTTTCTTCCTTTCTTTGAGAGTTGTGTGAAGGCTCCAATATCCCTTTAAGATACACTTTCATTTATTCAAATTTGCTGGTGGCACAAAGTTAGGCAGCATTGTACACAGTGTAGATAATAGCATAAAATTACGAAGTGATATCAATAGACTGGAAGAAAGGACAAATAGAACATTATAGCACAGTACAGGCCCTTCTGCCCTCGATGTTGTGCCAACCTGTGAAACCAATCTGAAGCCCATCTAACCTACACTATTCCATTACCATCAATGTTTATCTAATGACCATTTAAATGTCATTAAAATTGGCGAGCCGTTCCATGCTCTTATTACTCTGAGTAAAGAACCTGCCTCTGACATCTATCCTGTATCTATCACCCCTCAATTTAAAACTATGTCCCCTCATGCTGGCCATCACCATCCGCGATAAAAGACTCCCACTGTCCACCATATCTAACCCTCTGATTATCTTATATGTCTCAATTAACTCAACTCTCAACCTTTTTCTCTCTAACGAAAGCAGCCTCAAGTCCCTCAGCCTTTTCTCATAAGACCTTCCCTCCATACCAAGCAACATCCTGGTAAATCTCCTCTGCACCCTTTCCTGTGCTTCCACATCCTTCCTGTAAGGCGATGACGCAGAACTGTACACAATATTCCAAGTGCAGCTGCACCAGAGTTTTGTATAGCTGCAACATGATCTCATGGTTTTGAAACTCAATCCTGCTACCAATAAAAGCCAATACACCATATGTCTTCTTAACAACCCTATCAACCTAGGTGGCAACTTTCAGGGTTCCATGTACATGGACACAGAGACCTTTCTGCTCATCCACACTATGAAGAATCTTACCATTAGCCCAATACTCTGTATTCCTGTTACTCTTTCCAAAGTTAATCACCTCACACTTTTCCATGTTAAACTCCATTTGCCACCTCTCCGCCCAGCTCTGCAGCTTATCTATGTCCCTCTATAACCTGCAACATCCTTTGGCAATGTCCACAAACTTAGTGTCATCTGCAAATTTACTAACCCATCCTTCTACAGTCTCATCCAGGTCATTTATAAAAAAATGACAAACAGATGTGCAGGTCAGGTGAATTGGTCACGCTAAATTTCCAACAGTGTTAGGTGCATTAGTCAAGGGTAAATGTAGGGTAGGGGAATGGGTTTAGGTGGGTTTCTCTTCGGAGGGGCGGTGTGGACTTGTTGGGCCGAAGGACCTGTTTCCACACTGTAGAGAATCTAATCTAATCAAAACAGATCCTTCTGTACTCCACTTGTAACTGAACTCCAGGATGAATACTTCCCATCAACCACCACACTGTCTTCTTTTAGCAGCTTCTGATTCAAACTGCTAAGTCACTCTCAATCCCATGCATCCGTATTTTCTGCAATTGCCTACCATGGGAAACCTTATCAAGCACTTTACTGAAATCCATACACACCACATCAACCACTTTATCTTCATCCACCTGTTTAGTCACATTCTCGAAAAACTCAAAGGTTTGTGAGGCACAAAACCTACCCTTCACAAAATCGTGTTGACTATCCTTAATCAAATTATTCCTATCTTTTATCATCCTTTCCAACACTTTACCCACAACTGAAGTAAGGCTCACTCTTCTATAATTACAAGGGTGGTCTCTACTCCCCTTCTTGAACAAGGGAACAACATTTGCTATCCTCCAGTCTTCTGGTACTATTCCTGTAGACAATGGTGACATAAAGATCAAAGTCAAAGGTTCTGCAATTTCCTCCCTGGCTTCCCAGAGAATCCTAGGATAAATCTATTCCAGCCCAGGGGAGTTATCTATTTTCACACTTTCGAGAATTACCAACGTTTCCTCCTTATGAACCTCATTCCCATCTAGTCTAATAGCCTTACCTCAGTATTATCTGACAACATTGTTGTTTTCCAGTGTTAATACTGACGAAAAATATTCATTCAGCACCTCTCTAATCTCCTTAGACTCCACGCATAACTTCCCACTACTGTCCTTGATTGGCCCTAATCTTACTCTAGTCATTCTTTTATCCCTGATATACCTATAGAAAGCTTTAGAGTTTTCCTTGATCCTACCGGCCAAAGTCATCTCATGTTCTCTCATGGCTCTTCTTAGCTCTCTTTAGGTCTTTCCTGGCTAACTTTCAACTCCCAAGAATCCTAATTGAACCTTCATGTCTCATCTTTACATAAGCTTCCTTCTACCTCTTGATAAGAGATTCAACTTCCTTAGTAAACCTAATCTCCCTTGTTTGACCACTTCCTCCCTGACTGACAGGTACATACTTATCAAGGACACGCAGTAGCTGTTCTTTGAATAAGGTCCACATTTCAGTTGTACCCATTCCCTGCAATTTCCTTCCTCATCCTATGCATCTTAAATCTTATCTAATTGCATTACACTGTATATACTCATGTAGAGGTTGATCTTATGTATAGGTCGACCCCTTATTTTTGGCCAACAAACCTTACATTTTCCATATATCTCATGTACAGTCAACCCTACTAACTGCTTGTTCCCATTAACCCACCTAAACGAAATCACTTTCATGAGTGGGTGGCACAGTGGTTAGCACTGCTGCCTCACATTGCCAGAGACTTGGGTTCAATTCCCACCTCAGGCGACTCTGTGGAATTTGCACATTCTCCCAGTGTCTGTGTGGGTTTCCTCCCACAATTCCAAAAAAGGTGCAGGTTAGGTGAATTGGCCATGTTAAATTGCCCGTAGTGTTAGGTGAAGGGGTAAATGTAGGAAAATGGGTCTGGGTGGGTTACGTTTCAGCAGATCGGTGTGGACTTGTTGGGCCGAAGGGCCTGTTTCCACACTAAGTAATCTAATCTAATTCAGTCTGGTAACTCTACTCATTGCTCTTTGTTTACTGTACTGCATCATTCATTCATAACTCTATTTACCACACTTGGTTTACTACAGCATGTTTCGATTCATTCATTCATACCAGTACTCAGTCTATCGGTACTTATCGCACTTTGTTCAATTATCTATCCAAAAGTTAATATCGTTTTAAAAAAAAGTTAATCATTTAATTGTGCTATTATATCTGAATAAAAAGGTGGGACATATGAGCTACATATATCTTTAATTATTTGACAAATGTGTTAATGTTGCTGAGGTTCATAAGAGACCAAAAGGGAGGAAAACGGAAGAATGTGACAGAAAAGTTCATTTTAAGTGTGCCATTATACCAGGCCATGACAATGTTGAACAGTGTGATTTTGCAGGATTTCAGTGAATCTTTGACATGTTAAATTTTCATACCAGTCTCTTGCTTTTATCCAGTAATTACCTTTACCGTAATTCATTGTGTTTTTCTTCTGTACACGGGATTAGTTGTGTGAACAAATCAACATTTGCTAATTGTACGGTATTTTGAACTGAAGCATGAATTTCAGCCCCTCAAAACTTGTGCCCGTGTAATAGTTGACCCTCTAACTTCAGCTTAAAAAAAAGCCTTCAAAATTCGACCTATACACGAGTATATACGATAATTGCTTTTCCCCCAGCTATAACTCTTGCCCTGTAGTATGCAGGAGGAGAAAGTGAGGTCTGCAGACGCTGGAGATCAAAGCTGAAACTTTATTGCTGGAACAGCACAGCAGGTCAGGCAGCACCCTGGATGCTGCCTGACCTGCTGTGCTGTTCCAGCAATAAAGTTTCAGCCCTGTAGTATGCAGTACAACCTCGATTATCCAAACAAAACAGGCGGGGAATATTTTGTTTGGATAACTGATCTGATCGTAAACAAGTGATAATTTGAGTGTCAGTTAATGATCATGTCTCGGTTATCTGGCAATGGACGCCATAATGCAGTTTTTACTGATTACTGAATGCTGAGTTGCCTCATGCTGTTTTTACGGGATCTAGAAATCTTGTTCAGATTATCCAATATTCGGATAATTGATGTTCAGATAATCAAGGTTGTATTGTATACGTATCCTTTTCCGTCACTAAAGTAAACATAACCAAATTGTAGTCACTATCACCAGAGTGCTCACCTACCTCCAAATCTAACACCTGGCCTGGTTCATTACCCAGTACCGAATCCAATGGGGTTAAATACAGTGGATATCTAAAGAGACTTCGGGGTTCATCAAGAAAATCATCAAGGCAGCTAATGGAATGCTGCTATATCTGAAGCACTGGAGTATTTTTGGGAAATGTGGTGATATATAAAACCCTGGTGAGACCCCACTTGGAAACCTACAAGCAGATCTAGGCACCACATTTTAGGAAGGATATATTGTCCTTGGAAGAGTGCCATGTACATTTACATGTACCATGAAGAGAATTTGTACAAATTAAGTTTGTTTTCTCTAAACTTTAGCAAGTTAAAGGGTGACCTGATCCAAGTCTTCAAAATATTAATAGGAAATGACAGAATAGATAACGATAATCAATTTCTACTGATGGAGATTCTCGAAACAGGGTACACAGTCTGAAAATTAGGGCCACATGTTCAGAAGAGCTCTTAGGAAGCACTTCTACACACAAAGGGTGGTAGAGCTTTGGAACTCTTTCACAAAATGGTAGTTCATACTACATCAATTGCTAGATTTAAATCTGAGATAGATAATTTTTTGTTAAGAAAAGGTTTTAAAGAGTATGGCTGAAAGGCAGGTATATGGAGTTAGGCCAAAGATCAGCCTTGAAGGGCTGAATATCCTCCTCCTGTTCCTATGTTTCTTAAAAAGTTATCTCTCGGCCTTTCCCCTTCAAAAAATGTTCTCCTTTTGCTTCCAATTTATTTATTTCCTTCATTCTCCTTGAGGTCTTCTTATTTTAAAGACATTAAATAAATGGAAGATGTCATTCTCATTGTGAAGTAGTAGTTAACACATTTATGTACTTCAAAATTCAACTACTATTCATTAATTGATCTGATTATTTACTCAAAAGCTGAGGGTTTATATTTACCTGGGAGAGAGAACAGAATGCAGATTTACTATTACATACATTGGAGACAGAATATAAACTGAAATTCACTACAGTTTGAGACAAAAAACAGAAATGAAGTGATGTCATATCAAAGTTGTAAGCAGATTGTAAACAGATACTGGATATTTTCCAATCAATGTACTATATTCATTAGAACTGATTACTTTCCAAATTTTAGTCTCCAGTTTAAAACCATTCTTTAGGTTAGATTACTTACAGTGTGGAAACAGGCCCTTCGGCCCAACAAGTCCACACCGACCCGCCGAAGCACAACCCACCCAGACCCATTCCCCTACATTTACCCCTTCACTACGGGCAATTTAGCACGGCCAGTTCACCTAACCTGCACATTTTTGGACTGTGGGAGGAAACTGGAGCACCCGGAGGAAACCCATGCAGACACAGGGAGAATGTGCAAACTCCACACAGTCAGTCGCCTGAGGCGGGAATTGAACCCAGGTCTCTAGTGCTGTGAGGCAGCAGTGCTAACCACTGCGCCATCGTACCGCCCATTCTCTTTAAACTATGTCCCAAACTGAAGACACATGTTTTTCCCTTTGAAGAATTAACATCATAATGGTTTAAGAAGCCAATTTCAAGTCTACTGGAATGCTTTAGTAAGACTGAATGTTCTACTGCATCGTGGACTGGGTTCAGGTATTAGTTTGCTGTGAAGGTCACACATGAAGGACTAACCCCTAATCGACTATCATCATCAATACTACCAGTAACCTCTACTGCCACTTCTATGACTGTTAACTATCTGTTGCTTATGAACAATTCAGAGACTGATCCATATATCTGCCCCTTTTCACTTTTATCCTTTTGACACTCCATTTATTTCTAATCTGTGTGCATGTGTGTTGTGACTAATTCTCCAATGTTTAACAAACTCACTCTTTGTTAACTCAAAAAAGTTGAACTGGTTAAACTGGCTCCTTTTAAAGCATAAACTCTTGTGATCTGGGAGAAAGGTATCCAGTAGGGAAAGGGATCCTTTTTTAAATTAATCTTGTTGCAACTGACCAAAAAACAGCATGAATAGAGAAGGTGAGCCAGTTCATCCTTCCTCACCAGGATCTTAACAGTTGTGGGTGTACCATCGGGACTATATCAAATTAGGGAACTTCACCAAGATGTGGTCATACCATCATGTAGCATCAGATGCCTACTCACCAATGAAAACTCCTGTTTTGCTGCCACTGATGTTTTCTATAGGCATCCCAGCATTTTCAAATGCTTTGTATGTGCACTCTAACAGAAGCATATGTTGTGGATCCATACTGTTCGCTTCTGTTTGACTTATGTTAAACAGTTTGTGGTCGAATTCATTAAACCTGTTAAATATTTTGAAAAATCAAAAATTCATGATAACTGTAAGAAAATTTACAATAGGTGGAAAATTTTCTCTTTCATAAGCTAAAACTTAGCTGAAGAGTTATCAAAGCTCAGGAAAATTAGCTGAATTGCTACTTATTTTTCCAGGGATTTTGTGGCTCTTCTGTTGAAATTAACAACACTGTACAGAAAATCACTCCTTTTGCAGTCTTGTTAAAAACTTGAGAGAAATGTGAAGCAATGTATTTTGAGACAGAGAGTAAGGAGAGCTAATATACACGAAATTACACAATTTTAAAAGAATGCAGGAATAGAGTTTGAGTTTAGGATAATTTATAATTAAATTCTTTGATCTCTTAATTATGATGTCAGTGAGGGAGCACTTTGGAGCCAGAGAACATAATTCTATTAGTTTTAAAATAGCGATGGAAAAAGATAGACTGGATCTAAAATTTGAAGTTCTAAATTGGAAGGAGGCTATTTTTGATGCTTTTCGGCGAGAACTTTGGGGCGGAGGAGCGGATGCTCATAGGTAAAGGGACGGTTGGAAAATGGGAAGCCTTCAAAACTGAGATAACAAGAGTCCAGAGACAGTATATTCCTGTTAGGATGAAAAGCAAGGCTGAGAGGTGCAGGGAATGCTGGATGACTAAAGAAATTGAGGTTTTGGTCAAGAAAAAGAAGGAAACATATGTCAAGTATAGACAGCAAAGACCAAGTGAATCCTTAGAAGAACACAAAGGAGTGAACTGGAGTGAAACTAGGAGGGCAAAAAGATAAAATGAGAAGTTTTGTCAAATTGGGTTAAGGAAAATCCAAAGGGATTTTACAAATATATGAAGAACAAAAGGGTAACAAGGGAGAGAATAGGCCCCTCAAAGATCAGCAAGGCAGCCTATGTGAGGAACCGCAGGAGATGGGGGAGATACTGAACAAGAATTTTGCATCAGAGTTTACTGTAGAAAACAAATATATGAAGAACAAAAGGGTAACAAGGGAGAGAATAGGCCCCTCAAAGATCAGCAAGGCAGCCTATGTGAGGAACCGCAGGAGATGGGGGAGATACTGAACAAGAATTTTGCATCAGAGTTTACTGTAGAAAAGGACTGTGGAAAAGTCTATAATAGATACTAAAACATTATTTTAATTTATCTCACCATGGGTTCCTGAGGCCAGCTGTTGGTGGATATGGCATGGAAGATGTAAGTGCAAATGGTGGTGGGTGGGATTGCTAAGTATTGGGACACAGATCATGAAGAGTCATGGGGTGGGGATATGTGTGTGTCCGTGCACGTGCACATGGATGTGAATGTGTGAGAATTGGTGTTAGATCAACTGATTTGTTTTACAGCTGAAATAAAGACTAATTCAATCTTGGACTTGTGGCTACTCCAATATTCTTTCTGCTCGCGATATGCCCAACTCCAGTTAATCCTTCTATCTGGAACAAAAATCCTCTCCAAACACTTCTGCCTGAATTGAGTCTGAAGAGTCTGGAATTTTTATGACTGTACAATCCCGATTCAGAAGAGAAAGTGCGGCCTTAGCCCTTGGCAGATTTTTCACTGTGAACATTCGCTTAGAGTTATAGGCAACTGCAGTCCTGTCTTAATCTGACATCCACACATGATCCCAGCGGTGATCACTGATCAGGCACAGGATTGATTTTTGTTTCCCCCTTCCCTTCAAGCACTAAGGCCAAACAAAGCACTTCAACAGATAATCCAATTTTGACCAAATAACTTGGTACAGACTAAGTCATGGATTAGAGTGTTCTAAGCTTTAAGGGTGAATTTCACACATTACTTTTATCTACCAAGTTATTTCAGAAATTCAGTGCACTGGATTAATTACTTAGTTACTGGATTAAATGGCTTTCAGGCTCTTGGTTTAAGTGGAAAATCCTGCTAAAGCTTTAACAAGTCATTCTTCAAAATAGTGTGTACAAGATAATGATAAAGTAGGGTTTTTGAGTAGATGCCAGCAATAAAGAACCTAAGAGCACCTTGAGATAAATGCAGCAGAACGACAGTATTAGGTGAAATAATTGCTTGCTGGATACTATCATTAGTGAGGGACTCAGAGCACCACTAGAAAGGGATGCTTTCCGGGACATAGATCTGTGACCATCCAGGGGGACACTGCAAATGGCTGAAATAAAAGTCTATAGATTACAAAGGTACTGCTTAATTATTAAACAATGGGAAGTAAAGGGTAGAACCAGTTAACAATGTGTGGTACAGTGGGGGAGGGGGGGGGGGGGGGGGGGGGTGGTTCTATCCTTGTTGTGGTTGGAGAGATGGGGTTGAAGGGCGAAGGTGTGGGAAGGGGAGGAGATGCGCTGGAACTAATTATCGACCATGTGGGAAGAGAAATTGTGGTCCTTGAAGAAAGAGGCAATCTGGAATGTTCTATGATGGAATTGGTTCTCCTGGGAGCAGATGCAGCAGAGGCGGAGGAATTGGGAGTAAGGGATAGCATTTTTACAGGAGGCAAGGTGGGAGGAAATGTACTCCAGGTAGCTGTAGGAGTCGGTGGGTTTGAAGTAGATGGCTGTGTTGAGTCAGTCGTAGGAAATGGAGATGGAAAGGTCCTGGAAGGGGAGAGAGGGGTGTCTGAGATGGACCAAGTGAACTTGGTCAGGGTGGAAGGTGCTCATGAAGATAATGAACTGTTCAGCCTCCTTGTGGCAGCATGAGATAGTGCCGATACAGTCATCAATGTAGCGGTGGAAAATGGTGTCAGTGTAGCTGCAGAAGATGGACTGTTCCACGTACCTGATGAAGAGCCAAGCTAAGCTGGGGTCCATCCGGGTGTCCATGGCTATCCCTTTGGTCTAGAGGAAGTGGGAAGATTTGAAGGAGAAATTGTCAAGGGTGAGGACTAGTTCAGCCAATCAAACAAGTGTGGCAGTGGAAGGGTACTTGGTTGGGTTGGTGGGAGAGGATGAAACAGAGGGCTTGGAGGCTTTTGTCAAAGTGGATGGATATGTACAGGGATTGGATGTCCATGGTGAAGATGAGGTATTGGGGGCCTGGGAAACGAAAGTCATAGAGGAGGTGAACGGCATGAGTGGTGTCCCAAATGTATGTGGGGAGATTCTGGACCAAGGGGGACAGGACAGTGTCAAGGTAGGCAGAGAGACGTTTGGTGGGGCAGGAGAAGGCTGAGACAGTGGGTCAACCAGGGCAGTCAGTTTATGTGAATTTTGGGTAAGAAGTAGAACTGGGCGGTGTGGGGCTCATGGACTATGAGGTGGGAGGCTGTTACTGGGAGATCCCCTGAAGTGATGAAGTTGTGGATGGTCTGGGAGGCGATGGTTTGGAGATGAGAGGTGAGGTGGTGGACGAGGGGGCAGTAGAGGGTGGTGTCTGCGAGTTGGCGCTTGACTCTCAGCTCCCTTGGGCTCCCTTCATTCCTGATGAAGAACTCAGATGAAACGTCAGCACCCCTACTCCTCAGATGCTGCCTGACTGGCTGTGTTTTCTCAGCGCCATATGTTTCAACTCTTATCTCCAGTGTAGTAGACAGTGAAGAAGGTTACCTCAGAGTACAACGGGACATTGATCAGATTGGTCAATGGGTTGAGGAGTGCCAGATGGAGTTTAATTTAGATAAAGGTGAGGGGCTGCGTTTTGGGAAGGCAAATTAGGGCAAGACTTTTGCACTTAGCATTAGGGTCTGGGGAGTGTTGCTGAACAGAGACTTTGGATTGCAGGCTCATAGCTTTTTGAAAGTGGAGTCTCAGGTGGACAGGAAAGTGAAGAAGGCATTTGATATGCTTTCATTTATAGGCCAGAGACTGAGTATAGGAATTGGGAGAACATGTTACGCTGTACAGGACTTTGGTTCAGCCACTTTTGGAATATTGTGTGCAATTCTGGTCTTCTTCCTATAGGAAGGATGTTGTGAAACTAGAAAGGGTTCAGAAAAGATTTATAACGATGCTGCCAGGGTTGGAAGGTTTGTGCTATAGAGAAAGATTGAAAAAGCTGGGGCTGGAGTGTCGGAAGCTGAGGGGTGACCTTATAGAGGTTTATAAGATCATGAGGGACATGGATAGGGTAAATAGACAAGATATTTTCCCCGGGTGGGGGAGTCACCATCGACATAGGAAGGCAAAAGTTTGAGATTCTGAAGGGAGATTTGCCAAAACTATCTCATGTCCCCTTTTTGCCCTCCTGATTTCTCTCTTAAGTATACTCCTACTGCCTTTATACTCTAAGGATTCATTTGATCTATCCTGTCTATACCTTCCTTCTTTTTCTTAACCAAACCCTCAACCCTCAAACGGAAGGAAGTTAGACAGGAATTTAAAAAGGAGGTCCTCGAGAGTAGTGATATCTGGATTACTCCCGGTGCTACGAGCTAATGAGGGCAGGAATAGGAGGATAGAGCAGATGAATGCATGGCTGAGGAGCTGGTATATGGGAGAAGGATTCACATTTTTGGATTATTGGAATGTCTTTTGGGGTAGAAGTGACCTGTATAAGAAGGACGGATTGCACCTAAATTGGAAGGGAAATAATATACTGGCAGGGAGATTTGCCAGAGCTGCTCGGGAGGATTTACACTAGTAAGATGGGGGATGGGATCCAGGGAGATAGTGAGGAAACAGATCAATCTGAGATTGGTACAGTTGAGAACAGAAGGGAGTCAAACAATCAGGGCAGGCAGGGACAAGGTAGGACTAATAAATTAAGCTGTATTTATTTCAATGCAAGGGCCTAACAGGGAAGGCAGTTGAATTTGGGGCATGGTTAGGAACATGGGACTGGGATATCAAAGCAATTATAGAAACTGGCAGCTTAATATTCCAGGATATAAATGCTACAGGAAGGACAGAAATGGAGGCAATAGAGGAGTGGGAGTGGCGTTTTTGATAAGGGATAACATTACAGCTGTACTGAGAGAGGATATTCCTGGAAATACATCCAGGGAAGTTATTTGGGTGGAACTGAGAAATAAAAAAGGGATGATACCTTATTGTGATTGTATTATAGACCCCCTAATAGTCAGAGGGAAATTTAGAAACTGATTTGGGTGGCACGGTGGCACAGTGGTTAGCAGTGCTGCCTCACAGCACCAGAGACCCGGGTTCAATTCCTGCCTCAGGTGATTCTGTGTGAAGTTTGCACATTCTCCCCGTGTCTGTGTGGTTTTCCTCCGGGAGCTCCAGTTTCCTCCCACAATCCAAAAATGTGCAGGTTAGATGAATTGGCCATGCTAAATTGCCCATAGTGTTAGGTGAAGGGGTAAATGTAGGGGAATGGATCTGGGTGGGTTGTGCTTCAGCAGGTCAGTGTAGACTTGTTGGGCCAAAGGGCCTGTTTCCACACTTTAAGTAATCTAATCTAATCTCAGTTATCTGCAAGAATAATAGGGTGGTTATGGTAGGGGATTTTAACTTTCCAAACATAGACTGGGACTGCCATAGTGTTAAGGGTTTAGATGGAGAGGAACTTGTTAAGTGTGTACAAGACAATTTTCTGATTCAGTATGTGGATGTACCTACTAGAGAAGGTGCAAAACTTGACCTACTCTTGGGAAATAAGGCTGGGCAGGTGACTGAGGTGTCAGAGGGGGAAGCACATTGGGACCTGTGACCATAATTCTATTAGTTTTAAAATAGCAATGGAAAAGGATAGACCAGATCTAAAAGTTGAAATTCTAAATTGGAGAAAGGCCAATTTTGATGGTATTAGGCAAAAACTTTTAAAAGCTGGTTGAGGGCAGATGTTCGCAGGTAAAGGGATGGCTGGAAAATGGGAAGCCTTCAGAAATGAGATAACGAGAGTCCAGAGAAAGTATATTCCTGTTAGGGTGAAAGAGAAGGCTGGTAGGCATAGGGAATGCTGGATGACTAAAGAAATTGAGGGTTTGGTTAAGAAAAAGAAGGAACGTAAAGACGGATAGATCGAGTGAATCCTTAGAAGAGTATAAAGGCAGTAGGAGTATACTTGAGAGAGAAATCAGGAGGGCAAAAAGGGGACATGAGATAGCTTTGGCAAATTGGATTCTCCCTAATTCTAAGGGTTTTTACAAATACATTAAGGACAAAAGGGTAACTAGAGAGAGAATAGGGCCCCTCAAAGATCAGCAAGACACCGTTTGTATGGAGCCACAGAAAATGAGGAGATACGAAACGAGTATTTTGCATCAGTATTTACTGTAGAAAAGGACATGGAAGATATAGAATGTAGGGAAATAGATAGTGACATCTTGAAAAATGCCCATATTAGAGAGGACGAAGTGCTGGATGTCTTGAAATGCATAAAAGTGGATAAATCCCCAGGACCTGATCAGATGTACCTTCAAACTCCGTGGGAACCTTGGGAAGCCATTGCTGGTCCTCTTACTGAAATACTTGTATCAATGATAGTCACAACTGGAAGACTGGAGGTTGGCTAACATGGTGCCACTGTTTAAGAAGGGTGATAAGGACAAGCCAGGGAACTATTGACCAGTGAGTCTGACGTCAATGGTGGGCAAGTTATTGGAGGGAATCCTGAGGGACAGGATGTACATGCATTTGGAAAGGCAAGGATTGATTGATGAGGGCAGAATGGTAGATGTGATCTATATGGACTTCAGTAAGGCATTTGACAAGGTTCCCCATGGGAGACTGGTTAGCAAGGTTAGATCTCACGGAATACACGGAGAAATAGCCATTTGGATACAGAACTGGCTCAAAGATAGAAGACAAAGACTGGTGGTAGTGGGGTGTTTTTCAGACTGGAGGCCTGTAATCATTGGAGTGCCACAAGAATTGGCGCTGGGTGCACTATTTTTCATCATTTATATATGTGAGCATAAGAGGTATAGTTAGTAAGTTTGCAGATGACATCAAAATTGGAGGTGTAGTGGACAGCAAAGAAGGTTACCTCAGATTACAATGGAATTTGATCAGATGGGTCAATGGGCTGAGAAGTGGCTGATGGAGTTTAATTCAGAAAAATGTGAGGTGCTGCACTTTGGGAAAGCAAATCTTAGCAGGACTTATACACTTAATGATAAGGTCCTAGGGAGTGTTGCTGAACAAAGACACCTTGTACAGGTTCATAGCGCCTTGAAAGTGGAGTCGCAGTTAGATAGTTTGGTGAAGAAGGCATTTGGTATGCGTTCCTTTATTGGTCAGAGTATTGAGTACAGGAGTTGGGAGGTAATGTTGTGGTTGTACAGTACATTGGTTAGGCCACGGTTGGGATATTGTGTGCAATTCTGGTCTCCTTCCTATCGGAAAGATGTTGTGAAAGTTGAAATGGTTCAGAAAAGATTTACAAGGATGTTGCCAGGGTTGGAGGATTTGAGCTACAGGGAGAGGCTGAACAGGCTGGGGCTCTTCGGAGGCTGAGGGGTGACCTTATAGAGGTTTACAAAATCATGAGGGGCATGAATAGAATAAATAGACAAAGTCTTTTCCCTGGGATGGGGGAGTCCAGAACTAGAGAGCAAAGGTTTAGAGTGAGAAGTGAAAAATATAAAAGAAACCTAAGGGGCAACTTTTTCACACAGAAGGTGGTACGTGTATGGAATGAGCTGCCAGAGGAAGTGGTGGAGGCTGGTACAATTGCAATATTTAAAAGGCATCTGGGTGGGTGTATGAATAGGAAGGGTTTGGAGGGCTATGGGCTCGGTGCTGGCAGGTGGTACTAGATTGGGTTGGGATATCTGGTCAGCATGGACGAGTTGGACCGAAGGGTCTGTTTCTGTGCTGAACATCTTTGGTGACTCTATGAGAGGGCAAGTGTTAGGGTGAGAGGGGAAAGATTTAAAAGGAACCTAAGAGGCAACATTTTCACACAGCGAGTGGTACATGTATGGAAAGAGCTGCCAGAGGAAGTGGTGAAGGCTTTTACAAAAACAACATTTAAAATCATCTGGATGGGTATAAGAATAGTAAGGGTTAAGAGCGGTATGAGCCAAGTGCTGGCAAATGGGACTAGATTAACTTGGGATATCTGGTCAGCATGGGTGAGTTGAACCAAAGGGTCTGTTTCTGTGGTATACATCTCTATGACTCGGTGTTGAAATGTTTACTTTTCACATTTGCTGGAGAAGGGCTTATGCCCGAAACGTTGATTCTCCTGCTCCTTGAATGCTGCCTGACCTGCTGTGCTTTTCCAGCAACACATTTTTCAGCGTTTCACATTTGCTTCCAGGTTCAAATATATCTCTAAATATGTCAATTGGCTGAGCGTTGAATTTATTATTTGTAAAGTATTTGATAAATTGTTACCCATCAATAAAACATGCGCGTTTTGTGATCATTTTTCCAGCTTTGTTTTCATCTGTGTCATGCCAGAACTTTGTATTGAATCGATCTGGTGGAATGTCTACCACACAGTTTCTTCCTTCATGCAGAACTTCCCAGAAATTATCAATACCTTCTCCTGATTACAAAAAACAGAAGAGTAGACAGGAATTACCTGTGTTAAAATTCATTCTGAATACATCATTAGTCAAGATCACTGAAGAAAGACAGCATATCTGGTTATGATAGCTCTCCTCTAACCTGTCTACATTGCTCACATTTCTCACTGGACAGTGGAGATTGATGCCTATTTAATAATAGGGCCATCATAAAGGAGAAATTGAGGACTGCAGATTCTGGAGTTCAGAGTCAAAAGTGTGGCATTGGAAAAAGCACAGCAGACCAGGATTGGCTTTGTTGTGATGAGTCTAAAAGTGTGGCGCTGGAAAAGCACAGCAGGTCAGACAGCATCCAAGGTGCAGGAGAATTGACATTTCAGGCATAAGCCCTTCATCAGGAAGATTCCTGATGAAGGGCTTATGCCTGAAATGTCAATTCTCCTGCACCTTGGATGCTGTCTGACCTGCTGTGCTTTTCCAGCGCCACACTTTTAGACTCATCACAACAAAGTCAATCCTGGTCTCAAAATTCCATGCCACTTTTGTTAGGATTAACTTAAGTGTCTAGTATATTGAAATGGAGTTTTTCCACTTAACTGATTCCCTGGGATTCCAAACTCATCACTTTCATCTGCCAAGTCTCCAAGAAGTCCATAAGGATGCAAGTAAATGTGAGGGTCAGCCCAAAAATTAAAAAAACTCAAGATGCAGGAAATACTCAATGGGTTTGGAATTTAATGTGGAAAAAGAAACAGAGTTAGCATTATGAGTTGAATAGGACTCTTATTCAGTCCTATTTCAGGCTGAATTTGGGTTTACATTAGTCTAGAAGATAGATAATTGTGCCTTACATTGTCAATCTAAGGCCAGGGTGTGTGGAAATGAGAAGATTTTGAAACTGAAATTGCTGAAATATTTTGGAATAATTAAAGTAGCTGAAAATGGCACTTGGAAGTTTTTTTTTTGCATTATGCTATCACAGGCTTGAAAATCCTTCTGAACACATCTGATAAGGAGTCTGATCAGGCTGAAGAATTTTCATCCATCTGCCCCATCCTCCCACACCTTCTATCCCAGCCACAATAAGGTCTCTTGTTTTACATGGGTTAGAAAGAGTAAATACTGAGAATACCACATGCACCATCCACTATGATGATATCATCTGGACTTGTGGGCAATGCAACTTAGAATTTTGAAGGTGCAACCCAAGATCTGGATCTCCTCAAAGTTTTTGAAACAATATATACCAGGTCAATGTAACCTATAATGAGTTTCTAACATGCAATAAACTATATCTTATTAATTCCAAGAGACACTAATTACACCAGAAAGTGGTTTTCCTCTACCACACTAGAGCAAGCAAATCCTGTAATTTCCAACATTTGAATTGGATGATAGCAGCAATGTTCATCAGACGAATCAAGTTATACAGTGATATGGCAAGCCCATTCAGAATTTCCCAAGACCAAACACAGCTTCCTCTTTGGGTACACCATTATATAATATTATCAGAGGTGAAAGGGTAGCAGTGGAAGACTAGGAAAAGGAAACTGAGACAATATTCAAGGAGATGAGACAGCACTATCTTAAGTAGACCATAATGAGGAGAACTGCACTGAAAAGTTGCGTTTCATTAAAGGATAATAGCACAAGCTATTGTTTGTGAACATCTACATGAACCGTGACTATGAAATTAAATGTTTATTGAATTTAATATTTCAGGTCAGTTACAGCAAATTTCCATAACATCTGTAAAAGCACTATATGGGCATGGTCCATGAGGTGTCAGATATACTTCAGAATTATGTGAATTAACTACCTGACACTAAAGTATATCAGCAATGAGAAAGGAATATCCTGTTTCATGGGACTGCTGGATTCCCAAGATCCAGTTTGCTCATGAAATCCTACAGTCAGCTCCTCAACAGGAATGCTCCTACTCTTCAGATTAGGTGTGAAAATATTCAAAGAATCCGGCATGTTAATGTGAAATTTGTTGCAAGTTGTCAGAGTGCATTAATGTTCAAAAATGCAGCCCTCCCTTGAATTGATAAAGAAATGATATCTGTTAATGAATGCTCTGTGTGTAAAACAATCCACCCTTATGAATAATAACCAAACTAGGATTCTCCCAAAATAAACCAATGACTCAGGGAGCAATCTGCATCTCTTGACTAGGCAGATCACAAGAACTCTGCGAAATACTGCAATTTGTATATCCTGCACTGCTGATCCAGTTGTGCTCGGAATATCTTCACCATACAGAAAAACCTGGGCTTGAACATTTCTGGGGATATAAATATAGCTCTTGTAGAAGCAGAAGATAGTGAGGAAGACTATCAGGATCACCTTCGCTCAGAGACTTGCCAAGTAACTGCTGCAAGCATCAGAGTACAAACAATAGTCAAAATCTTTCTTTGTATTTACTTCCATTTACCTTAGTCACCATTGCCTCATTTCTTTGCGCTCCCTTTCAAATTTCCCAATTTTCAACCCGGATCATGACCACTTCATCATCATTTGACTAAATAGTTCTGCATCAATAGTTATGCAAGCTATTTAATCTGCATGAGAAAAATAACTAGAACTAACTACAAACCAGCCTGTTCTTTCCTGAACCCTAACTGCACCTTCTTTTTGATGTTCTGGCACTTCTCCAATGTGCAAACAGAGGACCTTCATCCCAAAAGGGCTGCTCTTATCCTACATAAAGGTCATGGGTCTAAAAAGATTCTGCTCTCATGCCATTGGCTTCTCGGAAGAAAATGCTGTGGTATGCTGTGGTGGTTTCTCCTCTGTTGTGTATGGTTTAGCATCTATTGTTGTTCTGAGAAGTGATATTAACAGGAATGTCAACTCCAGCTGTTGTACTCAGCCTTTGAACAATGCCTCTAACATTGGGTAGCTATTCAAATTGTAGTTATCAGATATGAAAACTCTGAAAAACAACAGCCTGCATCACAGTCATCAAATTCTTATTCTATCCTTTGAAATCACCACAGTAGCAAAAATGCACCAATTCATTTGATTCATGGAAATAAAGGTAACTGTGCCATATCGTAGCACCTTTCCTGTTCTGCACAATTGAAAGCGAATAACCTTTATATAGGACAAGAGCAGCTCTTTTGAGATGAAAGTCCTCTGTTTGCAATTGGAGAAGTGCCAGAATATCAAAAAGGTGTACTTAAGGGTCAGGAAAGAATAGGTTGGTTTGTGTTCACATTCCAGTTAGTTTTCTCATGTAGATTAGAATATACAAATTAAAAATTCCAAATCATTGTTTCTCATATTACACATGGGTATAATGGATGACCAGGGTCACAAGTAGGTGGTAACACGGCAGGGGGAGATGTACCAAACTTTGTCAAAATAGAAAATGAGGCAATCCCATTATGGGTATATAATTAGTTTCACATAATTTTCTTCGATTTACTGTTGCATGTAGTTCTTTACACCCAAACATTAGAGAAAAATTTCTTAATTAGTCTTGAATGCACAATAATGTTAGTGACAATAACGTTAATAAATGTTTAATTCCAATTATTATCTATTTACCTCCAGGAAAATTGCATCCTATTCCAATGATTGCTATTTCTTCACCTTTATTTTCCATTTTTCACTATTTTGTCTATTGAAAAAGAGAACAAAGATTGGATCAGTTTTGGACTGTACTCACTGAGGTTTAAAAGAATGAGGGGATTCTCATAGAAGCCCATAAAATCCTACAGGAATAGACAGAGTGAACAGAATGATACAATAGTCATTTGGGGCTGAGAAGAGAAACTTATTCATCCAGGAATAGTGACCCTGTGGAATTCTCTGCCATGGAAAGCGATTAAGGCCAAAGCATTGAATGTTTTCACCAAGGAGTTAGGCATACTTCTTTGGGCCAAAGGGATCAAAGACTGTTGGGAGACAGTGGGAACAGGGTACTGAGTTGGGTGATCAGCCATTATCATATTGAATGGCAGACCAGGTCTGTAGGACTGAATGGCCTACTGCTGCTCCTAGTTTCTGTTTCCTTTTATGCTTGGATGTTGAGATTGGTTAGACAATTCAGATAAGATTTTATTGTCCCTTAGGAAGCAAGGGAAACAAGTTGGAATTGGAGATGTGGCCAGGAAAGGCTGGGGAGCATTGTAAGGAGGAGTCCTCAAAATAGACCTGATGCTCGGCCAATTCACTGGAGGCAGGAACTCCGGGAGCCTAAAGACCAGGAACACTTTGTCAGCTATGGAGCTGTTCTCTATAAGAAATCACAGTAATCATTGTGTAAAGTCTTCCAAGAAATGTATTAAATACTGTGGGTATAGTGCTTTCTCTTTCTCCCTTGTAAGGATAGCTTCCATATTAGCTTCCCAGGCTGGCAAACACAAGGCATATATCAAATAGATTGAATCATTGTTTTGTGGGGGGGCTGGGGGAATTGCTTAATTTCATGAGTCATATGTGACCCAATATTCTGCAGGTTATACAGGCCATTCAAGGAAGTATAAGCCACAGGTTGACATAATGGACATCTGACAGACAGCTTAAAAATGTGTTGCTGGAAAAGCGCAGCAGGTCAGGCAGCATCAAAGGAACAGGAGAATCGACATTTCGGGCATAACTGTTGATTCTCCTGTTCCTTTGATGCTGCCTGACCTGCTGTGCTTTTCCAGCAACACATTTTTAAGCTCTGATCTCCAGCATCTGCAGTCCTCACTTTCTCCTATCTGACAGACATAGGAAGGATTACCTTGAATATCTGACTTTGTGTATGAACAACCATAAGACCACAAGGCATAGAAGTAGAAGTAGGCCATTCAGCCCTTCAGGTCTGCTCTGTCTTCTGATTAAATCATGGCTGATCTGATTATCTTCAACTCCACTATCCTGCTTTTTCCCATAGTCTTAGAGTCCCTTATTGATTAAAAAATTTGCCTCTGTGCATTGAATATACTTAATGGATAACGTTGACAGTCTTCTGGTGTAAAGAATTCCACAGATTCACTACGCTCAGAAGAAATCCCTCCTTATCGCTATCTTAAATGTGTGAACCCTAATTCCAAGATTATGCCCTCTGGTCCTAGACTCTCCAACGCCTTTCAGTATCCACCCTGTTAAATCTCCTAAAAATCTTGAATATTTCAAAAGGGTAGTCTCTCATTCTCTTAAATTCTAATGAGCACAGGCCCAACCTACTCAACATCTCATCATAAGATAGTCCCTCCACTTGGTATCAACCCCCTGAACCTTCCCTGGACTGCCACCAATGCCAATATATCGACCTTAGATAAGGGGACCAAAACTGTTCACAGTATTCCAGTTGTGGTCTCACTAGTGTCTTATATAGTTGTTTTGCAAAATATCATTACTTTTTTAGTACTCCATGCTCTCTGAAATAAAGTCCAACATTTAATTTGCATTCATTATTTGCTGAACTTGGAAGCTAGCTTTTTGTGATTTATGCACCGGGACTAGGATTTACATGCATAATGTCCTTAGAAATTAAATGAAATGTACTTTATGAATTGGTGAAGCCCATCCCACCAGAACAGATACATTCTACCCCAATAGTAGTGCCAGTGTCCACAAAATGATACCCACTCCCATCTTTGAGCAACGTAAATGATTCCTTGGCTTTATTTACGCTATGCCAATTTTTTCATTCCTCAGGTAGAAACCTAAAGATGGTTGACTGGGAGGTTCTGTTTCTCAAATCAGCTCTTAACTGTTCAAAATCTTTCAGCAGAATTTCCTATCCAGTCCTATTAGTGAGGTGGAGGTGCCAGTGTTGGACTGGAGTGGACAAAGTTAAAAATCACAACACCAGGTTGTAGCCTAACAGGTTTATTTTGAAGTACAATCTTTCGGAGTGCTGTTCCATCAGGTAGCTAGTGGAGCAAGATTGTAGGACAGAATTTATAGCAAAAGATCATAGTGTCATATAACTGATGCCTTCTATTTTGATGCAGATACTTTCTATTTTGTTCAAAAACACACAAGTCTACAGGGTGAATGTGCATTTGCAGAATTGTATTTGCAGATACATTCTATTTTGTTCAAAAAGCACATAATTTGTAGACAGTCAATCCATGTGACATTTTATAAATTCCTACTTTGGAAATAGAACCTGATTGGAATATATACAGACTCTAACTTCATACCTTTAATGCATTGTCAGATCTGAAATGTCACCTTAAGTCATCTTAGGAATGTAACTTGAAAGAATTTCTGGGATTTACATGCTGATGAGTCAAAACCTGCAATCCATTCTAAAAGATGAAAGACTGTACATCTCTATGACTCTATGACTTGGACAGCGAAGAAGGTTACCTCAGGTTACAATAGGATCCTGATCAGATGGGTCAATGAGCTGATAAGTGGCAGATGGAGTTCAACTCAGATAAATGCGAGGTGCTGCATTTTGGGAAAGCAAGTCTTAGCAGGACTTATACACTTAATGGTAAGGTCCTATTGAGTGTTGCTGAACAAGGAAACTTGGAGTGCAGGTTCATAGCTCCTTGAAAGTTGAGTCACAGGTAGATAGGATAGTGAAGGCGGCATTTGGTATGCTTTCCTTTATTGGTCAGAGTATTGAGTACAGGAGTTGGGAGGTCATGTTGCAGCTGTGCAGGTCATTGGTTCGGCCACTGTTGGAATATTGCATGCAATTCTGGTCTCCTTCCTATCGGAAAGATGTTGTGAAATTTGAAAGGGTTCAGAAAAGATTTACAAGGAGGTTGCCAGGGTTGGAGGATTTGAGCTACAGGGAGAGGTTGAACAGGCTAGGGCTGTTTTCCCTGGAGCATCGGAGGCTGAGGGATGACCTTATAGATGTTTATAAAATCATGAGGGGCATGGATAGGATAAATAGACAAAGTCTTTTCCCTGGGGTCAGGGAGTCCAGAACTAGAGGGCATAGGTTTAGGATGAGAGGTGAAAGATATAAAAGAGACCTAAGAAACCACTTTTTCACTCAGAGGATGGTACGAGTATGGAATGAGCTGCTAGAGGAAGTGGTGGAGGCTGGTACAATTGCAGCATTTAAAAGGCATATGGATGGGTATATGAATAGGAAGGGTTTGGAGGGATATGGGCCAGGTGCTGGCAGGTGGGAATAGATTGGGTTGGAATATCTGTTCAGCATGGACGGGTTGGACTGAAGGTTGTTTTCATGCTGTACATCTCTATGACTCGATGACTTAACAGAAATCTAGGTTTGTTCAATATATTGCATCAGTTGTAACACTGATCTTTTGCTATAAATTCGGTGTCCCCTGATCCTGCTCCACTAGCTGCCTGATGAAGGAGCAGCGCTTGAAAGCTTGTACTTCAAATAAACCTACTGGACCATAACCTGGTGTTGTGAGAGTCTTATTAATGTCATTGATAGGAATGTGATAACAACAACTGATCCCTCCTCTCCTACTCCAAGCTCGTCTTCAGCCTTGAGGAGATGTCCTTAATCTTGGCACTGGGCCTTCTAGACACCCATTCAGGACTATAGAGAACAGTAGCTGTCTCCCTAATTGTAAACTAACCTACTCCTATTACCTTCCTATTTCTTCCCCCCCACTTGAATGGCTTCCCATACCAAGGTTCAATGGTAAATTTGCTCATCCTCCCTGCAGTCCCCAATCTCATCCATACAGCTTGGAAGAATCCTGTAACTGTTGGACAATTGAGGATGAGAATAGCACAGTTGCTCAGTTGTTAGCTCTGCTGCCTCACAGCACTAGGAACCCAGGTTTGATTCCAGGGTGACTGTCTGTGTGGAGCTTCCATGTTCTCCCCATGTCTGCATGGGTTTCCTCAGAGTGCTCCAGTTTCTTCCCACAGTCCAAAGATGTGCAAGCTAGGTGGATTGACCAAGCTAAATTGCCCTATATTGTCCAGAATATGCATGTTAGGTGGATTAGCCATGGTTAAAAACAAACTCATGCAGGGGTTGCAGGGAGGGATGCATCTGGGTGGGATGTTCTCCAGCGGGTGGGTGGAGACCTGAAAGGCCAAATGGCCTCTACCTGCACTGTAGGGGTTCTATGATTCTATGAACTGCAGGAATTGAGGATCCTCAGTTGCAACCCTGTGTCACCATACCTTTCTGATCTGCAAGGCGAAAGTGAGGATTGCAGAGTCAAGGTTAGAATGGTGCTGGAAAAGCACAGCAGGTCAGGCAGCATTCAAAGAGCAGGAAAATCGACGTTTCAGGCGCCCTTCATCAGGAATGAGCTTCTTATCTGCAGTTACATTCATGTCCCTGATGACGCTTCATTTTGAATTACATGGTCTGAAGGATTCTACTGCCTCTAGAGCAAAGTGTCCAGTAGCTCTCCTCTTCCCTGATGTGGCACAATGGCTCCTCA
>NC_057714.1:84665612-84674401 GCF_004010195.1 Chiloscyllium plagiosum | reverse complement strand
AGTTGAAATTCTCTTTCCTGTTGGCTTTGCTGAAGTGTCATAGGACTAAATTAAACAAACTAACTACAGAGGCTTCATTATCTTGTGGCAATATAACAGGAAGCCTGTGTTGATCATGACCCCGGAGAGCAACAGTCTGAACTATATCTTTAACGTGAAAATATCCAATGCGCAAAATCTCATTCAGAATCTTGCATTAACAAAGCTTGAATTCCACCTGATTTTAAAAGCTTACACGAGTTTATTTAGTGGTCGATAAAGAATACTATAAATACATTCAAAAAAATGGAAGTGTGCTAAATTAATTCACCCCAAATAGGAACGCTTACACAACAGTCTAGGTAGAGTTTCAAATGGATGTGCCATTCACTTAACATACAAATGCTCCTTTGCAGCTTCAGTTTCAACGGATAGTATGTCAGGTCTTGTGGGGAATACACCCCTCCTCCTTTCTCGTGCTTAAGCAAAGCCAAAGGTTCACAGATGCAACACAGTGGAAATATATTCTTCCCCCAGCAACTGCTCGTCTACAGGCTGCAGGAATACATTCTGCTGAAGTGTATTAGCATATCCTGATACAGAAAATTAGAACCATGCAAGTGAATAGAAAAACAATGCTGTTAGTGTAAATTAATTTTATTTGAAAGCTTTAGAATTACAGAATGGTTACAATGCAGAAGGTGGCCAATTAGCTCTTTGAAGGAGCAATTCACTAAGTGCTATTTATGTATCCTTTTCTCATGGCCCCTCAGGACAAAAATGTTGTCCTTTTCAGATAATGATCCAACTCTCTTTTGAAAGCCTTCATTGACCCTGCCTTCACCATGTTCTCAGACAGTGCCTTCAGATCCTAATCACTAACTGTGGGAAACTCACATTACTATTGTTTCTTTTGTCAACAATCTTATATCTGTGGCCTCTGTTTCTCAAGTTATCCATCAGTTTCTCCCTATCTACTCTATCCAGATCCTTCATGATTTTGAATAGAACATAGAACATAGAACATAGAACAATACAGCACAGAACAGGCCCTTCGGCCCATGATGTGAATACCTTGATCAAATCTCCTCTCAACCCCCTTTTCTTAATGAAGCCAGTCCCAATATCCCAAACTGAGTGTCCTCATTGCTGGAAGAATTCTTCTAGCTCATTTCTGCACCATCTCTACTGTCTTCACAACATTCCTAAATTGTAAGGCTCAGAACCATGTGCAACATTCCATTTGAGACGAAACAGTATTCTATCTCGGTCTAACATCACTTGCTTGCTGTTGCAACCGGTACCCCTATACATACAGCCTGAAGCAGTAATGTTTTTTTTTACAGTTGAAATTCTATATGTTCAACTAACTGCTCTCTCTACCTGTCCTACCACCTTCAATAATTTTTGTATATATACCAAGGTCTCTCTGCTCTTGTGTTCCGTTTAGAATTGACCTGAAATTTTATATCCCCTCCCCGCATTCGTTCAAAATTAATCATTTCACACTTCTCGGCATTAAATTTCATTTACGACTTGCACCCCCCAATCCCCCCCACCATTCCACCAACCAATCGATAGTCTTTTTTCAATCTTTACTCGGAAAACAGGAGTCTGTCCCAGGATAAAATAGTACCTCTCAGCTTTTGGATATCATTAACTGTGAGATTAATTAGTGAAGACCCTTGGCAGAGCTTACATTGCAATTTAAATTCACTGTATTTAACAAAGCACGTCTGAGCCTAACCATCAGATCGCAGAGATAGATGGGGCTACATATCTACAAGACAGAATCTTGCAACTTAAACACCACAGTTCACAAAATGCTGAAAGTCACTCAAAACTCTGGCGTGTCTTTCAAATTCCCTAAGGTTTGAGTAGGTTTCTGTTGATGGGATTTCTCAATCTGAAGAATGCACTCACTTCCATAGATCAGACTCAAAATAAATAATTAGCCCATTATTAGCTTTACTTGTTACAGTGTTTGCTTAATATTGAACTTGATGTAAATGCATCATTTTGCACCATACATTTGCATGCAATTCAAAATCAATATGCATTAGTTACTTTACTCCATGTTCGGGCCTGAGCCTAATGTTTTGCATTAAGGAATATATATAGAATTAAGGAATATATATAGAATAATATATAGAATATATAGAAAGCATAGTGGTGCATTCAGCCCCTCAAGCCTACTCCACTATTCTAGAGCGTGGGTAATTATTTATCTCAACACCATTTTCCTATGCTATCTCCTTATCCTTTATTCTGACGTTGTCTCCTGGTTATGGGCCCCATCAGCCAGCAGAACATCCCTTCTGCATCTATCCTGTCTTGCCCTTTAAGAAATTTGCAAATTCGAAGAGATCACCTCTCACTCATCCAAATTCAAGAGCATATAGGCCCAGTTTGTTCAATTTCTCCTCATAACACCATCCCAGAAAGAAAGTGAGGTCTGCAGATGCTGGAGATCAGAGATGGAAATGTGTTGCTGGAAAAGCGCAGGCATCTAGGGAACAGGAGAATCGACGTTTCGGGCATTAGCCCTTCTTCAGGAACACATTTCCATCCCAGAAAGAAGCCTAGTAGTGACTTGCTGCTATACTCTATACATATACCTAATAAGTGTATCTTTCCTCAGGTAAGGACACCAACATCCTTTACACAATACTCCAGTTGTGGTCTCATCCATGTTCTAAGTACGTAGGTAAGACGTTATTACTCTGATACTCAAATCCTCTTCCAAAAAAGGCTAATATACCATTTACCTATCCAAGTGCTTGCTACACCTGTGTGTTAACAATTGATGACTAATGAACATGCACACCCAGATCCTTTTGGACTTCAACACTTTCCACTCTTTCATCATTTGTCATTTAAGATATACTCTGCATCGCCATTCTCCTACTTGTGGACATTTTTATCCTCATCATACGCTATCTGTTATGTTCATACCAATTCATTCAGCCCGTCTCAAACTCTTGGAGCATCTTTGCATCCACTTGTAACTCACATTCTTAACCAGTTTTGTGCCATTTGCAAAC
Organism: Chiloscyllium plagiosum; assembly: GCF_004010195.1. NCBI lineage: Eukaryota > Metazoa > Chordata > Chondrichthyes > Orectolobiformes > Hemiscylliidae > Chiloscyllium > Chiloscyllium plagiosum. Next base: position 84,671,378 of record NC_057714.1, on the reverse strand, counting down.
TTGGAAACATTATATTTGGTGCCCAGATCCAAATCATTATTATGGATTTTGAACAGCCAGGGCACACGCACTGATCCTTGTTGGATAAGGAAGTCTTTTTTTTGCCCAAATCTAATTTAGTTTGGTGTTGGTATTAAACGCAAGTTTAGTTTACATTTTATAGTTGTCAATTTTAAGCAGGGTGTTTTCAAGGGTATCAGTTAATGAACAAGTCAAGTTTGAGAGATTTGTGGCCCAATGACTGATGTGGGTGAAATGGGCTCCAGTTCATGGGACATTGCCACCAGTGCTGGGAAACTGGGATCTGTACTAATGGGACAGTTTCCACCTGAACAGTGTTCTTGCCAACTGCATAACTGGGGAAGTAGAGAGGATTTTAAACTCAATGTTAGGAACAGGGGATCAAATCTGGTAAGGCACAGTAAATCAAGAAGAAGAGACATACCCAAAGACAGAGTTATTAACGTGAGAAATAAAAACAGTCAGGCCAGGAAGGGATAGAGAGTATTAATCCAGGAGTCAACCAACAGATAAGACTTGAATTTACTTGAGGAAAATTAGAAAAGAATAGGCTCTATATCTGAATGCCTAAAATATTCAGAGAAAACAGAAGAGCTGAAAATGCAAATAGAAATGAGTAAGTACAATCTGGTAGCCATTACAGTCTCTTGGCTACAGCCTGGTGTGGATTGAGACATGAACGTTGAAGGGTTCATGGCGTTTACAAATAACAAGAGACTTTGGAGTACAGGTTTGTAATTCTTGAAAGTAGAGTCTCAGGTAGACAGAATTGTGAAGAAGATGTGTGGGAATGCTTGAATCGAGTATCGGATTTTGGAGGCCATGTTGCAGCTCTACATGACATTGGTTTGGCCACTTATGGAATATTGCATGCAATTCTGGTCTCCTTCCTTCAGTAAGGATGTTGTGAAACTTGAAAAGGTTTAGAAAAGATTTGCAAAGATATTGCCAGGGTTGGAGAATTTGAGCTATAGGGACAGGCAGAATAGGCTGGAGCTATTTTCCCAGGAGCATCGGAGGCTGAGGGGTGACTTTATAGAGGTTCATAAAATCATGAGGGGCATGGATAGGGTAAATAGACAAGGTCTTTTCCCTGTGGTGGAGGAGTCCAGAACTAGAGGGCATAGGTTTAGGGTGAGAGAGGAAAAATATAAAAGAGACATAAAGGGCAACCTTTTCACGCAAAGACTGGTATGTATATGCCAGAGGAAGTGGTGGAGGCTGGTAATATTACAAAATTTAAAAGACAATTGGATGGGTATATGAATAGGAAGGGTTTGTGGGGATATGGGCTGGATGCTGGCAGGTGGGACAGGATTGGATTGGGATATCTGGTCGGCATGGACGAGTTGGACCGAAGGGTCTGTTTCCATGCTGTACATCTCTTTGACTCTATGACAAGAAAATAGGAAAAGGTATAGAGGTGGTTCTGTTAGGTATTATCTTACTAACACAATATTTCAGGAAACTAAGAAGTGGAGACACTTTGGCAGAAGTGCGAAATAATAAAAGTGAAAAGGCTCTTGTGGGAGTGGTGTACAAACCACCTATCAGTAACCAAACGGTAAGTTAGGGTACAAAGGAAGAAAGGCATGATGTGAAAGATAGTCTAAATGAGGGATTTATATCATGTCTTCAGGGTAGTATTTACAACAGCATGTTCTGGAATCAACCAGAAAGCAGGCTATTATCAGCCTGGCATTGTATAAAGTGATAGGGTTAGTTAATGACCTAGACAAAAGTGAGGACTGCAGATGCTGGAGATCAGAGTCTAGATTAGAGTGGTGCTGGAAAAGCACAGCAGGTCAGGCAGCATCCAGAGAGCAGGAAAGTCGACGTGTCCGGCAAAAGCCCTTCATTAGGAATGAGGCAGGGAGCCTCCAGGGTGGAGAGATAAATGGGAGGGGGGTAGGGCGAGAAGGTAGCTAAGAGTACAATAGGTGGATGAAGGTGCGGATGAAGGTGATAGGTCAGAGAGGAGGGTAGAGCGGATAGGTGGGAAAGAAGATTGGCAGGTAGGACAGGTCATGAGGATGGTGCGAGTCTGTTTCAGGACACGGTTAAAGAGCTTCAGGGCAGAGGAGATGACCTGGGGGTTACTGTCAGACAGAGATTCACTGAAATCCTTCTAGAGAGAGGAGAAGAACTTCTTCAGGGTAGGCATCCTTGCAAGAGGATTCGCAGTAGGGTTACAATCAACTCGGCGAAAGTGAGTACTGCAGATCCAACTGTGACATGGTTGAGTCTGAGAGAGAGAGAGGAGTGGGTGGAGTTCTTATTTTAAAACAAAGAATAAAGTGCAATTCTGAAGGCATGAAAGCAAAACTGGATCAAATGAATTGGCAAATTATGTTAAATGATTCATTAATAGAGAAGCAGTGGCAGGCATTTAAGGTGTTACTTGAGAATGCACACAAATAGATACATTGCACTGAGTCAGAAAAATTCCAAAGGACCGATCTACCATCAGTGGTTAACTAGGAATGTTAAAGGTAGTATCAAACTAAAAGTTAAAGCTATAAAAACAGAACATGCTTGGGAAACTCAAAAGGTCGAGCATCGTCAGCCACGATCATATAAAATAGAGCAAAGAATGACCAAAAATTAATTAATTAAGAAAATATAGATTTTAGAGAAAGCTGGCCAGAAATATAAGACCATAAGACCATAAGACATAGGAGCAGAAGTAAGGCCATTCGGCCCATCGAGTCCGCTCCACCATTCAATCATGGCTGATGGGCATTTCAACTCCACTTACCCGCATTCTCCCCGTAGCCCTTAATTCCTTGTGACATCAAGAATTTATCAATTTCTGCCTTGAAGACATTTAGCGTCCCAGCCTCCACTGCACTCTGTGGCAATGAATTCCACAGGCCCACCATTCTCTGGCTGAAAAAATGTCTCCGCATTTCTGTTCCGAATTTACCCCATCTAATTCTAAGGCTGTGTCCACGGGTCCTAGTCTCCTCGCCTAACGGAAACAATTTCCTAGCGTCCACCCTCTCCAAGCCATGTATTATCTTGTAAGTTTCTATTAGATCTCCCCTTAATCTTCTAAACTCCAATGAATCCAATCCCAGGATCCTCAGCCGATCCTCATATGTTAGACCTGCCATTCCAGGGATCATCCGTGTGAACCTCCGCTGGACACGCTCCAGTGCCAGTATGTCCTTCCTGAGGTGTGGGGACCAAAACTGAACACAGTACTCCAAATGGGGCCTAACCAGAGCTTTATAAAGTCTCAGTAGCACAACAGTGCTTTTATATTCCAACCCTCTTGAGATAATTGACAACATTGCATTCGCTTTCTTAATCACGGACTCAACCTGCATGTTTACCTTTAGAGAATCTAAAGATATAGAAACAGATAGTGAGAGCTTCAATAAATATTTTAAGAGGAAAAATTAAAAAGTGCACTTTGCATCTCTAGAAAGTGAGACTGGAGAATTAATAATACAAATAAAGAAATAGCAGGTGAATTGACCAGGAAATGGAAGGGAGGGAGCAACTCAGAAAAATCACAATCACCACAGAGTGGCACTGAGAGTTGTTAAAGCAGTACCCAGAGATACGCCTGAATCCTGATGGAGCTGGACTCTTAAAAGAAGTAACTACCAAGACAGTGAGTGCATTGGTTTTAATTTTCTACAAGTCCCTTGATTGAAGGACAGTCCCATTTGATTGGAAGATAATGATTATAACTCTTTTATAAAGAAGCTTTAACTGAATCTCAATTATAATATCCTCCAATGACTCAGCTTGAAGTACCTGGTTTCTCTTGTATTTTTACTAATTCCAAATGCTAAGCTAATATTTTAATGATTGCTACCTCTGCTTTGCAGGAAATTACACCTTTAACTTCTTTGCCAATTCTATGGTCTTAACCTCCATTAAATCTTGAAAAAAACAACCAGATTTATTGCTACAGGTAGTTCTTCTATAATGCAATGGTTATGTTCTTGTGCAACTCCGCATTATTGAAAAATCGAGCTTCAGAAACAGTGTCCCCAATTCAACAATCTTGTTACAGCGAATCCATATTAACAATACATGCATTATAGCAGAATGACCTAGATTAGATGATTAGATTACTTACAGTGTGGAAACAGGCCCTTCGATCCAACAAGTCCACCCGACCCCCCGAAGAGCAACCCACCCAGACCCATTCCCCCACATTTACTCCTTCACCTAACACTACGGGCAATTTAGCATGGCCAATTCACCTAACATTTTTGGACTGTGGGAGGAAACTGGAACACCCGGAGGAAACCCATGCAGACACGTGGAGAATGTGCCTGAGGCGGGAATTGAACCCGGGTCTCTGGCGCTGTGAGGCAGCAGTGCTAACCACTGTGTCACCATGCCGCCCACCTGTACCATCTGCTGTATAGACTTGGTTTCTTCCGATGCCATCTTATTTTACCATATGAGAAACCCACTATTTGTCTAACCCGCTATTAGAACATGGCGGCTGCGTTCTTCATTCCAAAGGGCATCACTTTAAACTGATATAGCCCATTTGGGGCTATAAATGCAGAAATTTTTTTTGTCCACTCTGAGAAAGGTATTTGCCAGTAACCACGCATTAAGTCCAGCTTGGTGATGTAACTGGCTTGTCTGACTTTCTCGATACAGTCCTCCAATCTCGGAATTGGATATGAGTCCAATTTTATAACGGTGTTACCTTCCACGCAGAATCATTGCATCCCATCTGATTTGGGAACTAACACGATTGGTGAACTCCACTCGCTCTGCCTTGGTTCAATAATGTCCTCACTGAGCACTGCCTCCAACTCCATCTGGACCTGTCTGGCTTTGAAAAGATTAAGCCAATAGGGGTGTTGTTTTATCGGAGCTGTATTCCCTTAATAACCTAGCGTGTGGTGCTGGAAAAACACAGCAGGTCATTCAACATCCGAGGACAAGGGGAATCGACGTTTCAGGCAAGAGCCCATCATCAGGAATGAGGCTTGTGAGCCAAGGGGGTGGTGAGATAACAGGGAAGGTAGCGGAGAGTTGGATAGGTAGATGGAGGGGGGGTAATGGTGATAGGTCAGAGGGTGAAGCAGATAGTTGGAAAGAAGATGGATAGGTGGGGCAGGTCATGAGGGCAGTGTCAAGTTGGAAGGTTGGAACTGGGATAATGTGAGGGGAGGAGAAATGAGGAAACTGGTGAAGTCTACATTGATGCCATAGAGTTGGAGGGTCCCGAGGCGGAAGATAAGGCGTTCTTCCTCCAGGTATGGGGTGGTAAGGGTTTGGCGGTGGAGGCGGCCCAAGACCTGCATGTCCTCAGCGGAGTTGAAATGTCTGGCCACGGGGCAGTGGGGTTCATTGGTGCGGGCGTCCTGGAGATGTTCCCTGAAATGCTCTGCGAGAAGACGTCCAGTCTCCCCAATCTAGAGGAGATTGCATCGGGAGCCACGGATACAGTAAATGTCATGTGTGGAAGTGCAGGTGATACTTTGATGGATGTGGAAGGCTCCTCTGGGGGCTTGCATGGAGGTGAGGAGGGAGGTGTGGGCACAGGTTTTGCAAAACCTGCGGTGGCATGGGAAGGCTGCCATCAGCAATGCAGCCACTCCGGCCACCATCACTCCGGCGAACAATGACGTCATTTCCGTCCCCGCCACTCGACAGCCCGTAGCCGTGGCTGAAAATGCCACCTCCACAACAACCGGCTAGACACACCCCTCCCTGACCCCGGCCAAACACCCCCCTCCCTGACCCCGGCCAAACACCCCC
>NC_057714.1:84658384-84662908 GCF_004010195.1 Chiloscyllium plagiosum | reverse complement strand
CCTGACCCCAGCCAACCACTCCCCTTCCTGACCCCGGCCAACCACTTCTAACCTCGTAACTGCCACTATCGCAACCATTTCCGCCCCCACTGACGCCACTCAGCCGAACACCACCGACAGAATCGCTTCCGACACGCTCCACCCCAGCAGCTCCCACGGTCACCACCTCCACTTCCCCTGATGCCCCGGGTTAGAGTCATTTCCGTAAATGACATCACTCGCGATCTCTCCACGACCACGGCCACTCCAGTTACCGTCTCCACCCCGGCTCCCAGCTCCATTCCGACACCAGCTCTGAGCCCCCAGCCCTGCCGTATTTTCACCATCCCTCCCAGGCCTCCCCCTCACTGAGGACAAATGATCAGTCCTCAGCAAAGGACTTACCTTCATCCCCCTCTGCTCCCAGATCAACAAATTCAATACACATTGTGACATTGAACACAACATCCACCTAAGCGCTTACATTTTCCATCAAGACTCCCGCCCACCTTCCGAGGACCCCTCCTCCCACCTCCAACACACCCCATCCACCTGGACAACCTCTTTATTCCCAACTGCTGCTGGGACATTGCCTGCCCCAACCTGTCCACCCCCCCTCCAACTTCTCACCCTCTCAACGCACAGCCTCCACTCCCTCTGTTCCAACCCCAACATTACATCAAACCAGCAAACAAGTGGGGGGTGGGGGGGGGAGCTGCTGTGCTAGTTTGGCGCACAGACCTCTACACCACTGAAGCCACCCCCTCCTACCGCCCTCAGCCAAGACCTCACCCCCATCACCAAACCATCATTCCCAGACTGTACACAACTTCAACATCTCAGGGGATCTCCCACCCACAGCTTCCAACTTCATAGTCCGGGAACCCCACACCGCCCGGTTCTACCTCCTTCCCAAGATCCACAAGCCTGACTGCCCCAGCCGACCCATTGTCTCAGCATGCTCCTGCCCCACCGAATTCATCTCTACCTACCTCAATACTGTCCTATCCCCCCGGTCTAGGAATTACCCACATACATGCAGGGCACCACCCATGCCCTCCACCACCTCCAAGACTTTTGTTTCCCTAGACCAAAAGCCACATCTTCACCAATGGACATCCAGTCCCTATAGACCTCCATCTGCCATGACCAGGGCCTCCAAGCCCTCCATTTCTTCCTCTCCCGATGTCCCCAGCAGTAGCTTTCCACTGACACTTTCATTCGTTTGGCTGAACTGGTCCTCACCCTCAATAATGTTTCCTTTGAATCCACCCATTTCCTCCAGATGAAAGTGGTAGCCATGGGCACCAGCATGGGCCCCTCCTCCACGAGGAGGTTGAACAATTCATCAACTTCACCAACAGAATCCACCCCGATCTTAAGTTCACCTGGACCATCTCAGACACCTCCCTCCCCTTCCTGGACATCTCCAATGGGGACCGACTCAACACTGACATCTTCTACAAACACACTGACTCCCACAGCTACCTGGACTACACCACCTCCTACCCTGCCTCCTGTAAAAATGCTATTCACTTATTCCCAATTCCTCCACCACCACTACATCTGCTCCTAGGAAGACCAGTTCTACCACAGAACACACCAGATGGCCTCCTTCTTTAAAGACCGCAATGTCCCCTCCCACGTGGTTGAAGATGCCCTCCAATACATCTGATCCACGTCCCACACCTCTGCCCTTGAACCCCACCCCTCCAACCACAACAAGGACGGAACCCTCCTGGTCCTCATCTTCCACTCCACCAACCTTCGTATATAGCACATCATACTCCGCCATTTCCGTCACCTACAAACGGACCCCGCCACCAGAAATGTATTTCCCTCCCCACCCCTATCTGTTTTCTGTAAAGACCATTCCTTCTACGACTCCCTCATCAGGTCCACGCTCCCCCCCCGCCCCACCAACTCACACTCTCCTCCCAGCACCTTCCCCTGCCACCGCAGGAATTACAAAATCTGTGCACACATCTCCCACTCACATTGGACCAAGGCCCCAAAGGGAGCCTTCCACATCCATCAAAGCTTCCTCTGCACTTCCACATGTCATTTACTGTATCTATTGCACCCGATGCAGTCTACTCTACATTGGGGAGAAAGGACGTCTACTCACAGAGCGCCTCAGAGAACATCTCCGGGATACCCACACCAACCAACCCCTCTGCCCCATGGCCAAACACTTCAACACTGATCTGCTGTGCTTTTCCAGCACCACACTCTCGATTCGGATCTCCAGCATCTGCAGTCCTCACTTTCTCCTAGCTTACTAACCTCTCCCACTCTTTAAGGACATGTTCATTTTTTAATCCATTTTGAGGCAAATCAAAATCCACATCACCTGGATTTGATTCCTCACTTTGCAGGGCAGTAACTGATACCTGTTTCTCCAGTTCTTTCTCTCTCGTATGACACGTTTTCAACATGTTCACCTGACATACCCGACACCACTTTTTTCCTATGTGGCATCTTTACTAAATAGTTCACCTGACTCAACTTTTTTTCAATTTGAGAGGAACCACTAAACCTGGCTTTGAAAGGATCTCCTATCACTGGTAACAGTACTAACACATCATCCCCTCGGGAAAACATCTGAGTCTCAGAGCTTTTATCTGCCACCTGCTTCATTCTACACTGTGCCTTCTTTAGGTGCTGTTTAGCTAACTCACCTACTCGATTTAGTCTCTCCCTCACCTCTGATACATAATCTAAGTGTGAGATCTCCAACTTCGGTCCTGTCAATTTTTCTTTAATTAATTTCAAAGTGCCTCTCACTTCATGCTCGAATATTAACTCAAAGGGAGTGAACTGAATAGATTCATTTGGGGCATCTCTAATGGCAAACAATACAAAAGGGATAACCTTATCCCAATCATTTGGGTAATCCAGACAGTATGCTCTCAACATGGCCACCTTTCTAAAGCTCCCTGAGACTCAAGATGATACGCAGTGGATTTAAAGTGCTGTACATCTAAGCTATCCATAATCTCCTTAAAATAAGCCTAAACAGTAAAATGTGACCTATGGTCCGACTGAATCTCTCTGGGTAGCCTATACCATGTGAAGAAAGCTATTAACTCCTTTATTACTCTTTTCGTTTTGTTACTCCTTAATGGAATTGCCTCTGGGAATCTGGTAGACACATCCATTACGGTTAACAAGTACTGGTTCCCACCTTTAGTTCTCGGGCGGGGACCTACCCAATCAATTCTAACCCATGTGAAAGGTTCTTCAAAATGTGGGAATTGGCCACAAAGGGGCTGGTTTTATTATCATCTGTGGCCAACCTACCATTTGATACATGATAGGTACATATGCATGTATGATACATACGGCAAAAGTTAACCACATCCTTGTGTATTCCAAGTTAATAAAAATGTTTTTGTACCTTAGCCTGAGTCTTTCATACCCCTAGGTGACCTCCTACAGGTAGTTCATGTGCTACCTGGAACACCTCCTGTCTGTATGCTACTGGCAACACACTCTGGTGCACTTCAGCCCATTTCTCCTCTGCACTAACCTTCCATGGTCTCCATTTCTGCCTTAGGATTCTATTTTTCAGCTAATAACCCTCCAGAATATTCTCTGCCTCCTTTTCGGAGTACACATCCACTTTTTGAATATCTTTTATCGTCTTGTCTTGCTGTTGCAAGTTCCTTAGCCTTTAAGGAGTAAACACTTCTGTCTGACCCTCTGCTTGTTCAGGATTTCCCTGCATCATTATGTCAAACAGGGTGTCCACTAACTGAACCTCAACTCCTTCATCTTTCTCTTTACTTCTCGCTTTGTGCTGTGACTTCTGATTATGGGATCCCATTACCACACAGTCTGGGAAAATACCAGGATATTTCTGTTTTAACTCCTCAGTTTCTTGGTCTTCCTTGGGTTTCTCCACAACAGGGGTGTCACTCCCAACTTGGATCCTGCCAAATCTTTCCCAAGAACAAACTGGATTCCTGGAAACTGACACTCTGTCAATCACTCCCACTGTAACTTCCCCAGTCTAAGTTGGCACTCTAACCAGATCTTACATAGGGGAATGCTAAATTTCTGTCCATCTATCCCACAAATTACCACACTCACGGGTAACAGATCAGAAAGAAGGTGTATATGCTCATCTCTTACTATCAGTGACTAGTTAGATATTGTAACGCACAAAATTAAAACTTCTTGTCCTCCTCCTCCTGTTCTTTCTGAGTAAACTTTACCTACAGAGGCGACTTATTTGTAGAGATCAGGTACTAACTCCATATCCAGTCCCTGCCGAGGCTGTGCACTCTCCTGCAGCTCCTCAGTTCTTCTTGTGATCTCCTTTACCCACCCATACCCCTACATTTACCCCTATACCTAACACTACGGGCAATTTAGCATGGCCAATTCACCTGACCTGCACATCTTTGGACTGTGGAAGGAAACCGGAGCACCTGGAGGAAACCCACGCAGACACAGGGAGAATGTGCAAACTGGAATTGAACCGGGTCTCTAGTGCTGTGAGGCAGTAGTGCTAACCACTGTGCCACCATGCCGCCCACT
>NC_057714.1:84653726-84655637 GCF_004010195.1 Chiloscyllium plagiosum | reverse complement strand
TTATACCATTTCTAATTAGCAACGCCACCCCCCCTCCTTTTTTACCACCCTCCCTAATCTTACTGAAACATCTGTAACCAGGAACCTCCAACAACCATTCCTGTCCCTCTTCTATCCACGTTTCCGTGATGGCCATAACATTGTAGTCCCAGGTACCGATCCACGCCTTAAGTTCACTCACCTTATTTCTGATACTCCTTGCGTTGAAGTATACACACTTGAGCCCATCTCTGTGTCCGCAAGTATTCCCTGTCGTGCTGTTTTAAACTCTTCCACCAGAATAATCTCTCTTAGAGCCTCAAAGGTCCTATCGATTTTCAAAGCACACACCCATCGATCAAAATGACTATGTTTATTTCTTTCAAATTCAGCACAAGTCTGACCTGGTTCCTTCTTTGTGTTTCTGAACTGCTGTCTATATGCTTCCGATACCAATTCATAAACACTTAAAATAGCCTCCTCATAATCTCTGGACCCCCTCATCTGACAGTGTGTCAAATACCTCACTGGTAGCTCTGCCGACCAGTTTAGTCTGAACTAGCATTACCCATAAATCCTCGGACCACTCCATCTGCCTTGCCAATTTTTTAAATGAAATAAAGAAGGCTTCAACATCTTTCTCATCAAAATGTGGCAGAGTTTTGACATATTTATATATATCACTACCTTCTTTTTTAATTTAAATCCTGTTAACTTGACTTTGTTGACGAAGTCACAACTTCCCAAGTTCAAATTCTCTCTCTTTTTGCTCAGCCAAGAACCTTCTCTCTCTCTCTCCCCCTTTGTTTATCTTCTAACTCCATTTTCTTCAATTGTAATTTAAGTTTTCCTACCCCTACTGCACTTGTCTGTTTCTCTGACCCTCCTAAGTGTTCGAGTAATTCCCTTACAATTTCAGCTTTACTTTTGTCCTTGGTTAAATCCAAGCCAAACTTATTTGCTAATTCTAAAGTATGGCCTTTTTCTTGCCTTCTAAACCTTCTTAGCAAATTTGCGAATCATCTTCAAATCCGAGAACCTCTTCAGCAATTTTCAGAGCCATTTCTCTCACTTTTAATTTAATCAACCACACATCACTGAAATTAAACAAATTGCCTCACTTGCATTTTATTTAAAGATCTAGGACACTAACCTACAAGTGTTTAAATCTGCTGGGATTTTTCGTACCCCCAAATCTATTCAAATCTGTCTAAACCAGTTCAAATCCCAAATTCAAGACCACAAACTGTTCAAATCGCTGACAAAAGGGTAACTAAGGAGAGAATAGGCCCCTCAAAGATTAGCAAGGTGGTCTTTGTGTGGAGCCACAGAAAATGGGGGAGATACTAAATGAATGTTTTGCATCAGTATTTACTGTGGAAAAGGATATGGAAGATATAGACTGTAGGGAAATAGATGGTGACACCTTGCAAAATGTCCAGATTACAGAGGAGGAAGTGCTGGATGTCTTGAAACGGTTAAAGGTGGATAAATCCCCAGGACTTGATCAGGTGTACCCGAGAACTCTTGCTGGGCCTCTTGCTGAGATATTTGTATCATCGATAGTCACAGGTGAGGTGCCGGAAGACTGGAGGTTGGCAAACGTGGCGCCACTGTTTAAGAAGAGCGGTAAAGACAAGCCAGGGAACTATAGACCGGTGAGCCTGACCTCGGTGGTGGGCAAGTTGTTGGAGGGAGTCCTGAGTGACAGGGTGTACATGTATTTGGAAAGGCAAGGACTGATTCGGGATAGTCAACATGGCTTTGTGCGTGGGAAACCATGTCTCACAAACTCGATTGAGTTTTTTAAAGAAGTAACAAAGAAGATTGATGAGGGCAGAGCAGTAGACGTGATCTATATGGACTTCAGTAAGGCGTTCGATAAGGTTCCCCATGGGAGACTGATTAGCAAGGTTAGATCTCATGGAATAC
>NC_057714.1:84651807-84653603 GCF_004010195.1 Chiloscyllium plagiosum | reverse complement strand
CAAAGAGACCTTGGAGTGCAGGTTCATAGCTCCTTGAAAGTGGAGTCACAGGTAGATAGGATAGTGAAAAAGGCATTTGGTATGCTTTCCTTTATTGGTCAGAGTATTGAGTACAGGAGTTGGGAGGTCATGTTGAGGCTGTACAGGACATTGATTACGCTACTTTTGGAATATTGCGTGCAATTCTGGTCTTCTTCCTATCGGAAAGATGTTGTGAAACTTGAAAGGGTTCAGAAAAGTTGTTGCCGGGGTTGGAGGATCTGAGCTACAGGGAGAGGCTGAACAGGCTGGGGCTGCTTTCCCTGGAGCGTCGGAGGCTGAGGGGTGACCTTATAGAGGTTTACAAAATTATGAGGGGCATGGATAGGATAAATAGACAGTCTTTTTCCTGGGATGGGGTAGTTCAGAACTAGAGGGCATAGGTTTAGGGTGAGAAGGGCTAAATATAAAAGAGACCTACGGGGCAACATTTTCACATAGAGGGTGGTACATGTATGGAATGAGCTGCCAGAGGATGTGGTGGAGGCTGGTACAATTGCAACATTTAAGAGGCATTTGGATGGGTATATGAATAGGAAGGGTTTGGAGGGATATGGGCTGGGTGCTGGCAGGTGGAACTAGATTGGGTTGGGATATCTGGTCGGCATGGACGGGTTGGACCGAAGGGTCTGTTTCCATGCTGTACATCTCTATGACTCCATGACTCTAAAAGCCCCCAAACTGTTCAAATCCCAGTGAAGAGCCCCCAAACTGTTATGACACGGGTAAACCCTCCTGCTGAATTTAAACCAGCAACACAGAAAAGATTTATCCCATGCAGTAATCTATGAAAATCCAAGAGGCCAAGAACTATTTAAAGAAAGAGTAACAACTTTGTTTCTGAAATTATAACAGAGAATAATCAGCTAACAACTATTTACAACTCCTTCCTCTTACCTATCTTTTACCTTCACTAATATTAGTCCGATAAAAAACCCCTGTTATGATTTACAAAACCAAACTTCTTATCTCAAAACTGGGAAGCTTTCAGTTTTCTCTGTATTCCTGTCTTCTTTTCTTCTTCTTGGGGATTTTGCTTTACAGGTTACTGATCAATAAAGGTAGCTTTAAGAGAGCTATTTTTCAACCAGTCTTTTTACATGCCGGTGGCTTGGCAGTTTTCCTCCCAACTGTTCAATTTTCCCCAGTCTTATACTCCCAAAGTATTGCATTATGTCATTGGCTTTTAAAATTGTCAATATTTTAAATTCAAAGTTGATTGGAATTTGGTATTTTTGGGGGTATAACTTAAACTGATTGGCCGAATTTGAATCTGTTTTGTCATTTCCTGGCAACCCAGCTAATCTAGCTTTCGACCGAGTGATACATTGCTACCTTATTGACAACACTTGGTGCTGTCAGGTTGTTCTGCTAGCTTCTAACTCTCTTTAAGGTACAGTACACCCATATCTTCATAACAACGGCTATTCTGACATTTGCGGGTAACAGTACTGAAGTGTATAAATCCTGATCCTCACCATTCCTCTGTGCTCCCTTGGTGAACCTTGTCCTATTAATTCTCCCTCTAGAGGCCGTGCAGCAGCTGCTGTCATTTTTCAGGAAGAGCAAGGTCACACAAACAGCAAGCCTGGTTTCTGGCATTCCAGCTCCAATCGCAGCTAATCTGTTGGGAAGTCAGAGTGATGACAGGGTGTTATTGAAGGAATGACTGAATTCTCACATCCTTAACAAAAAACTGAATGCTATGTCCTCACATGGTGCAGCAGCAACGAGGCTTCACAAGGAGCTCATCATCA
>NC_057714.1:84625664-84651307 GCF_004010195.1 Chiloscyllium plagiosum | reverse complement strand
TGCTGACTATTAACAACCAAAGGCCCATGACTGACCCTGGCTAACCATGGCATCCAGACTGATTTGGCAGTGACTGATCTCTCAATAGTATTGCCACTGACCTATGTGCAGTATGAGTATTTCCAGAATACTTCTACTGGACCTCAAGGACTGACCATGGCCCAATCCCTAGACTCATATTGGATTAACCATCACAACATTTAAGAATCATTCAGATGATCACTTGAAGCACCACAGCATTCAAGATTCAGGTCAAGTGCCAGAAAATGGGTCAGCAGTAAATCGGTGCTAATGACTGGGGCTACAGACATAATGGACTGAAGGGCCGTCAAACTATATTACTGTATGAGTTGCTGGAGTCCACCTTAGACTTGCTCCAGCCATTCTCATCAAGCAAATGTGGTGTGAGTGCCCTGTCAGGGCATGAGAGAAAGGAGCAGAATTAGGTCATGCAGCTCATCGAGTTTGCTGAACCATTCAGTGTGACCACGTCTCATTTGATAATCCTCACCTTCACTTTCCTGCCTTTTCCCTGTATTCCTTGATTTCCCCTCCTGATTAAAAACCTGTCTCAGCCTCGAATATACTTAATGAGCCAGACTCGATAGCTCTCTGCACAGGAATGCCACAGATTACTCCGAGAGGAAAAATTTCTCTTCATCTCAATCTTTAATAGGCAACCATTTATACTGACATTATGGCCTCTGGTCCTAGACTCTCTCATAAGGGAAATAATCTTTCAGCATCTACCCTGTCAAGTCCTCTAAGAATCTTTTATGTTCCAATGAGCTGCAGCTTTCATGTTGACATGGCAATGTGCCATACAGCAGTATGTCCACCCCCTCTCTGACTGACACATTTCCTTTTCAGTTCCCCCCATTGCCACAAGCTGCTTGCCTCAAAAGCAAGTGAAACCACAGAAGTTTCCTGCCTCTAACTCAGTGCTAAATACCTTGTGTACTAAAAAGCAGGCGAAAACACAGAAAATTCCTGCCTCCATGCCAACACACAAATTCCCTGGATACACAAGATGTCTGGCTCCCCCTCAGTGCAAAGTGACCTTCCAGGCGCATGCAAGTCCTGGCTTTCCCTCATCTCCGAAATATCATGGCTGTGTTCGGCTGAGACCGAGTGTATGAATTAGATGCCGAATGATGTGGATGAAGGGTCGATGAAGGGCATGGCCACTGACCGTGGAGAAACCTTGAGGAGATGTGGTCCCATGTGAAGAGAGGCTGGACAGCCTCCAGAGCAGTAACACACTCTGACAACACGAAGTTGCCAGGTAGCTGCTTTGCTTTCACTGTTGGGTTTTTTGCACAATCAACATTCTCATTTGCAGAGAGGAATATTGGAACTGCAATTTTAACACAGCGGGTCGGGATACTCATGTTTGGAAATAAACTTCTCGCCACGAGATGGCGAGGTTCTGAAAACACCATTCGAGGAATGAAGACTTCATCAAGGGAGTTTTCCTTCGATGTTGAAAGACTGAATTTTGGACCCTTGCAGAATTAAGCCATCTCATTAACAGGGGGATAACCACTTTCAGAGGGGGATAACTCTGTCATGTGTCTCCACATCCCCAGATAAGCAGATCACCCACAATAACATCCACTGACAATCTCATACAGTCTCCACTGATACTTTCCTGCAGTAGTGGAAAGGACAAACGTCCAAATGCACCTATCCGTATTTCCAAACTGGCATGATGGCTGCAGTTAGAAACACACAGCTTTCATCCAGCCTCACTTCCCAGGAACCAATCTTCACATGGAGGATAACAAACATTACCTTGCCAAGTCATGACAATCTTTCTTCAATGGTAGGCGGTGTCTGAGGGATGACACTTATCCCTTTATACGCTCATCCTCGAGCTATGAAAGCCATCATTCCATTAACCTTTTTGACAATGTCCTGTAATACTTCATTACTTTTTAATGATCTATGTACTGGACCAACAAATCTCTAAAATGTCCACTATTTTTGGTTTTTCACCATTTAGGAAGTACTATAGACCAGTGAACCTAACGTCGGTGACGGGCAAGTTGTTGGAAGGAATCCTGAGGGATAGGATGTACATTTATTTGGAAAGGCAAGGACTGATTAGGGTTGGTCAACATGGCTTTATGTGTGGGAAATCATGTCTCACAAACTTGGTTGAGTTTTATGAAGAAGTAACAAAGAGGATTGATGAGGGCAGAGTGGTAGATGCGATCTATATGGACCTCAGTAAGGTGTTCAACAAGGTTCCCCATGGTAGACTGATTAGCAAGGTTAGATCTCATGGAATACAGAGAGAACTGAGCCAGTTCTGTATCCAACTGGCAAAATGTAGAAGACAGAGAATAGTGGTGGAGGGTTGTTTTTCAGACTGGAGGCCTGTGACTAGGGGAGTGCCACAAGGATCGGTGCTGGATCCTCTATTTTTCATCATTTATATAAATTATTTGGATGCGAGCATAAGAGGTACAGTTAGTAAGTTTGCAGATTACAACAAAATTGGAGGTGTAGTGGGCAACGAAGAAGGTTACCTCAAATTACAATGGGATCTTGATCAGATGGGCTAATGGGCTGAGAGGTGGCAGATGGAGTTTAATTTAGATAAACGTGATGTGCTGCATTTTGGGAAAGCAAATCTTAGCAGGACTTATAAACTTAATGGGAAGGTCCTGGGGAGTGTTGCTGAACAAAGAGACCTTGGAGTACAGGTTCATAGCTCCTTGAAACGGAAGTCAAATAGGATAGTGAAAAAGGCATTTGGTATGCTTTCCTTTATTGCTCAGAGTATTAAGTACAGGAATTGGGAGGTCATGTTGAGGCTATACAGGACATTGGTTAGGCCATTGTTGGAATATTACATGCAATTCTGGTCTGCATCTTATCAGAAAGATGTTGTGAAACTTGAAAGAGTTCAGAAAAGGATTTTGCCAGGGTTGGAGGATTTGAGCTTTAGGGAGAGGTTGAATAGGCTGTGGCTGTTTTCCCTGGAGCGTCTGAGGCTGAGGGGTAACCTTCTAGAGGTTTATAAAATCATGACGGGCATGGATGGGATAAATAGACAAAGTCTTTTCCCTGAGATGGGGGAGTTCAGAACTAGAGGGCATAGGTTTAGGGTGAGAAGGGAAAGATATAAAAGAGATCTAAGGGGCAACTTTTTCATTCAGAGAGTGGTGCGCATATGGAATGAGCTGCCAGAGGAAGTGGTGGAGGCTGGTACAATTCCAACATTTAAAAGGCATCTGGGTGGATGTATGAATAGGAAGGGTTTGGAGGGATATGTGCCAGGTGCTGGCAGGTGGGACTAGATTGGGTTGGGATATCTGGTCGACATGGACGGGTTGGACCAAAGGGTCTGTTTCTGTGCTGTACATCTCTATGACTCTACTGTGTTTTATCCTTTTTAGATTGAAAGTGGATGACCATAAATTTGCCTACATTAACCAAATTTAGCAGTTTCTTATCTATATTGCTTACAATATTTCCTATCATTGTGTCATTAGCAGAGGGTTTACAGGGATATGGGCCAAATGCTGGCTAATGGGAGTAAATTAATTTAGGATATCTGGTCAGCATGGACGAGTTAGACCGAAGGGTCTGCTTCCATGCTGGACAATTCTATAACTCCATGACTGTAAATGGCTTTCTAACTTCAAATCTTTATTATGTCCTTGGAATCTGTGTATAATCTCAGTTCTCCTGTGTTTTGCACTGCTACCATGATGCTAATCAGTCTGAAGGAGTTATCATTTTATGGATTATTCCCGTCTTTTCCAGGTCTTCCATTCATTTTAGGCTGGACTTAGTATCTGCCTCGGAGAATTCAAAGTCCCTTAGTTGGTCTCATACTTTCATGGAGGAGAAAGTGAGGTCTGCAGATGCTGGAGATCAGAGCTGGAAATGTGTTGCTGGAAAAGCGCAGCAGGTCAGGCAGCATCCAGGGAACAGGAGAATCGACCTTTCTGAAGAAGGGCTTATGCCCGAAACGTCGATTCTCCTGTTCCCTGGATGCTGCCTGACCTGCTGCGCTTTTCCAGCAACACATTTCCAGCTCACACTTTCATCTATGACTTAATAATATTCATCAAAGCAACATTCAGTCAGTGAAATAGTGGCCTGCAAAACACTGCAATTTTCTTCTCATACTTCTCGGGTTACCAAACCCAGTCTTAGATTTGTTTCAGCCTTTGCTTAATGTCTATTATTTGGAATTCCAGGTCTTCATTCTTCCCATTACATAACTTGTCCGTTTTAATACAAGCATTGTTCATTCATACAGCCTCAATCTTACTCTTGAAGCTTCATTTTTAGATCACCATCAAGACCCAACTTGTCCAGTTCTGCAAAGCTTTATGAAGCTTTATGATGCTTTATGAAGTGCCATTGTCTAGCTAACATTTCATTTTCACTTGATGCACTCCTCCTGCAGTTACCATTCTAACTCGAATGAGAAGAGGACAAAGGGAGCATTTCAAAGACTCTCTGAAGGCTCCCCTTATGAAATACAACATAGTTGTCAATGCAAGGGAGACCGTCATTCAGAAGAAACCGACGGAGCAAATTCCTGTGTGAGAGCCACCCTCCAGCAAGAGGAAGTACAGAAAAGGAGCTGGAGATAGGAATATCAATGATCTCAATGCTAAGGACCGATTCTACCTCCTGGAAACACTCCCGAATGTCTGGTTGGAGATGCAGCTCCAGGATTGGGCTCATCAGCCACACCAGAACCCACAGAACCGTCATGACCAGTGACCCAGAATCCCCCAGGAGGACAATCATACTCGCTAACAAGTGATCACCATCACCAGTGATAAGTCACAAGCCATTTATAATTTAAACCTTGTAATGTTAACCTGTTATATAGTGTAAAGGGATTAATCAGAACCATTGACTGTCGACTCGCCAGCAGCCATCCTTATGGGTTTGTTTGGCTTCTTTCTGATGAAATATTTGCATGTGAAGTGATTCAGCTTTTCAGCTTCTTACAGTCAGCACACTGCTTTCCCCATGTTGAACATACTCCCTCGTCTTTTGTCATGTCCTCCATGACATTAACATTCTGCCTCTGGCCTTGAGCCTTTTTGCTGAATCCATTGCAAACATTTCTTCCTCTTTTCAAATTTCCTTCCTATAATTTGGCCTGAATATCTCCCAATATACTGCAAAGCCTAAGCTGTCCTCCTATTAATATGCTCAAACTAATGATTGACAATCTCAAAGCTTGTGCACAAACCAACAGCTTCCTGCGAGAAACTTGCTTCCCTCCCACTGTTTACTGTGGATCTGTGGAGAGAGAAAAACAGAGTGGACATTGAGGAGGAAAAAGTGAGGTCTGCAGATGCTGGAGATCAGAGTCGAGAGTGCAGTGCTGGAAAAATATAGCAGGTCAAGCAGCATCCAAGGAGCAGGAGAGTCGATATTTGGAGAAATAGGCTTGGAGGGAAGTTCACTGAGAATGCAATAAGTAGATGAAGGTGGGGGAGAAGGTGATAGGTCGGAGAGGAGGGTGGAGCGGATGGAATAGATGGGAAAGATGATGGACAGGTCAAGAGAAGGTGATGCCGAGTCGGAGTCTTGGGATTGGGATAACATGGGGGAGGGAAAATGAGGAAACTGGTGAGATCCACATTAATCCCCTGTGATTGCAAGGTCCCAGGGCAGAATAAGAGGTGTTCTTCCTCAGGCGATGGAGGAGGCCCAGGACCTGCATGTCCTTGACTGAGTGAGTGGGGAGGCTGAAGTGCTCAGCACGGGCCGGTGGGGTTGGTTGGTACGGATGTCCCAGAGATGTTCTCTGAAACGATTCGCAAGTTGGCGTCCTGTCTCCCCGATGTAGAGGAGACCACATCGGGTGCAATGGATACAGTAGATGACATTTGGTCCCGTAAGACTCTTCAGAACAGAAAGGAAAATGTTATTTTATACACTTTCAGACAGGAGGGGTGAGGAGAGATCTCCACAAATACTGCCAGACTTGCTGGGGTTCTCCAATATTTTTTGTGTTTGTTTCAAATCTCCAACATTCACTGGATTTGGCTCTGAAGTGATCATATTTCAGTTGGCCAAATTCTCAAGATTCAACAATAAAAACCAAAAAGAACTGCAGATGCTGTAAATCAGAAACAAAAATAGAAAGTTCTGCAGTTCAGTAGTTTTGGCAGCATCTGTGAAGAGAAATCAGAGTTAAAGTTTTGTGTCTGGACCCTTCTTCAGAACTGATGGTAGGTTGGAAAATATTCGTTTATATGTAGAAGGAAGATTGGGCAGACAATAGATGGAGATAGATTCCAAAGAGAGAGAAGAACAGTTGGACCAATGATCCAGCTAGGAGTGTGAATAGCTATTAACGTGAAAGTGGCTAACAATGTTGTGTGTATAGCAAACTATGTAATAACAAGGCCTGGTGTGTGAGGGTAGGGATAAGGACATGGAAGAGCTCAAGCCTGAAAATTGTTGAACTCGGTATTGAGTTCAGAGGGCTGCAGGGTCCCCATGTAGCAAATGAGGTATTGTTGTTCCAGCTTTCACTGAGCTTCACTGGAACACTGCAGCAAGGCTGTGACAGAGATGTCAGGCAAAAGTGAGGACTGCAGATGCTGGAAACCAGAGTTTAGATCAGAATGATGCTGGAAAAGCACAGCAGGTCAGGCAGCATCTGAGGAGCAGGAAAATCGATGTTTTGGGCAAAAGCCCTTCATCAGGAAGCCTCCAGGGTGGAGAGATAAATGCCCCCATACCCTGGAGGCTCCCTGCCACCATTCCTGATGAAGGGCTTTTGCCCAAAACATCGATTTTCCTGCTCCTTGGATGCTGCCTGACCTGCTGTACTTTTCCAGCACCACTCTGACCTAAGACAGAGCTGTTGGCCAGGGAACAGGGTGGCATGTTGAAGTGGCAGGCAACTGGAAGCTCAGGGTCTTTTTTAAGGACAGAATGTAGTTGTTCTGCAAAGGTTTAAGTCTTTGGTAGAAGAGACACATAGATAACAAGAAATAGTTTATTGGTTTATTACTGCATAATAGTAAGCTAACAGGTTATGTTGCTTAAGATTATGTACATTGACACGAGGTGAGTCAGAGGTCTCTGCAGTAGAAAAGTATCAAACAGAGTAACAACCAACATCAATCCAGAACAACTGATAAGCTCCACCCAGACACAGTCGTTTATATATTCTGAAGTCGGAGTTATCCCTTTCAGGCCAACTGTCTTATATAATAATTGCAGCCTTAACTCCACTTTCCTGCCTGTGATCACCTCTCCAATCCCCACTCCACCATAACCATCAGGTGCCATTCCTGTCAAAAATCTGTCTAACTCAACCTTAAACATATTCATAATCCAGCCTCCATGGCTCTTTCAGGTTTTTTAAATTTTCCATGCATTAAATCACTAAGTTTCTATGCTATCAAGGTTCCCCAGAATCTTATATTTTTCAATTAGAATCACCTCCATTTCTCTAAACTAAGTCAAGGCCCAAGCTACAGTGTAAAACAGCTCTGCAGGGGTCAGTTACTGAAATGCTGTTTACAAGAGCTGTTACAATGTTTCTGATTTCATAAAATTCCAAAGATCATACAATTGTGAATTGCTTCTAAATGGGCTACTTGAAAAATACATTGAATCCATAAACAATTTTAAAGACAAATTTAAAAAGTATTAGAGAATGAGGCCCTTAAAGGGTTGAGGACAAAAAATGAGGGTGTGGGTCTAGGGCCGAAGTGCTCTTTCAAAGAATTAGCACAGACCTGAATAACCAAGCAACCTCCTTCCGTGCTCTAAGTTTCCATAATTTTATGAAAGTTATGCCAGTGTTCACTCGATACTGTTATGAAACACAAAGCAGGTGTGGGATTTGGTGAAACTTCGGCCAAACTTGTGGATTTTACAAGAGTATATTCATCTGAATTTTAAAAAAACAATTTCCAGTCATCTTCCCTTAGTTCCCCACTGAGTTCATTTTGATTTCATGAACTGCTGGTAATTTACTGACCTCCACAAATAAGGATCATCACAGAAACCTCTGCTGCAATATTAAAACATTCGATTCTATACAGGAACTCAGAGGAATCCAGAAATCCTGCTGATGCAGCCAATTCCTACATTGAATGCCTGAAGAGATATAATCGCAATGCTTTGCAAAGGTTTGTGTCTTTATCTATTCACCAACGGAAAATAAAATGAAGAGGCATTCCTTCAACAATATTAAAGGTAATCTGCCATGACTGACTATAAGGATAGACTAAATACCAAGGAACAATACAAAACATATCTCTCAATTAGCTGAAATGCAACAATCAAATTTGTAACTCAAACAGCAAGCTTAGACATATTGAGCAGCTAGCAATTTATTTTTTACTGATGAGTTTTAGCAAGATTTGTCAATGTTTTGCAACTGCCAGTCAGTCAGTAACGGCATCAAGATGTACCTACAGGGAGAGTCTGTTCATCAATGGGACTAATTCAAAATGTCGGCCACGAGGGCCATCAAAGGAGGAAATGGGTGAGTCACAGCTCCCAGAGCAGCCCTGTGATAGCTTTTCTCAGTGAAGCATGACCGATAAAACAAAGGAGCAGGTCACAGGGCTCGTTGAAATAATCAAGTCACCCCTCTCAAAACAACCAGACATACACCAGCATTTAGGGACTCGTCATTCTGAAAGTTGCACAGGCAGGAAGGCTGCAACATCTGATCACTGTACACCACCATCCCACCTGCTGTCCCACCACAGCCGACCCCATACTGACTCAGATACCACTAGGCAAACCGAATGGAATTCCTATGGGATTACCCCATTGGAGGCCAGGACAGGAGCCCAGAAACTCAACAGAACTCAAAAATGCCACAACAACTTTGTTTGAATGATTTTAGTCCAACATAAGTTGATCCGGGGAATCCACGGAAAGGAAAGGCACAAAGAGCCTACATTTCTGTAACTCCTTTGACAACCTCAGTACATTGGGCTGATCTTATTGAGACATGCTGAATCCTGAGGGCAGTTGTCAGGGTGAGTACGGAAAAGATGTTTCCCCTTTTGAGACACACCAGGATGAAACAGCCACACCAGGCAGAGGACTCCACACCAGACAGGGGCCCCCCCACTCCAGGGAGGGACACCCCACTCCACCAGGGACCTGCCCACCAGGCCGCTGGAATACCTGGAGGCTGAAGACAACCTTCACACGGGGAAGAGATCTCCACGCCAGGACAAGACCAGCATACTGTGTCGAGACCAACTTTCGTCCTTTAGGCACCCAGACCCAGCTGCTGACCCAGAGCAACAGTGCAGGCCTGGGGCAGTCAGCACAGGACCTTCTCCTCGCTTACCTGGAGACCCTGGGCTGGGGTGGAGTCAAGTCCGGCTCCTTCTGACGTAGCTGCCGCTGCTGGATGCCTCCTCCCTCACCCACCACTCTCCAGACCCAAAAGGAAAGAAAACAAAGGAAAATGAAAAACAGCCCAAAAGGAAAGAAGGAAAAAAGATAAAGAAAGCCAATGGGAGCAGACAATTTCCGTGATCAGCCCATTGACTCCACCGCCATCTTTAAAGTTATGGATCATCATCAAAGGGTGAAGGGACGAGGCAGGAAAGTGAAGTCAAGGCCACATTCAGAATGGACGTGATCTTATTAACTGGTGGAGTAGGTACAAGGGGCAATATAACCTAGTCCTGCTCCTGGATCATCTGTTCACACTTATTTTCATACACATGGATTCCATAGCATTCTTGTCACTGAAAAAGTTGGGTAGTGTTGTCGTTGTTATGATGTAGGAAAAGGAGCCAGTTAATGAGATAATCATCATTTGTATCAATGAATGTCATTCTAACTGGCACACAGGGGCAGACTGGAGGGGGGTGGGGGTGCAGTGGAGGGGCTGCAACGTTCATTTCCTTCCCAATTCCATTCAATTCAGTCAGCAGATCAAGGAATGACATCCTTTGCAGAGGCCGGTCAAGGACCTGAAATGACCAAGTTTGTTTTTCTTCATTCATTTACTGGCCATCCCCAATTGCTCAGAGGGCAGTTAGGGTTAGCTTCTGAGTTTCTGGAGTCACACGCAGGCCAGACCAAGTCAGGTTGACTAATTGGAAACTTGAACCTGACTACCAATGTGAGTTATAGCATGGACCACAGTTGAAAAGGGGCATTGGCTGATTATATACAAAAATAGGGGCATCTCCTAATGCTATGAGTCACAGTATTTGTACTTCCATAATATTGCCTGACTTGGTACATCTCAGCACATCTGCTGCTAAAAGCCTCATTCATGTCATTCCAACACACTGATAATTGTTCTTCCAGTCTCAGTCCCTGCCACCATTGTCTTATCTCGTAGTAAGTATGGATTGTCTATCATCTCTGCGATGACTGACCTACATTGCAATGTCTTGAATTTAAAATTCTCATTCTTGTCTTCAAATCCCTCAATAGCTTTGATTATCCCTAATTCTGAAATCCCCTTCAAAACTAAAACCCATCATGGTGTCTGTGCTTCATGAGTTCGGGCATCTGTTTATAATAACTTAATAACAACGTAATAACATCTCCATGTTTCACCAAAGCCAGTTCACCATCTCAGAGAGAGATGCAGATGATCCTTTGTGAACTATTTACTCGCAGGGTTTTCATTCATCAATTCTGTACTGTCAACATGAAGCCACTGGGAGCAGTAGCTAGCCAATCATGGGGAGACATATATAGCCCTTTTTTTGGCATACTGTCCCACTGGGATTTCCCAGCTAAGAGCACACTTCCCTCATTTCATTGAAGCTAAGATTCTTTCTACATGAAGAAAATTTGATACACCTTTGCACCTAATTCCTCAGGCATAATGTCATTCTTCAAATTGGTTGTAATTTTACCTGTCTTTAAAAATGTCCACCCACAGCCTCTCTGTCCTCTACAATTACTTTCCCATCTGAACTCTTTCTTTCGTTTCTCAAGTCCTTCAATGTGTCATCATCACTTAAGCCTGCACTCCCTTCTCCTCTCCCTCTGTTCAGAGTCCTTTCAGCTAGCACCTGCCCTGCTCCCTCTGATAAGGCAACCATCTTCATAGACATTTCATCCTCCTGTGTTCCCACTTAACCACTCATTAAGATGGAACCCAACTATACAAAGTCTTGTATTTTTTTCTTAATTTTGAACTGAGCTTCAAATCCCACATTTAATGCAACATCAAGACTGACATCTTCCATCTCAATAATTTCAACCACTTATGCCCAACCTCATGAATTTGACCAATGATTTTCTACCATCCTCCTGTTCATCCAGCAGTAATTCTGCAGTTCTGTGAAATCTGAACTAAACACTTATACTCCTTTCTTTACTCATCTCTACTCAGCATTAACTCCTGTCTTTACCCAGTTCTCCCATCACGTGCATTTCAAAATCCTTGCCTTATGTTTGAATACCTCCAAAGCCAACTAAGCTCTGCTGTTTCCTCCAGCCTTGCATAATAACTTGCAGCATCTATTTGTCAATTCTGATCCTTCACATCTTCCCTTTCCTTTACTTCGCGATCACAAAGCCTTCAGCATCACTGACTTGCTCTTTGGTGCTTCCTTCCCCAACCTCATTGCTCTTTATCGCCAATGTTCTCTTCAAAACAACTACAGTTGCGACCCAATGTTCAATCATTTCCCCAACTCTTCTCAATTCTGGTTTGCCCGAGTTATCTCTAACAACTGTGAAGGAACTCAAAGTATCACCATGCCAAAGGTGCAATGTATTGTTGTTTTGTTATCAGCAGACAACAAGGTTAAATCCCACAAAGATTTTCACTTTGTCAATTGGGATAAAATGAATCAATATTCTGTGGTAAATCTGAGCACAAGTTACTGTGTAATTTGTATTGTGTCCACTCAAACCCAAAGGTAGTGGTCAGCTGCAGACACAATGCTGTCTTGACTGCAATAGAATACAAAGACATGATAATGGTACAGATTTTCACAAAGTTGGATTGACTGAAGACTATTTAAAATACCTGTTGAGATTAGATTCCAAAGAGATTGGGTTGGGATATCTGGTCGGCATGGACGGGTTGGACCAAAGGGTCTGTTTCCATGCTGTACATCATTACGACTCTATGTCACATGGTAGAGCTGAGGATGCGGAGTCTGCATACAGTAATCCCAACTTTGTCAGGTCTATTTCAGGATTGATCAGTTCAAACAAACACCCCCGAATTTTGGGGGAGTCAGTCATTTCTAACACCTCAGAGGAACAGTAAACCACAGAGGTACCCAATCGTAAGTTATCAAACTAACGCCACCTGATCAATCAGCTCTTGTTGATACAGTTGCTAGATGACCTCATTACAAATGCTGGGCTAAGGCCACTTGATTGATATGTCTATTACAATGTAATAATTAGTTTCTTTGAAGAGTTTGTCACTGTATGCTTATGAACAGGAAATGAAGTATGAAATAAAGCAATCCTGATATTAATACAAATGGTTTTTGACATTTTTAAGAAGTTTCAAGCTGTACTTTCTTTTCCAACTATTTTTCAAAGACTCTGCATACTTGGTTATTTTCAGGATTGTTTCAAAGACCAGTCAGACTTGGCAATGGCTATTGGTTCTGGATATCGATGATACCAACAAAGTGAATATGGAATAGACAGGGGAATATGAGGGAGCACTGGGGACAGGTCAGATATCAGGGTGAATGCCCAAGGGCCTGAAATTCCTCACTATACCTGGGCCGAAGTAGTTGTAAATGAAAACAGATGGCAGACTACAGCACCTTCACGATCCACTCCATTGTCAAAAATTGCACAACACCAGATTATAGTCCAACAGATTTATTTGGAAGCACTAGCTTTTGGAGCACTGCTCCTTCATCATGTGGTTGTGGAGTTTGCAGGGGCAGCGCTCTGAAAGCTAGTGATTCCAAATAAACCTGTTGGACTATAATCTGGCATTGTGTGATTTTTAACTTTGTCCACCCCAGAGCAACACCAGCATCTCCAACTTACTCCACTGTCACCATTTGGACCTGACCGTTCTACGCCTACCTTCACAAAATGCAGTGGGGATCTGACTCAAGTTTTCTGACTCAATCTTCCCATCTCTCTCCCAAAATGTCCAACCTGGTCTCTGAGTTCATTGGCCAATTAATTGGACAGTATGATGCACAAAGTCTAAAATCTGGGATGGTACACCAATAATTGATCACACAGTGGCCAGGATGCACCGACTGCCCTCCATTACTCTTAAACTTGCAACATAAGACAACAACCTAGTTTCTGTCCACCACTATATAGCCACACAAACAGAAGATCTGGCAGCATCTGTGGAGGGAAAGCAGAGTTGCTGTTTAGTATCCAGTGAATCTCCATCAGAACATACAGGGAGAGTGACTATTGACAGGAGGACTACGTGCAACATTGACAGAAACAGAAACTAGGCTGTCTTGTATTGCAAATTTTAGAATTGATTGTAAAATTTACTGAGCTTTACGTCAGAGGTATGTTCCCAGGCCATTTGTCAGCTGCAAAAACTGACGTTGATATTCCAAATGGTTTACTTCAACTTTGATTTTTTCTAATGGTTATTTAAAATTGCAAGAAGAAATAGTACCTGTAAAACATATGATAAATGTTCCTTCTGGGAAGAAATCATACTTACCCTATGACAGACTCCATGAAGTTTTGAAAAACATTCTTTGGAAGAATGAAAAATAAATGTTGAAATGGGCTCGCTGTGAAAATACTGCCCTGCACGTTTCTATGCAGCAGTCTCAATAAATAAAGACAATTTTACGCTGAGGAATTGCACTTTATTGAAAAAATAAATGCTTTGGTGTTTGTTGTAATTTGCAGCAGCTGCCCTGTTTAGGAAACTTAAAAACATTTTTTTCTCTGGTGTCTCTGTGATGATCTCTGAGGTTATGTATAATGCAGATTTGTAGGATGGACTGGAGTCAAACTGTCCTGCAGCGCCATCCAGTGGTTACAATATATCGGCTATGATGAAGCTAGATTTTGGATTAGTGGTGCTGGAAGAGCACAGCAGTTCAGGCAGCATCTGAGGAGCAGCAAAAATCGACATTTCGGGCAAAAGCCCTTCATCAGGAATAAAGGTAGAGAGCCTGAAGCGTGGAGAGATAAACTAGAGAAGGGTGGGGGTGGGGAGAAAGTAGCATGGAAGAGCTTCAGGGCAGAGGAAATGAACTGGGAGTTGCAGTGGGAGAGGGACTCCCTGAGATTCTTGTAGAGAGAGGAGGAAAACTCCTTCAAGGCAGGCATCCTTGCAAGAGGATTCGCAGTAGGGTTAAAATCAACTAGATAAAAACAATGACTGCAGATGCTGGAAACCAGATTTTGGATTAGTGGTGCTGGAAGAGCACAGCAGTTCAGGAAGCATCTAAGGAGCAGCAAAATCGACATTTCGGGCAAAAGCCCTTCATCAGGAATAAAGGCAGAGAGCCTGAAGCGTGGAGAGATATGAAGCTAATTGCAGAATGAAATACTGTAGATGCAGGAACCATGTCAAATTCAGCAGATCTACAGTGAGAAACATTTACAATTTCACAGCCATAGGCTGAATTAACTTATTACAGCCATTTTTAATTTTAAATAAACCATTGTTTGTCAAAATGCTTATTATTGCTGTTTTGAAATACTTTGCCCTATCCATTAAACTTTTCAAGAAAATTGAAAGTGTTTGGCAGAGGGTAAATCAGTTTCTATTATAAAAGCAGTGCAGGTGAATTGGGATATGGCTCTGGTTATGTTCTGTAATGTGAGGTAGGCAGTTGCAGAATGCACCGCGTTAGGGAGCCACCTTTCTGCAAAGAGTATTAGAAACACACATTTATTGTTTGAGTAGTTAGCCACAGATCACATATGAGCACCTCAAACACATCCATAATACAGGATCTAACACCTGCCTTACCGCCCAAGTCAGTAACAGGTTGCAATTTTATTGGGGGGAGCTGGCATCGGAACTAAACGGAAAGAGAAAAATGGAGGTTGTCACTAAGAAAAAAAGTTTAAAAAAAAACTTTGCTCAATGTTACCTCCTGTATGCCTTCCAGAGGGGGACTTTCACCTCCCGAGACCCGTGACACTGAGGACTTTAGCAAACGTTTAGAGCAGTGACCTGTGGTCACAGGTCCCCCGGCCTGTACTTGTGTGGCCTATCTGGTACCATTCTGTGACAGTGTTTATGAAGCACCTACAGAGAAGGCAATACACAGACTACGTCCTGATTTCTAGGAAGGCTCATCTAATCAGCATGGAGTACCAGTGAATGGAAAACTGAGAGAAGCTGATGTTTCCTTGCTTGATGACAGAGGTCTTGCCCACAACCTGGGATACCAGCAGGAGCCTCACATCATCTATCGTACGCACACCCTGTCAGATTAAGTGACTCTCCATTAAACAGTGGTAGGATCAAGGAGCCCCAGGAAAACACAGGATGCATGGCAGCAGTAGCACATGCCAGGAGTGACTGCTGCTTCAACACTTACCCCAGGGACCTGACCTCAGAGACGGATCTCAGGCCACAGATGAGTGACAGCAGGGGGCTCAGAGAGGGGTTGAGGGTTGCACAGAGACTGCCAACAATGCAGGCAGCAGGTGTGGCCCTCAGTGGGTGTGTCCCCCAATGCCCACTTTCTTGGGCACCTCGGTAGGCACTGACCCCATTTTAGCGAGCCCCTTCACCTCCTCCCACTGCAAAGCAACTTGCTTGTCAGGCGTTTTGCACAGCAAGACAATGCCAACACCTCCCACTGGGTTAATTGCCCACTTAATTAGCAGTGGAGGAGATGGCATGTGCATAGGTCATCCTGTCAGGAATGAAGTTGAGATTAGATTAGATTACTTACAGTGTGGAAACAGGCCCTTCGGCCCAACAAGTCCACACCGCCCCGCCGAAGCGCAACCCACCCACACCCTTACCTTTACCCCTTACCTAACACTACGGGCAATTTAGCATGGCCAATTCATCTAACCTGCACATCTTTGGACTGTGGGAGAAAACCGGAGCACCCGGAGGAAACCCACGCAGACACTGGAGACAAAAAGATGGCAGCGTCCCCACCGGCCAACCTCCTTTTTAGATTTCCTACTGTGTGGAAACGCCCTTCAGCCCTACACAAAGAGTAACCCACCCAGTCCCATTTCCCTCTGACTATTGCATGTAACACGTTGGGCAATTTAGCATGGCCAATTCACTTGACCTGCACATCTTTGGACTGTGGGAGGAAACCAGAGCACCCGGAGGAAACCCACGCAGACACAAGGAGAATGTGCAAATTCCACACAGACAGTCACCCGAGGCTGGAATCAAACCTGGGACCTTGGTGCTGTGAGGTAGCAGTGCTAACCACTGAGCCACTGTGCTGCCCCTGTTTGACTAAACACCACCAAACCTCAGCAGAGTGGAGCAGGGCAAAACATTCTACCCCCTTGCCTTTGTCAGAGGGTGGAGTTTGGGAGGGTTGCTGAAAAGGCCAGGCTGCAGTTTGTTCCATTCAGACAGTCCTGCCCCTGAGCAGTTCAGTAGACAGGGCAGGTCCAATTGTGTTTTATTGTAATGGTGTCCCGAAGTTTAACAATGGATGTTTCAGTATTAGTATTTCTGATGAATGTCAAGGGCAGTTGGTTAGACCCGCAAGATGGAGATGATCATTTCCTGGCACTTCAGTTGCCATAATCAGCCAACGTTCTGTATGAACCTGCATGGATCAGTTATGTATTTTCAAAGTTGTCCACCATTTGTGACTTTGATGTGTCAATATTCTTAATTCCAAGTACCTCTGTCACAAAAATGAGCTATAAAGAGAGACTAGATAGACTGGAGCTATTATTCTTAGAGTAGGGAAGGGTAAGGGGAATCTGATGGAGGTGGATGAAGTTTGAGAAACATAAGTAGAAAGGCAGAAATGTTTCTTCTATGTAGAGAGAGCCAATATCAGGAGGCATAGTTTTGAGGTAAGGAGCTGAAGGTTTGGAGGGGATTTGAGGACAATATTTTGACTCAGGGGGTTGAAGGCTTCTGGAACTCACTACCTAAAAGGGCTGTAGAAGGGGAAACCCAAAAGACATTTAAGAGGTATTTATATAAACATTTGAAATGCTATAGTATATAAGGCTAGAAAATGGGATTAGAATAGATGGATGTTTGATGACAGACACAGACATGATGGGCCAAAGGATCTCTTCCTGTGCTGTAAACACTATGTCTCTACAAAGTCAATCAAGTGCACCTATTAGACTGTCCCAGAACTAAACAATTAGTTTTATTTAGAGACGTTGAGCATTTTCTTTTTTTTAAAAAAAAATCAGCTTAGAGTTGAAATTCTTTCCAGTTGAAGGGAGTTAACAATGTCACATGTTCCAGCAATCACCCAGCTCGCCTTGGCATGAATCGGTCAGTGCAAATGATAAAGCATGTTCTCTAGCTAAAATAATGTGAATTTTACATAAAGAGAGAGAAATAAAAAACAAAACACCAGAGAAAAATCTGAACAGATATTTTGATGCTCAGCAAACTATCTACCAACAACCTGAGGCATCAAGAAAGATAGATGATAATTAGCTACATGTCTAAGTTTGTTTTATAATCTTTAAAAAAACAAGGCAAAGCATGTTTAGACAAGTAAGTTAGCTTCAAAGAGTTATTGTGAACAAAAGATGAAGAGAAGCAGAAAGGACAGAGAGAGAGACACAGACAAGTTTTCAGCAAGTTACTGTTAAGGAATGATCCCGAGCATGGTATGCAATGTTTCACACCATGCAAGCACAAGGCGGTTGTCACTATTTTACTGAGTCGTTGCCACTTCACATCTGATATGCTTGACCTGAGAGAATTCTGTGCTTTAACTTGTTTTTCTAATCAACCTGTTCAGAGATGCTACTACATACCTCTGGAGCAGGTGGGAGTTTAACCTGAGCCTCCAGTCTGGGGATAGGGACACTATCGCTGTGCTACAAGAGGGCCTTCAATTCTACAACTTTAATGAAGTGGTGGTAGTTGGTGACAGCAGCTTCCTATTAGCTTGGGAGGGCCTGTGTACTTGAAGTACAACATTACCTGCTCAGTACACGTTCTTCCCACTCTTTTCTCAAACTGACATGGTTCTAAATCTTCCTCATATTAAGAGGGAAAGACGTGGAGCAGTAGAGATGATGCGAGAATCAGAAATCTGTCAGAAGAAATGAAAGAAGTTATCAAAAGGGATGAAAGAATAGCCAAAATGATGACGGACAGGAAAATGTGAATAAGTGACAAGAAGTGAATCGAAGCTAATCAGTTGAAGTCAGTACAAACAGGGAAACGGCGATTGAGTAGGGACTAGAGAAATAAAGCAAATCAGCAACAAGAAAATACATTTAGTAATGCAAGAGTGTATCAAATTCAAAATTTATTAAGAGCATCAATGGCTAATGGACACAAAAAAAAAAATCAGTCATTTGGTTTTACAGAAGACAATTCACAAGAACACCAATTCAAGGGGAAAACCAACATTTACATTTTATGGAAGGAGTGCGCCAATTGGTTGGCAAGTGGGTGCTTATTGATATTGCCATGGACCTATGGTTAAATTCTTCAGAATGATATTACTTTGGTCAAAACAACCCTTCAGCATTGACTTGTTAAGACAATAAGGCATAGAACAGACCATTCAGACCATCAAGTTTTCTCTGCCAATGAGACGACAACTGATTTGACAATCCTCAACTCCACTTTTCTACCTTTTCCCCACTACCCTCAATTCTCTCACTGATTACAAATCTGCCCATCTCAGTCTTTGAATTACTTAATACTGCAGAGGGATGTCAAGGCTGCAAACTCCACAGATTCACTACCCTCAGAAAACACATTCCCCCATACCTCAGTATTAAATGGGAAATCTCAAACTCTAGCCATTTGGTCCTAGACTCCCCCCCAAAAGGGATAACAACCTTTCCCCATCTACACCTTCAGACCTGAGGAACCTTTCAGTAAGAACACTTCCATTGTGAACAGCTGTTATCTTTGACAGCACTCAGATAGGAAGAATTCTCTCCCTGGCTTATCAAAGATGCTTCTGGGTTTGAAAAAGAAAGAATTCTAACTGAATGTAAAAAGGTGCTGCTCTTCCACATCAGAAAAATCCACCATCCACACTCCAGCACACACACCCACCAGAGAAGTTAGGTGAGACGGAATTTATTGAGGAAGGGGCAAAAGGACAAGGGGCAGGCTCTCAAAGCTCATTAAAGGGGTATAAGAGGTAAATTGTAAGAACAAAAACAGAACATAGACTGGATTGGCTCCCCATGATTGCACACCCTGCGATATTGGATCAAGTATAGTACAAAGGAAATTGGGAACGGGGAAGACCCAGTTTTTATTTGTCTAGAGGGCATGGTACAATCAACCCAATGAACGCAGCATGGTATTGCCCTCACAAGATACCTGCCTGACTCATTTCAATTCCGAAGCCAGTCACCTGAAAGTTGTGCCAAATTATATCCTAATGGCTCAGATTGTCTCTTGCCTTTACCTTTATAAGTGGTCTTTCAGTCCAGGCAGTGTTCACATGCATTCTGAAAGAACTTTACTGCTGCCTTCATTTTATTGCTAAATAGATGAAAATGTAAATTTAGCATAAAACAACTGATTTGCTCAACTCTGTCTATGACCATGTTAGTGAATCTATGGAGATTGCCTGACTCTCAGCAGTTGCAAATCTGAGGGAAGAGTAATAAATAGGTGATGGAATAGATTGCTCTGGATAAGCTGAAGGAGCCTAAAGATGAAAAGGCTGAGAGGAAAGGTTGGGCAATTTGCATTTGGATCTATTGGAGTTTAGAATAATGAGAGATGATCTTATTGAAGCATATGATGTTACTGAGGGGCTTTGATACCGTGGATGCTGAAAGGATGCTATCCCCCAAGTGAGAAACTACAACTAAGGCTCAATGTTAAAAAGTACAGGGTCTCCGATTTGGGGGAAGGAGAATTTTTTCTTTTCAGAGTGTCTCAAGTCTGTGAGATTCTTTCCAGAGTGCAGTCATTGAATTCTGATAAGGCAGAGCTAGATTGACATTTGACTTGTAAAGGAGTGATAAGTTATTGGGGTAGGTGGGAGAATAGAGTTGAGGCCATCACAACAGGCATCAACTTAATAAATGGCAGAATAGGTTTTTAGGGATCAAATGGTTAAATGCTCCACTTTATCCGTATGTTTGTAAGAGTTGCCATATTTCACCCACTCTAATAGGTATCAGCCTGGTTACTAAATATTTTGTGCCATTTGCCATCTGTTTCTTCTTTGGAATATTCCATCTGTCCTCAAAGAATCAAGGTCCTTCAGCAATCAACATATTCACTTATTTCATAGACCTGACAACCGGACAGTTTTCCACTGCCAGATCCCAGGAGATATACACCTACCTCAATAAAGGTGAAACATTGAACGCTCACCTAGTTCTGATATTGAATAGCAGATAATTACAATTCAATTGGGTGGGATGTGCTGGTGGTTTCTGGATTATGGAACAGGTGAGGAGCCACTAGTCAGCATCAAACAAGAGACATTCATATCAGCTAAATTAAACAAAGAACTACAGATGCTGCAGATCTGAAACACACAAAAACAGAAATTGCTGGAGAAACTCAGCAGGTCAGGCAACATCTGCAGATAGAGAAACAGAGTTAAGGTTTCAAGCGTGGTGACCCGTCAGATGAAGAGTTACTGGACATGAAAATGTTAATTCTGCTTTCTGTCGACAGATGCTGCCAGACCGGATTGTCATGCCAGATCCACATTGGCAAAAGGGCATCAGGGGAACGGCCATCCCTCTTAACTCAGTTCAACCTACAGCAGGTTCATTTACTTTTTGAACAAATGGCAACTGAGTTGATATCATACCTATAATAACCAATCTGATCACTATAGGAATATAGGGACAGAGGAGGTAGAGCATTCGAAAGATTAACCACCCTCGAACGAAGAAATTCCTCATCTCCATCTCAAGTGTTATCCCTTCCCCTGAAATGATGTTCATTGCCTTTATGGTCACCA
Source organism: Chiloscyllium plagiosum (assembly GCF_004010195.1). NCBI lineage: Eukaryota > Metazoa > Chordata > Chondrichthyes > Orectolobiformes > Hemiscylliidae > Chiloscyllium > Chiloscyllium plagiosum. The sequence goes on along the minus strand of NC_057714.1, from coordinate 84,630,278 downwards.
ACCAGAGGAAATATCCTATGTGCATCCCTCCTTTTAAGCCCTAGAAAGGTTTTAACAGATTTCCCTAAGATCACTTATTATGCTTTAAAACTCTAAAGAATACAGCTCCAGTTTCCACATTCGCTCCTCATGAGACAAATGCATTTTCCCAGAGATAAATCTGATGAACCTCGGTTGAATTCTATGACAAGTATATACGTCCTTAGATAAAAGGAGAACAAAACTGTAGTCAATACTGCAGGTGCTGTAGACAATTATAGCAAAAACCTTTTAGTTCTGTACTCAAATCCCTTGGTCATTAAGATCAGTAGCTGGAAATGTGTTGCTGGAAAAGCGCAGCAGGTCAGGCAGCATTCGGGGAACAGGAGAATCGACGTTTCGGGCATTAGCCCTTCTTCAGGAAAAACGTCGATTCTCCTGTTCCCTGGATGCTGCCTGACCTGCTGCGCTTTTCCAGCAACACATTTCCAGCTCTGATCTCCAGCATCTGCAGACCTCACTTTCTCCATTAAGATCAGTATACTGTTTGCCTTCCTAATTGCTTGCTGTAGCTGCATACACGTCATGACACATGAACAAAGATACCAGATTCCTTTGCAAACTCTCATTTCCCGACTTAATACCATTTAAGAATGCCATTTTTTAACCGAAGTGAATAACTTTACAATTATTCACATTATATTCCATCTGCTAATTCCTAGATTATTTTCTTAACCTTCCCCAGCCACCTCTGACACCTCTTTGAAAATTAGACATTTATTCCTGTCTGCTAACCAGTGTGTAATAAGTTTAGTTAGTTAAAATTCAAATATAATCACATCTCACCAGCTCTCCTTTATCTCTGCTAAAAGTGCCATCCTCACATAAATTCCACATTTGTCAAATATTATTTACACAATCGTGGCCAATAAAATGGATCTATGTTCTATGCTGATGTAGAGTCATAGAGATGTACAGCATGGAAACAGACCCTTCAGTCCAACCCGTCCATGCCGACCAGATATCCCAACCAAATCTAGTCCCAACTGCCAGCACCCGGCCCATATCCCTCCAAACCCTTCCTATTCATATACCCATCCAAATGCCTCTTCAATGTTGCAATTGTACCAGCCTCTACCACTTCCTCTGGCAGCTCATTCCATATATGTACCACCCTCTGTGTGAAAAAGTTGCCACGTAGGTCTCTTTTATATCTTTCCCCTCTCACCCTAAACCTATGCCCTCTGGTTCTGGACTGCCCGCCCCAGATAAAAGACTTAGTCTATTTATCCTCTCCATGCCCCTCATTATTTTGTAAACCTCTAGAAGGACATCTCTCAGCCTCCAACGCTCCAGGGAAAACAGCCCCAGCCTGTTCAGCCTCTCCCTTTTGCTCAAATCCTCCAACCCTGGCAGCATCTTTATAAATCTTTTCTGAACCCTTTCAAGTTTCACAACATCTTTCCGATAGGAAGGAGACCAGAATTGCATGCAATATTCCAGCAGTGGCCTAACCAATGTCCTGTACAGCCACAACATGACCTCCCAACTACTGTACTCAATACGCTGACCCAATAAAGGAAAGCATTCCAAACGCCTTCTTCGCTATCCTAACTACCTGCGACTCCACTTTCAAAGAGCTATAAACCTGCACTCCAAGGTCTCTTTGTTCAGCAACACTCCCTAGGACATTACCATTAAGTGTAGAAGTCCTGCTAAGATTTGCTTTCCCAACATGTATCTGAATTAAACTCCATCTGCCACTTCTCAGCCCATTGGCCCATCTGGTCAAGATCCCGTTGTAATCTAAGGTAACCTTCTTCGCTGTCCACTACACCTCCAATTTTGGTGTTATCTGCAAGCTTACCAACTGTACCTCTTATGCTCACATAATGACAAAAAGTAGACGACCCAGCTTGTGCACTCCACTGGTCACAGGCCTCCAGTCCTGAAAAACAACCCTCCACCACCACCCTCTGTCTTCCACCTTTGCGCCAGTTCTGTATGCAAATGGCTAATTCTCGCTGTATTCCATGAGATCTAACCTTGCGAACCAGTCTCCCATGGGGAACCATGTCGAACGCCTTACTGAATTCCATATAGATCACATCTACCGCACTGCCCTCAATCCTCTTTGTCGCTTCTTCAAAAAACTCAATCAAGTTTGTGACACGATTTTCCATACACAAAGCCATGTTGACCAACCCTAATCAGTCTTTGCCTTTCCAAATAAATGTACATCCTGTCCCTCAGGATTCCCTCCAACAACTTGCCCACTACTGACATCAGGCTCACTGGTCTATAGTTCCCTGGCTTGTCCTTACCACCCTTCTTAAAACAGTGGCACTACGTTAGCCAACCTCCAGTCTTCTGGCACCTCACCTGCGACTATCAATGATACAAATATCTCAGCAAGAGGCCCAGCAATCACTTCTCGAGCTTCCCACAGAGTTCTCCGGTACACCTGATCAGGTCCTGGGAATTTATCCACTTTTACCAGTTTCAAGACATCCAGCACATCCTCCTCTGTAGTCTGGATATTTTGCAAGATGTCACCATCTATTTCCCTACAGTCTATATCTTCCATATCCTTTTCCACAGTAAATACTGATGCAAAATACTCATTTAGTATCTCCCCCATTTTCTGCAGCTCCACACAAAGGCCGCCTTGCTGATCTTTGAAGGGCCCTATTCTCTCCCTAGTCACCCTTTTGTCCTTAATGTGTTTGTAAGAACTCTTTGGATTCTCCTTAATTCTATTTGCCAAAGCTATCTCATGTCCCCTTTTTGCCCTCCTGATTTCCCTCTTAAGTATACTCCTACTGCCTTTATGCTCTAAGGATTCACTTGATCTATCCTGTCTGTACCTGACATATGCTTCCTTCTTTTTCTTAACCAAACCCTCAATTTCTTTAGCCATCCAGCATTCTCTATACCTACCAGCCTTCCCTTTCACCCTGACAGGAGTAGACTTTCTCTGGATTCCTGTTATTTCACTTCTGAAGGCTTCCCATTTTCCAGCCATCCCTTTGCCTGGGATCTGCCTCCAATAATTCGAAAATTCTTGCCTAATACCGTTAGCCTTTCTCCATTTTGGAACTTCAACTTTTAGATCTGGTCTATCCTTTTCCATCTCTATTTTAAATCTAATAGAATTATGGTCGCTAGTCCCAAAGTGCTCCCCCACTGACACCTCAGTCACCTGCCCTGCCTTATTTCCCAAGAGTAGGTCAGGTTTTGCACCTTCTCTCGTAGGTACATCCACATACTGAATCAGAAAATTGCCTTCTGTGTGGAGTTTGCACATTCTCCCTGTGTCTGTGTGGGTTTCCTCCGGGTGCTCCGGTTTCCTCCCACAGTCCCAAAAATGTGCAGGTTAGGCGAATTGGCCATGCTAAATTGCCCGTAGTGTTAGGTAAAGGGGTAAATGTAGGGGAATGGGTCTGGTGCGTTGCTCTTTGGAGGGTCAGTGTGGACTTGTTGGGCTGAAGGGCCTGTTTCCACACTAACTAATCTAATCTAACCTAATCTAAACCCTTTACATTATAGCAGTCCCAGTCGCTGTTTGGAAAGTTAAAATCCCCTACCATAACCACCCCATTATTCTTACAGATAGCTGAGATCTCCTTACAAGTTTGTTTCTCAATTTCCCTCTGACTATTAGGGGGTCTATAATATAATCCCAATAAGGTGATCTTTCTTATTTCTCAATTCCATCCAAATAACTTCCCTGGATGTATTTCCGGGAATATCCTCCCTCAGCACAGCTGTAATGCTATCTCTTATCAAAAATGCCACTACCCCATCTCTCTTGCTTCCCTTTCTATCCTTTCTGTAGCATTTGTATCCTGAAACATTAAGATGCCACTCCTGTCCATCCCTGAGCCATGTTTCTGTAATTGCTATGATATCCCAGTCCCATGTTCCTAACCATGCCCTGAGTTCATCTGCCTTCCCTGTTAGGCCCTTTGCATTGAATGCAGTTTAATTTATTAGTCCTACCTTGTCCCTGCCTGCACTATTTGACTTGCTTCTGTTTTCAACTGTACCAGTCTCAGATTGATCTCTTTCCTCACTATCTCCCTGGGTCCCACCATTTGTGGACTTGAGTTATAAGACAACACCTGAATGAGGAAGATTCTGCAGCATTCCTTCTGCCATTCCTACTTGCTACAAATTACTAAGGTACACTTTCCGCTGCAAATTTTTCAGCCGTTGTTGTGACCAAATCAAACTACTGCATTAAAACAAGGCTAATATTTGAGGTTCTGAGTTGGTTGGAGCTTTGCACAGATTACTTGTTACTGGCATAGGCAGCTAAGCACCTCAAGCTGGGAATGGTGGTATAATAAAGTTTCTGACAGTGAGCTGTCCATCTAATACATCCTCTTCCTACTGCCCCTCGACCATGACCCCACCCCCCATCACCAAACCATCATCTCCCAGACCATACAGAACCTCATCACCTCAGGAGATCTCCCACCCACAGCTTCCAACCTCATAGTCCGGGAACCCCGCACTGCCCGGTTCTACCTCCTTCCCAAGATCCACAAGCCTGACCACCCTGGCCGACCCATTGTCTCAGCACGCTCCTGGCCCACTGAACTTATCTCTACCTACCTCGACACTCTCCTA
>NC_057714.1:84611079-84624590 GCF_004010195.1 Chiloscyllium plagiosum | reverse complement strand
CTGACCTATCACCTTCATCCCCTCCCCCACTCACCGATTGTACTCTATGCTACTTTCTGCCCACCCCCACCCTCCTCTAGTTTATCTCTCCACGCTTCAAGCTCTCTGCCTTTATTCCTAATGAAGGGCTTTTGCCCGAAACGTCGATTTTGCTGCTCGTCGGATGCTGCCTGAATTGCTGTGCTCTTCCAGCACCACTGATCCAGAATCTGGTTTCCAGCATCTGCAGTCATTGTTTTTACCCCATCTAATACATCTAGTTAAGAATAACTTATCTCTCCACGCTTCAAGCTCTCTGCCTTTATTCCTAATGAAGGGCTTTTGCCCGAAACGTCGATTTTGCTGCTCGTCGGATGCTGCCTGAATTGCTGTGCTCTTCCAGCACCACTGATCCAGAATCTGGTTTCCAGCATCTGCAGTCATTGTTTTTACCCCATCTAATACATCTAGTTAAGAATAACACGGTCAAGTAATGATCTTTTCCCTAGCTAATATTGTGACAATATGATTTCAGTTAACACTTACGCATTTTTGAGCACAACTCTCATTGTCTAATTTTCTTCATTAGTGATTCCTCCTATTGCTTAGCTCAAGAAATTTTGTTCTGGGAAGTACAATTAACTGCACTTATAACTATAATTAGCCCAAAGTTTAATTGCTGCAGCCACACAAAATGGCTTCACAGTTCTTTTCTCCTCACTTATGGGTATCACAGATCATGCTTACTCCTTTAAATATTTACAGCTGTTTTCTTCCCTTTGAAATCCTACAAATGAAATTGCAGACTACATTCCCCCTGAGCCATGCAACTAACAATAAAAAGCTGTCTTACATTAAGAAAACATTGCCTACACTTAAGTCTATGATACCCATAGAGATCACACAAAACCTAAGCCTCCCAGCACTCCATTAAGCAATGCAAGTTAACACCAGAGACCAAAAATTATTCAGATTAATATAACAGCAGAGAAATAAATAAATATTGTTTTGCTCACATCCTCAGCATGTGCCAAAGTGCTTTGCGATCATTTGTCAGCACTGATTTTTAAGGCAAAAAATGCAGGCAACTTGTGTGAAGCATGACATCTACAAACATCAAAAACATAATCAACTAATCTGCTTTGATCGTATCGAAGAAGACTAACCATGAAGTCAGGTACAGTCAGGTTATGTCTCACAGCAGACATGCAATATACTTTTAAGGGCGACTCATGATATCATCACTGTATCAGAGCCGAGTGGTTCCCGACCTTTGCAGTAACATGGCATGCTTGAATGAAATGAAATTCCACAGAACATCCATTTGTTAGAGCTGAACTGATTGCTCATAAACATCAAATTTACATGTATTTTTTACAGTCACTGTCTTCCTAGAAAGGGACAGTGCACAGAACAATTTATCTATTTTCTTCTTAGATCAAAAGCTCAATTAAAAAAGGAACAAACAAAAACCCATGCTACCATGGAAACATGTCCAGCCAAGCAAACCAGCTGAAAAAATACACACCTCTTCACTGAATATGTACTGTTTCTTCTCATCCTCAATCATTGTACGTGGTTAGGCCAAACGTTTGGGCCCGTGCAGGGCAAGCGGATTTCTTATCTTCCACACATGCACAAGAATGAAGCGCTATGTATTGGGAATCTGAGAGAAACAGTGCTGCTTCCAAAGAATTTTGCAGCACGTTTTTCACCTTGCTGCAGCATTCCTGTCAAAAACCACTGTCAAAGCGTGTTACCTTATGATCTAAAACTATCTCTCTCTCACCTGGGTTCTGTCTTCATGCTGTATCACACAGTAGGAAGCATGCTACAGTATAATTGAATTGCTTAGGTTGATCCCTACACAGATGTTCCTGTGTTTTTAAACGACAAATGCAGATGTTGAGTGCTGCACTAAGAGATTATTGGATTCTTCAGTGGTACGCGACCCACATCTCATATTTGTGTTATGGAAGCTAACGTAAGTATCTCAACATGCTAGTTATACTACTGATCACCAGTATATTATACTACATCGTAGAGTGGTGGTGGCAGCATGGTAGTAAGCACCAATAATTGCTTAGAAAAGAAACTCTAAAAATTAGATCATAAAGTACTTGGATGACCAATTACATTGAAATACTTGTAGTGGTGTCTCATCCTACCGCCATGCAGCTCATTCGGAGACCCCCAAGGATCCATCTCTCATGATTTCTATTTCTTATCTCTATGTTGCCCTATAGCAGCATCATCCAAAGGCACAGCATCATGTTTTCAAATGTACACTGAAAACCAAACCCCACCAGCATTTTCTCTCAACTGCTTCAGTGTAAGTACATAACCAACTTGCTGTTTTGACATGAAAATTTGGATGAGAAATTGCTTCCAACTTTGCAAAAATTGAAGTGATGCTTTCTCTCTCCACTTGAAATAACTACTCTGCTATCAACATCTTCTTTCTCCTAATGTTGTAAACAGTCTTTTGTCTAAAGGTCTACAATAGTGTTAATTTTGACCCCATGATGTTCAATCACATATTATTCTATTTCATCTCCACATCACTGATCAACTTCATCAGTTGCAAAACAACTGCTGTTGAAAATGTCATTCATGAATGCCTTCATTACATCCTGTCTCAGCTTTATCACCATCCCTCAACGTACACACTGGCACAAACTGAGGAAATAATAGTAGAGAACCAGTGAATGGTAGAGAGTTAAATAAATACTTGGCATCAGTCTTCACAGGACTACATTGATCAGTAGCGTTCCAAAATATATTCAATGTCAATGATGATAGAATCCACAGGGAGTACAGACAGATTACAGAGTAAGCAAATACTTGGCAGGTGGAATATAATATGGGAAAACGTTAGGTTGTAAACTCTGGAAGGGAGGAGAGTCGAAAGTGTGGTGCTGAAAAAGCACAGGCCAGGCAGTATCCGAGCAAGAGAACCGACGTTTTGGGCATAAGTCCTTCATCAGAACAATGCCCGAATAGTCAACTCTCCTGCTCCTCGGATGCTGCCTGGCCTGATGCGCCTTTCCAGCACTACACACTAGACTCTGATCTCCAGCATCTGCAGTCCTCACTTTCTCCCAGGGAGAATAGAAGAGTTGAATATTATTTAAATTGCAAAATAAGTTTTTCCTTAGTTAAGGGGATTAAAACTGCTCACCGTGTTCCAAGTACGCTCCAACCACTGCCTCGTATAGTTTTAGCTTGATCGCATGTTTTTACCTCATTCCCTTGGAAAGGAGCAACAACCCATTTGCTTTCCCTATTTATCCACCAGGCACGGATACTAGCTTTTTTGTGATTCATGTACGAGGACCTTGCAGTGCTTCTTCATTTATGTGATACTTTTAAATTACTCTTCCATTTGCCATGCCAAAGTTCATAAACCCACATTTCCCCACATGAAGACTTCCTTAATAGATGGTTTTAAAAAGGATGCATTGTCGAACTTTGCATTTTATCTTTAACAGTTTCCCACTATTTACCACCATACCTTTTGGTCGATTTATCAATCAACGTAGCCAGTTATCTCCTCATCGCTGTGCAACTCGGTTTGTTTAATTAGAAGATTTTTGTTTGTGATCAAGGCACGTCACTTCAAAACTTAATCAGTAGTATCACACTTTCACAGTAGATCTTTCACTATAAGATGACTAATCAATCATGCCTTGATACAGAACTGAGGATATGAAATAGCTTTTCTTAGAGTGTGGTCAAACCAAATGCTTTAGGAAACTGCAACAACATTCTACAAACACATTTTATGGACAATACTTGCTAAATTATAGTTTTAGAGTCATATAGCACAGAAACAGACCCTTCAGTCCAACCAGTCTATGTTGACGATAATATCGAATGAAACTGGTTTGGCCTACATCCCACTAAACCTCTCTCATTCATATAGTTGTAAAAATGTCATTTAAATGTAATTATACCTGCATCCATCACTTCCTGTGGACTTCCATTCCATGGATATTCATTCTGCACACTAACCACTCTGTAAAAAAAAAAGTTGCCCTTATATCCTTTTCACATTTTTCTCCTCACCTTACAAATATGTTGTTTTGAAATTCCCCACCCTCAGAAAAAGACACCTGCCATTCATCTTATCCATCTCCTTTATGACCTTAAGGTCGCTCCTCAACCTCCTAAGCTCCAGTGAAAAGAAGTCCCAGTCAATTCAGCCTCTCCTTATAACTCAAACCCTCCATTCCTGGCATTATCTTGGTAAATCTCTTCGGAACCCTCTCCAGCTTAATAGTATCCTTCCAATAACAGGACAACCGGAATAGACACAGGACTCCAGAAGAGGCTTCACCAATATCCTGTCCAATCTCAACAATAATATCCCAACTCAAACGGTCTGAGCAATGAAAGCAAGTGCGCTAAAAACCTTAACTACCCTATCGATGTGTGACACAAACTTCAAAGAATTATGTACCTGAACGCCTGGGTCTCTGTTCTACACTACCTAAAGGTCCTATGTTTAATTGTATAAGCCCTGTCTTTGTTTGTTTTACCAAAATGTAATACCTCATTTATTCAAATGAAACTTCATCTGCCATTCTTCAGCCTATTAACCAACCTGTTCAAGATCCCTTTGTAATCTTAGATAACCTTATTCACTGTCCACTATACCACCAAGTTAGGTGTCACCTGCAAAGTTATAACCATGCTTCCTATATTCTCATCCAAATCAGTTGTATAAATGACAAGCATGAGTGGACCCAGCACCAATCCCTGTGGAACATCACTGGTCATAGGCCTCCAGTCCAAAAACAACCCTCTGTCTCCTGCCATTAAGTCAATTTTATATCCAATTGACAAGCTGACCCTGAATCCCATGTGATATAACTTCACACATTAGTCTATCATTCAGAATCTTATCAAAGGCTTTACTAATATCCAAGTAAACAATGTCTACCACTCTCAATCTTCTCAGTTTCTTCCTCAGTCCCAGTCTGTTTACATTCTTCACACCTATTACATTTTCTCTTCTCCAATTTTCAATAATAGTGCATGAAATGTTCTTTCCAATGGTATAACATCTCTTGGGGAGCTTATCAATTACTCCCTCAAACTTTTGCTATTCCTAAGTCATCACCCATTTGAATTTTATTTTGTGATCTCTCCAATTTTCAATAATAGTGCATGAAATGTTCTTTCCAATGGTATAACATCTCTTGGGGAGCTTATCAATTACTCCCTCAAACTTTTTCTGACTTTTGCTATTCCTAAGTCATCACCCATTTGAATTTTATTTTGTGATCTTCTGAGCCCAGATCCTTCCTCATGTCCTGACGCTCTTCTCGATTCTCAGACCTATGTTTGCTCCAATTTTACTGTCTTTTTAAAAATAATGTGCACCTCAGAATATTTATTTTCCAACTTCGTTCCTTAGCTAGGAGACAAAGTTAACAACTCACTGGCTAATGTGTGACAAATTCACAATTATGCATTATGTATGGTGCATTCACAATGCAACAGCCAAGTGAGTGCCCTTCCTCTATGAGGTTTGCCAATGTGTCTCATTTGTGGAGTATTGAAGACTCACTCCCAAGTTGCAACCCTAACTATAACAAATTAAACATTCCAACCCAAGAAAGTGATAAATCAGCACCCAAATACATCTAAGCATATAGGCAAATGATCTAACAACTGCTGTAACAAAACATTTGACACAAATAATGACAATGTAATGCCAGAAAGGTGCTGCAATTTATGCATATTGAATTTGAAATCTCGTCGACACAAAAGCATCCTGATTAGGATTCTAAGAATACCAGAGCATATAATTGATGTGCAAAGTCGAACTCAGCAAGTGAAATTCACTTAATATATTGTAAGGCACTCAAAATGTACAAGTTGCAGATAGAATCAGAGAGATGCACAGCATGGAGACTCTGGTCCATGCCGACCAGATATCCTAAATAAATCTGGAACCATTTGCCAGCATTTGGCTCATATCCCTCTGAATCCTCTCTCTTCATATACCCATCCAGATAACTTTTAAATGTTGTAATTGTACCAGTCTCCACCACTTCGTTTAGCAGCTTATTCCATACACCCACCACCCTCAGCATGAAAACGTTACACCTCAGGTCCATTTTAAATGCTCCCCTCTCTCAACTTCAACCTATGCCCTATAGTTTTGGACTCCCACATGCCAGGGAAAAGACCTTAGCTATTTATCCTATCCACGTTCCTCAATTGTATAAACCTGCAAGGTCACCTCTCAGTTTCTGACACTCAAGGTAAAATAGCCCCAAGTCTATTCAGATTCACCTGATAGTTCAAACCCTCCAAACCATCCTTTTCTGAACTCTTTCAAGTTTCAGAACATTTTGCCAATGAGAGATCAGAATTGCACACAATTTTCCAAAAGTGGCTGAAGCAATGTCCTGTACAGCTGCAACATGATCTCCCAACTCCTGTACTCAATCCTCTGACCAATAAAGGAAAGCATACCAAACACCTTCTTCAATAACTTGTCTACCTGAGACTCCACTTTCAAGGTACTATGAACCTTCAGTCCAAGGTCTCTTTGTTCAGCAAAACTCACCAGGCCCTTACCACCAGTGTATAAGTCCTGTCCTAATTGGCCTTTCCAAAACACCTCGCTTAACTAAACTCCATCTGCCACTCCTTGGCCCATCTGATCAAGGTCCTGTTGTAATCTGAGGTAACCTTCCTCACTGTCCACTTCACCTCCAAGTTTGGTGTCACCTACACAATTACTAATCCTCTCCACGTTCACACCCAAATCATTAAAAAAAAGACAAAATGCAGACCCAGCACCAATCCTTGTGCACACTGCTCGTCACAGGCTTCCAGTTTGAAAGCAATCTTTAACCCCCATCAGGGATTGATCAACTTAGGTGTTTTATGACTCCAGCAACTCCTCCACCAAAACGTGGATTTTTTTCAAGATGTCACCATTTATTTCCCCACGTTCTCTATCTTCCATATCCTTCTCCACAGTAAACTCTGATCTGAAATACTCATTTAGTATGTTCCGTACCTCTTGCAGTTCCACACATAGGCAGCCTTGCTGATCTTTAAGGGACCAGAGTCTCTCCCTTGCTACTCTTTAGTCTTTAATGTATTTGTAGAATCCCTTTGAATTCTCCTTAACCCTATCTGCCAAAGCTATCTCATGTCCTTTTTTTGCCCTGCTGATTTCCCTCTTAAATATATTTCTACTGTCTTCATAGTCTTCAAGGTAGTCACGTGATCCCTGATGTCTATACCAGACATATGCTTCCTTCTTAATCTTGACCAAAACCTCAATTCCTCTTGGCATCCAGCACTCCCTACACTTACCAGCCTTGCCTTTTACCCTCACAGTAATATACTTTCCAGTTACATTTTTGAAGGCTTCCCATTTTCTAGCCGTCCCATTACCTGCAAAGATCCACCCCCAATTAACTTTTGAAAGTTATTGTTGACAGTGTGGTGCAGGAAAGAGACAGGTCAGGCAGCATCGAGGAGCAGGAGAATCGATCTTTCAGGCATAAGCTCAACTTTTGCCGAAAACGTTCAAAATTAGCCTTCCTCCAATTTCGAACTTCAACTTTTAGAGCCAGTCTATCCTTTCTAATCACTACAGAGGAACCTCAATTATCTGAATTTCGGATTATCCAGCAAGTCGCAATGTCCCAATGCTTGGCTAAACACTGTTATGCAGTCCTTCGATTACCTGAACAAAATACTCCCTTCACGAGGCGTTTGGATAATCAAGGTTCCTCCATTTTAAAACGAATATAATGATAGTCGCTGTCCCAAAGTGCTCTCCCCACTGATACCTCAGTCACCTGCCCTGTTTTATTGCCCAAAAGTAGATCAAGTGTTACACCTTCTCAAGTAGGTACATCCACATACTGAATCAGAAAATGTTCCTGTACACACTTAAATGCCTCTCCATCCAAGCCCTTAAACTATGGCAGTCCCAGTCTATGTTTGGAAAGTTAAAATTCCCTACCATAACCACCCTATTATTCTTAAGATAACGGAGATCTCCTTACAAACTTGTTTCTCAATTTCCCTCTGACTATTAGGGGGTCTATAATACAATCCCAATAAGGTGATCAATCCCTTTCTTATTTCTTAGTTGCACCCTAATAACTCCCATGGACATATTCCTAGGAATATTGTCTGAAGTACAGCTGCAATTTTGTCCCTAATCCTCTTTGCCCACCTTTCTATAGCATCTATATCATGGAACATGAAGCCACCAGGCCTGCCCATCTGTGAGTCATCTTTCTGCAATCGCTATGATGCCCCAGTCCCATGCTCCCAATTATCTCCTGAGTTCAGTTGCCTGACCAGCTCAGGGAAATCTCATATGGAGGGGAGGACTGCATTGGTGCTGTAGTAAAATAAAGTCAGAGTGGGTGGGGTGACCCCTCAATTGTAGAGCTCAACAATGAAGAACATTTTGTTCTCATATCTCTATCTGTCCACAATTGAAAAAAAGGTGTTACGGTCAAAACCTTGCACTCTTTGCTAAGCCAAATTAACATGAGCATTTTTATTTTTAAAATCTACAAAGTAAAAGAATCAGGTAACAAAAGCATTTTAAAAACTAAAAGAATCATATTAATATACTTCCAGTTAAATCATTTTCAGAAGCCAAGATTCAAAGAGAATATTTTGTAAAATTGGTAACAACTGATGTAACTTGCTCAAAAAAGGCAGTGCACCAATATTTCAAAGCTCATATTCAAAAAAAAATGAAATGACTAAACTCATATTTGAATATACTCAACATAGGTAAACTATTCGTACATAAACCTTTCTGCACAGTGGTGTTCAAAACACATGATAATTGGAAAATAAAATGAAAACTTTTGAACTGGCAGCTTTAAAGACATAAATGATGACTTTCAGTAATGTCAAACCAAACACAAAATACAATGACAGGTCCAGGCAAAACAATAATAAGACCCAAATGCCTACTGAACAGAAGCAATTTATTAAAATTAGATCAACTGAGTAACAATAGATCAATTGAAGTAGTAAGAATCTAATTATTACTCATGCCTTTGTTGAATGTGAATGAACAATAAAGCCTATTAACTAAAATGACAGTCATGTCAGACTCAGTGGGCACATATATACTTTGATACAAAGTATCATTTGCAAATAAGCTAATACTTAGAACAAGTTAAACTACAAATTAATAATCCTTCATTAAATAAATTTCAAATGTTAAATTTCTTCTAACATACCAAAACTCCTGTTCAAGATATAAATAAAATTATGTGCCAGTATGAGAAATGCTGGAAAGTGAATAAATGTCCAAGGCATTATTAGTTGAAACCAACTTTGTTAACTATCTGAGCAAAAGATTTGCTTAATAAACCGTGGCAAATTCCAAGTATACCTACATAGAAAAAAACAGCATAACCAGTGGTAGCATAGTTTTATTTTTCATATACTTTAGGAAACAATATACAAAGCTGAGCTTCACCACCATTTTCCAATGATGGTCGTGTGCTCAAGTTACACAGTTCTTGCGTATTGTGATGGCAAAAGAACAGCAGTCAGCACCTTACTTGCACAGTTAGCTACAACACAAATAACCTTCAAATTAAATGTGTAATTATAGCAATACAGGTAAACCGAAACTTTGCACAAGCCATTACAGGCAATGAACCCAAAATCCTTGTTGAAATTCTTGTTTTAGTCACTAAGTTACTTACGAAAAAAATTCTTTCATCCATATTTGCACAAATTACTGCTTCTTGAAAGCTAGAGTTCTATACAAAGAAAAACAAGTTTCCAACAAGGATTACTCCCAATCAGGTTTGCTAGAGCAGTTCAGCTTCCTATATGCAGCAGCTGAATAAAAAGAAGGGTACCCAGTGCTTTAAACAACAAAAGTTTATTATATTTACATACATCTTTGCATGACTGACCGGCTTTCTTGCATCGTCAACAATGTTAGCAAATAACATTGGGCTTCTGTCACTATTTTTTGAGTGGCTTCTGCCGCTTAATAAATACACACATGCCCTGTATCAATCTTTCCCCACTGCCATTTTTTGTTTTAAAACAGGGCACAAATGCAAATACATAGCAATTAGGTAGGCATACAAGAAATCAATTTGTACTTTACCTACTGCAACAATCTGTTTTTTTTCCATACAACAGTACTTCACTTATAAACTGCTGTACAGAGGAATGAAAAGTTGGTGAACCCAAATGCCTCGATCACAATGTCTTAAGAAAAAAAAAACTGAAATTGCCTTGCAATGAAGAAAGCTGTCTGCAGAGCTGCTCCTGACTGGGTCTGTGGAATCTGAAGGTGCTCCATGCTAATTGGTGTACTGACCAAACTGTTCCAGTTGTTGCAGCCTGTGATTCACACTGGCTGGTGCCAGGACTCTAGGAAATGCGTATCACTGAATGATGAAAATTACCAAAGCTAGTTTGCAGACAAGTTAACATGTAAAAGGCTAGGTATTTAGCCACCTCAGCATTGATTAGTTCAGATGTCAAAGCTCTGATACACATGGCTTCCCATGGCTTCACTCTACAAAACATATTTACAACGTGAAGGATACATCTACAAGAAATCTACATTTCAAGGGTTTACAAATCAACCACTTATCTCCCCTGAATCAGAACCCTTCTTTATCCCCCTCCCAATCCACCCCTTTGCCCAGCCCACGGTCCAAAGCCTTCTCAAACGCAGCTCAAATTTTGTTTAAGACTGGGCAAACGTTTACAGTCCCTGGCTTTAAACCATGTGCAATTTCTTCACAAGTCCTCACACCATAAAGGAATTTTGATTCTTCAGTTTTTCAAGTTCTTTAATTTGTTGTCTCAAAAACAGTATCCTGGAAAAAGGGGGAGAAAACAGACAGTCACGACATTGACATGTTACGAACACCAAAGCTTAAACTACAGTCAAAATGAAAGAAACTGTAGATATTATGTAATATCTTTCTTGCATGCTTTCACTGAAACTTAATCCTTTGATCTCATTTAAATACCTGAAGCTGTGTGTTTTTGGAACAAATTATTTATGGAGTTTCACGAATGTCTTAATTCCACCACAACAAAGTCATCTTGGCAGCATTAAATATTTCAGTTAATACTCCAACACTTATTTTGAAGAAAGATTCACTTTCAACCAACTCTATTCTTTAACAGAAGTCAACATTTTTCTTCTAAAATTCACATATTTAACAGACATGTAGAATCAAATGCTGCATAACCAGAAATCAATAACTCTCCCCTCTTAGTTCTGCTTTGCTAGGCAAAGAGGAGCCTATAAAAGGTAAACTTGGTGAAAAGGAAATCTAGATTGCAAAGTTAAGTGGGTAGGGTTTTCCTTGCCCGCCTTCCCTCCCCCAGGTTCAAGCTAAACTGCAATTTACAGGTTACATTGCACTGATCAAAGCCAGTGCCTTAGATGTGCATTCACATTTTATTTTTAACAAACTTAATTAATTACCATCTGTAATCCTATTTTCTTACTATTGCATTGGCCCAAGTACATTTAGGACAGAACTAGAATTATTGACAGCTAGGCTAAATCTGGCAACGTCCAACGGAGTTTAAATTTGTAGCATTCTGGGACTCAATTAATCCTGCACTGAAGAGTTTCTTACCTTTGCTCACGCAAAGTTGCTTGAATTTCACATACCCGAACCAAAGACCTTAAATTTTTAAGCTCAGTACAAATTTCAGATATGTGAATACTTCCCATGTTGTGTGCTTCTTCTCTCAGTCGAGATGCCTAAACATAAAATTAAAAAGCAAATAAATAGGTATTGAAGATCTGAAATGACAGGAACAAGAACAAATAGTCCAACTTTCTGAACATTAACATATGCTCAACTCAAAAATCGTAAATTATGTTGAGCTAACCTATTATTCATTATTCCCCCCACCCCTCAATGAAACACAGTATTTTGTTTGAAGTCGTAAACATTTGTGGGAAATTTCTAGACATACACACAGATGCATGCACACGTGCACACATACATACTGCAATGTCTTGTGAAGTTGCAGAGCAGGAGGTTTATAAAACGAATCCAGGAATGAAGGACTTGTGTTTGTGGAGAGATTGTGGATGGTCTCCTAACAGCAAAAATGCTCATGGGAAGATGCATAAGAGGTACTAAAATTACAATATCTTTCTATAATGATAACGAGGATGAACAAACAACAATCAAATGGCAAAACAGTGAAAGACAAAGCTTTTTTTTAATGCAATATATCATCTGGAAAGCACCGTCTGAGTGTGTTGTGGAAACAGAATAAATAGGGATGTTCAAAGGTCAACTGATAAATTAACTGAAAATTTGCAGAACTATTATCAGAAAGGAAAGCAAGTGACCTAAAGAACCAATATGGAAGAGATGAGCTGAATGGCATACTTCTGCACTATATGATTCCACGCAAGATTTATTCCAAATCATGTCTCATTAATGAATAATTTAACTCCATAGTTGGTATATTTTTCATTCCATTTCAGCAGCATACTGTTTTGATGTTGGAAATAAAAAGAGGTTTCCTGGTTTACTAAAGAATTACAGATGCTAGAAATCTGAACAAAAACAGAAATTGCTGGAGAAACTCAAAAGATTTGGCAGCATCTCTGTAATGAAAA
Organism: Chiloscyllium plagiosum; assembly: GCF_004010195.1. NCBI lineage: Eukaryota > Metazoa > Chordata > Chondrichthyes > Orectolobiformes > Hemiscylliidae > Chiloscyllium > Chiloscyllium plagiosum. The sequence continues at coordinate 84,611,965 of NC_057714.1, read as the reverse complement.
GCAGAGTTTTTTTCCTGAGCTCAATGACCCTCCTTCAATCCCTGCAAGCTAGTCAATCCTCTATCCTCGCTAACATGTTATGTCACGTCATTTTCTGCAATAACATTTAATTTGGAATCTTATCAAATATCTTCAGAAAACCCAAGTAAAGAACAATCTAACCTTTAACCTAATTGCCAGTTCATGTTGGATGATTCCATGCTCTCATAAGTGCCCTTATACAAGTTAAATTACTCGACTGAGACCTATGCTCATCTCCTGCTGATTGAACGCATATTGTGACTGTTGCTACCTCGGGATGCTTTCACCATAATCATGTTAATTAATCGTATCTTGTTTCACACTACCATCTCGAGCACAGACTGCTTCCTGGATGGTTCCAGTACATACTGTTCTGAGAAACGATCACTGAAATATTCCATGAACTCCTCATACAGGCTCCCTTTGTTCACCTGATCCTTCCAGTACACGCATAATAAAATCCTTCATGACAATCGCTGAAAATTTCTAAAAAGTTTCCAATCTATCACTCGGGGACCTGCAACTGAGTCACTCAAGTGACCTCTGGTCTTTACCAGTTCTCATCTCTACCTAAATTACTTCAGTTCCAACCTTCTCATTTCCATTTTTCACCACCAGTTTAAGTGTTCTGTCCACATCTTTCTCTGCCATCTGGAATCCCACCTTCCTGTCATGAATTTGGATCTCCAGTTATTTAAATTTTCCCTCATGTTTGGTCACGCTTCAACTGAAACTACATATTAACTTATCTCTTGGGGTAAGCGATTTCTCCTATATTTCCACCAAGCCCAAATGCTGTATTAGTTCAAGCATCTGCCGTCTTAGTTTTTTGAGAACTCCAATGCGGGGGGAGGGTGAGAAGACT
>NC_057714.1:84567144-84605510 GCF_004010195.1 Chiloscyllium plagiosum | reverse complement strand
GGGGGGGGGGGGAAGAGACTAGACTGAGCAAGGGAAAAAAATGATATAGTGGGGGTGGGAGAACCACAGAGGGAGACTGAGATAAGCAACCAGCTTCTGGGTGTTTATTGTTGCTTTGTGTTTCCCTCATACGTTAAGTTAGGCATATGTTAAGTCGCAGCCAGAGAAAAAAAAATCAGTAAGTTGTTATTCTGCTGAGTTCTTCTGAACCCACAACAGATGGCGCCAATTTTTCAGCAAAATCTAACATGTTGACACATGCAGTTAGCTTCACTTATGTTTTCACAACTCATTGCACATTCACCCTTCCAAAAGCAGTGCCAATTTTCCTCATTTTTGTCCAATCTAAAAAGAAAAAGACGTGGTCTTTTGATAACAATAAACACAGCAACTAATTACAAGCACAGTAACCTAGCAGCAATATGATCACAACCATGTGCTTTAAGGGAGAACCATTGACCAAGACAACAGAAGTATCTCCCTGGCCCTTATTCAGAATAATGCCAAACAATATTTTATGACCAAATGGTCAAATAGGGCTGGTCAGAAAAATGACACTTCAGACAGTATTGCATCTGCTTTGCTCTGCATTAGTGTCAGTATTGATTTTTGCACGCAGATCTCTTTTTTTCCCCAAAGAGGTCAATCCCCCCCAACATTTGGATTCAGAGGTTATAGTACCCTCTGCAATTGTCCAACATACTTGACATTCTTGCACACTATTTGATTGAGAGCAGGGACTGCAGTGTGGATGAATAAAATGACTAATACACTGTGGTGCAGGGAACCATTTGGGGGGGGTGGGGGGGGAGACAGAAATGAAATGTACTTCGACAAGGAAACCGTACAGTTAAGCTGACTCTTTGCAGTCTAGAAGTGAGTCCAAAGACTATATTGGTTGGTCAGTGTGAGGGTATCCAGTTGTTGTTTTGCACATGGTAGCAACAATGTAGGTGATACAAAGAGAGAGAGAGATTCTATGGGAATTCAATAACTAGGGAGTAAATTAATAAATAGAACCACAAAGTAATAATCGCAATGATACCAGAGCCTCCAATAAATTGAAAAGGGGTATAGAAAATCAGATTTGAAAGTATATCTCATATTGGTTTGACAGAAATGGATTTCAGTTCATGGTACCAGTGCTGGGGAAAATGGGAGTTGCATTATTAAGACTGTCTTCACATGGACACAGTCTCCTAGTGAATCATAAATAATGCAATAGAGAGGGCTTTAAGCTAAAATAGCGCTGAAGGTAGGTCATATGACAGGAGATTTTCAAAGTTAAAGACAAAAGACAAGGCAAAAATGCAGGATAATACTTTAGATATTGGTGACCAGACTATGAAAGGGACAGAGCTACAAAACATTAATGCACACCAAATATGGCCAGATGGAAAAATAGTTTTCAAACCAAGGGGGAAAGGAGGTTTGGGTAAAGGGAGATTTTGAAATCTGAGGAGAAAAGTTGAGAATATTAAGGTGGATGAAAACAAGTTCAGTGTGAACAAAAAAGGACAGAGAGTTAAACAGTAACAGTGAAGAGAGAAAAGTCCATACGTAGACCAGTAGTGGAAAAACAAACTGAAATCACTTTATATGAACCTAAAACATTCACAATAAGACATGAACAAGTGCACTTCTCAAAATTGTAGGTTGCGACCCCCAGTCAGGAGGCCAACCAATGTTTTGGGCCATAGGCTGCTGTATCTCTCCAACCAAGAGTTAATTATAAGGCCCCTTTAAATTAAAAAAAAGCATAGTGTAACTTGCTGATCTTTTCATTCGGAATACACCCAGTGAGGAACTAAATGCTATTTACTTGAAAACCCAGGTGGATTAAACATCATCTTCCCTGTCACTCTCAGGACTCATCATTTTTTTCTTTTTCTTCCTCTACCTCTTCCCCAACTCTGCCACTCATCCCAACCACCACACCCATTCACCAACACTTGACAAAAATATTCACCAACTTGAACAAGGCTCCTAAGACAGTATATTCCAAACCCATGACCCGAATTACCAAGGAAGACAAGAACATCAGATTTACTGTTGGCAAGTTCCTCCCCAAGCCATACACCAACCTTAAATCGGAAAGTGTCACTCCTTCACGGTCACGAGGACTAATTCCAAAAACCACCTTTCCAACAGCACCCTGGGTATAACTATTACCTAAGGTTTTAGCTGTTCAAAAAGTTCACCATAGAAATTCCTGGAACTTGTCACAAAGGCAATGCAATAGTTGTGTGGAACTTGTCTTAATATTGACTGGGCTAACCAAATGAGAAAAATTGGTCCAGAAGACAATTTTGTAGAAAGTTTTCATGTTTTTCTGAACCACAAATGTTATGGAATAAACCAAGATGAAGATATTTTAGGCCAAATTTGTTCAATGAGACAGGGTGAATTAGCAATATTAAGAGTAAAAATCTACTGGGAAACAGTGATATAAAACAACTGAATTCCACAATGTTAAAAGTTGCATTTCTTGAATTGCAAGCAGGAACCATAAACTTGAAGAATGCCAGCAGCAAAGGTAAACAGATAATAAGCTATGGCAGTAAACAAACCATAGCAGAAACATTTAAAGAAATCATTTGAAATACTCAAAGAAAATAGATTCCAATGAAAAACAGAGACAAAGCAAAAAGATCCACCTGCGACTTGATACTATTTAAAGATTTTATAAAATTGAAAAATGTTTAGAAGAGTGAAGAATAATAGCAAGTCTAAGGATTGGGAGCATCTGAAAAACCAAACGGCCATCAAAAAGTTGACAGATAGGGAAACAAAACAAAACAAAACAACAGGAAATTTCACAAGGAATATAAAACAGATTTAAAAAAAAAATAGCTAGAGTTAACATAAGTCTCTTAGACGTAGCCTCCGCAAAAAATACGGAGGTATAGCATTTAGGGTGAGTTGGAGGTTTGGATTAGGAATTGGCTGGCTGGAAGAAGACAGAGGGTAGTAGTTGATGGTAAAGGTTCATCTTGGAGTGCCGTTACTAGCGGTGTTCCGCAAGGATCTGTTTTGGGACCATTGCTGTTTGTCATTTTTATAAATGACCTGGAGGAGGGGCTAGAAGGTTGGGTGAGCAAGTTTGCGGATAATACGAAAGTCAGAGGAGTTGTTGACAGTGAGGAAGGATGTGGCAGATTACAGCGGGATATAGATAAGCTGCAGAACTGGGCAGAAAGGTGGCAAATGGAGTCCAATGTAGCTAAGTGTGAGGTGATTCACTTTAGTAAGAGGAACAAAAAGATGGGGTACTGGGCTAATGGTCGGATTTACCAGGATGTTGCCTGGTATAGTAGGGAGATCGTATGAGGAAAGGCTGAGGCACTTGGGTTGTTTTCATTGGAGAAAAGAAGGTTTAGGGGTGACTTGGTAGAGGTGTACAAGATGATTAGGGGTTTAGATAGGGTTGACCGTGAGAACCTTTTTCCACGTATGGAGTCAGCTATTACGAGGGGGCATAGCTTTAAATTAAGGGGTGGTAGGTATAGGACAGATGTTAGGGGTAGGTTCTTTACTCAGCGAGTCGTGAGTTCATGGAACGCCCTGCCAGTAGCAGTGATGGACTCTCTCTCTTTATGGGCATTTAAGCAGGCATTGGATAGGCATATGGAGGATAGTGCGCTATTGTAGGTTAGGTGGGCTTGGATCGGCGCAACATCGAGGGCCAAAGGGCCTGTACTGCGCTGTATTCTTCAATGTTCTATGTTCTAAAAATTATCAAAGGTAGGGAGACACATGAAACAATGTCCACCTTCGCAGCAGAAGACAAAGGTTACATACCAGAAATAGAAAATGACCAGGGACTAATGAAAAAAAAAAGGTCGCTACTAGGAGAGAAAAAGTACTGGATAAATTCCAGGAATTAAAATCCTAAAAGATGCCAAGAATCTGACAGCCTAAGTCTTAAGGTCTAAAAGGATTGGCCGGCTATGACTTCACAAGATTCCCTCAACTCTGGAAAAGTCTAAGCAGATTGCAAAGTGGCAAAGTTACTGTGCTATTCAATTAACAAGACACAGGAATCTGCAGGCCTGTCAGCAGGACAGCAGTCATGTCGAAAGTGAAATCAGGCAGTCTTCAGAATGCACTTAAAAAAAGCATAATATGATTATAAGTCAACATGGTTTTACAAAAAGAAAACCATTTGACAAATTTCTGAGAGAATTTATCAATGTGATGAGTGGAGTGGGTAAAAAGGGACTGGTGATTGCAATATAGTTGTATTCCAAGAGGTGATAAAGTGACACACCAGGAAGGTTAACACAGAAGGTAAGTATATGGAATAAAAACAAAGACAGACCATAAGACAAAGGAAATAGCAAAAGTAGTAGGAGGCTGTGAGAGCCTATGCCATAACTCAAGAGGATCATGGCTGGTCTGATGACATTCTGAGTATGTACTTTCCTGTCCTTTGTCCATAACCTTCAATTCCATGATTGATGAAGAAATTATTTACCTCAGCCAGAAATATACACAAGGACTCTGATCTGACAGCTGTCTGTGGCAAGCAGTTTGAAAGGCTCAATCCCCAGAGAGAAGAAATTTCTCCTCATCTCAGTCTTAAAATGGCACCCCCTAATTCTGAGACAGTACCCTCTGGTAACAGACTATAAGATAAGGAGAAACATTCTCTCAGTATTTATTCTGTCATACTATTTAAGAATCCTCTATGTTTCAATAAGATCACCTCTCATTCTTCTAAGTTCCAATAGTTAGGATCCCAGCCATCTTAGTCTTTGCTCATAAGACAATTCCTCCATATTGGTTTACAAACTTAAAAATCACACAACACCAGGTAATAGTCCAACAGGTTTAATTGGAAGCACACTAGCTTTCGGAGCGCCGCTCCTTCATCAGGTGGTTGTAGAGCGGCACTCCAAAAACTAGCGTGTTTCCAATTAAACCTGTTGGACGATAACCTGGAGTTGTGAGACTTTTAACTTTGTACACCCCAGTCCAACACCAGCATCTCTAAATCAGGCCTCCATATTGGGAAGATCTAAGTGAACCTTCACTGAACTGCCTCCGATAAAATAATATCTTGCCTTAATTAAGAGGACGAAAATGCTCTCAGAACTCCAGATGTGGTTTCACTACTGTACAGTTGCAGAATGACTCTCCAAACTTCAAATTCTATCAGTTGCGGTGGAATTTGAATCTGACTCCCAGAACATTTGCTGACTTTCTGAATTAATAGTCCAGTGATAATATCAAAAGGCTATCACCTCCCCATCACCTTTTCTCTCCATTGAGGTTGTCAGACCAGCTGAGTTTCTCCATCATTCAGAAAATCTGATTTTCCTGAAATAAGGGCCAACATGTGAACAGCGCCAGGGACCTCGGTTCAATTGGAGCAACTGTCTGTGTGGAGTTTACACATTCTCCCTGTATCTGCGTGGGTTTCCTCAGGATGCTCCAGTTTCCTCCCACTGTCGAAAGATGTAGAAACTAGGTGAATTAGCCACAAGAAATGCAGGGTCACATGGTAAGGGTGTGAGTTTGGGTGGGATGCTCTTCGGAAGGTCGGTGTGGACCCAATGGCTGCTTCCATACTGAGGATTTTACAAACATTCTATTCACCTACCTGATCACATGCTGCACCTGGATTTTAGCTTTATGTTTCGTGTACAAGCACCTCCAAGTCCCTTTGTGTTGCAGCTTTCAGTAGCTTTTCTCCATTTAAATATTCTGTTCTTTTGTTGTCCCTTCCAAAACAAGCAACTTGTCATTTTCCCACACGACACTCCATTTGTCAACTTTTTGCCCACTAACTTAACCTATCAACATCTCTCTGTAAAACGTTTCCATCCCTGTCGCAACCTAGCTTTTCAGCTATTTTTGTGTCATTTCAATTCTGCCTACAGTACATTTGCTTCCTTTAAGTCATTAATATATAGTGTAAACAGTTGCAGTCCCAACACTGATCCCTGTGGAACCCCACTGGTTTGCAAGTTGCCAAACTGAATAAAAACATGTCATCCCAACAAGCTGTTTCCTGCCCATCAGTCAATTCTCTATATCAATGTATCACCTCCAACAAGCTTTTATTTTATGACTTAGCTTTTGAAAGGTACTTTATCGAATATAACCTAACTGAGACTTTTTCAAAGAACTCAATCAGAAATGAGTTCCCCCCTTTCATGAAGTCATGTTGATTTCCCAAATATGCCGCTATTACTTGTTTCATAATTGATTCCAATGTCTGTTCAACAATAGATGGTAACTGACCTACTGTTACCTTTTGCCTCCATTCCTTTTTGAAAGAGTGTGACACATTGGCAATTTTCCAATCCGTCAGTGCTGCTCCAGAGTCCAAGGACTTTTAGAAAATTTGAACCAATTCATTCACTATTTCTGTAGCTACTTATTTTAGGATCCGAGGATGCAAGCTAACAGGAGAGGGGATTTGTGTCTGTAACCTCTTTACTTTGCCTAATACTACTTCTCTAGTGATAATATTTAATTCCTCCTCCCGTAGTCTTTAATATTAATGGGATGTATAAACTATCTTTCACCCTAAAGACTGATGCAAAATATCTGTTTAACTTCTCTACCATTTCCTTGTTCACCACAACTACCTAGTCAGATTGATTTTCTAAATGATAGAGAAATTCAGCTGGTCTGGCAGTCTCAATGGAGAGAAAAGGCAATGGGGAGGTGGTAGTCTATTGGTATTATCACTAGACTATTAATCCAGAAAGTCAGCAAATGTTCTGGGAACCAGGTTCAAATCCCACCACAGCTGATGGAATTTGAATTCAATAAAGAAAATCTGAAATTAAGAATCTACTCATGACCATGAAACTGCTGTCAATTTTTGGAAACCCATCTGATTCACTAATGACCTTCAGGGAAGGAAATCTACCATCCTCTCCTGGCTTGGTTTACATGACTGGACCCACAGCAATGATGTCTATTCTCAACTGCCCTTTGAAATGGCCTAGCAAGCCACTCAGTTCAAGGGCAGCTTGGGACAGACAATAAATGTGGCCTGCCAGCTGTGTCTATGTTTCACGAAGGAATGAAAACAAGAAATGGTTAATGGTGGAGTCCAATATCATTTTTCTTCAAAATTGCCCAAGGCATTGGGATAATACATTAGCACAGACAGAGAATTCATGAACAGAGAGAAAGCAGAGAATTAGGAGAAATGGAGGAAGGAAGATAGCAGATTGTAACTGTGAAGTAAAGCAGGGTTTTGCACAGGAACTTGAGTGATATTCATGAACCAGATAAGTAACAGTAATGTATCCAAGCTTGCTCACAACACAAAGCTAAGTGGGAATGCAAATTGAGAGAAGGGCACAAACAAATTACACAGGTACAGACAGTTTTTGTGGTTGGGCAACAATGTGACAGATCGAGAGTAACGTGAGGACATGAGATTATTCACTTTGGTCCTAAGAATATAAAAGCAGAATTTAAAAATAAAAGGTTCAGAACTTGTAAATGCTTCTGATCAGAGAACTGGATGCACTCAAACTGGAACAAAAAAAAAGTTAGCATGCAGAAAGGCAACTGGCATTCTAGCTTTAATTGTAAGCAGATTAGAGTACAAGTACAAAGAAGTCTTGCTACAACTGTAGAGTGTTTCTGTTGAGAACACACATGGACTAATGCCTGCAATTATGATCCCATATTTAAGGAAGTATACACTTACACTGGAAGCAGTACAGCATAGATTCACCAGATTGGTCCATGGGATGACAGGGATGTCCCAATGATGACGGGCTGAATAAACTGGCTTCGTTTAGAAGATTATCATTTGGGACCAAAATGAGAAAAGTGTGTCATCACTTAAAAGATCATGAACCTTTGGAATTCTCTATGTTGAATGGCTGTGGATATACTATAATTGAATATATTCAAGGCTGAAATATATAGTATTTCGGTCTCAATCAAAGGATATGCTGAGCCTGTAGCTACATGGACTTTAAGCCCAAGATCAGCCACGATTATACCAAACTGTAGAGCAAGCCGATGGGCTATTTAGGCTGCTCTGATCCTAAATACAGTGCACAATCTCCCACTGATGCTTCCTGAAACTTCGACCAGAGTGCTGGATTTCATAGGTGATTTTACTCAATTGATATTTAAATACAGTATTATATAGCTGTAAAAATAAAATGGTACATTGCCAGGACATTTCTCATCCATACATATAGCATGACAAAGCTCACCCAAGTAACAAATGCTCCAGGAGTATTCATACAATCAGCAAAATGAGTCTGCAACAATGGCATTAAGCAGCATCTGTCAACTAACAACCTGCTCATTAACACCCAGCTTGGGTTCCAGCAGGATCACACTACTCCAGATCTTACAGCTTTCATAGAATCATTGAGGTCTACAGTACAGAAAAAAGGCCCAATGGCCCATTAAGTCTGCACCAATCAAAAATGTTGATACCTTCATTATTTCATTTTTCTTGATTTTTAGTTGAAACAGAGTTGAAGTTAAAATTTGACCTCAGAGCAGCAGCTTGTTTTTAGGAAGGAAGAGACAACAAACAATGTTTGCTTATGGGAATTGGCCTGAAAGGATAACTGAAGGTTCATTATGGTCTTAAGAACATTCAATACCAAGATGTTCTAGGCTCACAACAGGCAGCTAGTTAGATGCAGAATGGATCAACCTTGGGCAGAGTAGTGCTGGCCAGCCAATCTCACAGAACATTGAAAAGGAAACCACAAGTTGAACTGTTTTCTTCTGTGTTTTGGGCAGAAGGCAGCGTGGCTGTGAAAGTTGCTGAACAAGGTTTTCGTTGCTCTCCAGTTATCAAACTGTTGGAAGTTCTGAGCAAAGAACCCAAGTCTGCGACACAAGAGGAAAAATCTGTGGAAGCTGCATTGACCGGCGACTTTGAAATTCATCTAAGATATCCAGTCCTATGTGCTTGTGAACAATATTATCTCAGGAGGGCAAGAAGATAGCTAGCAACCATTCAAAAATGCTTAAGTGAACTGACCAGTTACAGCTTTTACCTTCTTTTACTCCTTATCTGTATTTGTCTGAGAGCATGTTCGAGGGCCATGATCAAAGATGATTAGGTTGAAATCATATACATTAATTACCTTACTGCTTTACTGTAACTTTTGTAGAGCAAAGTTATGTTATTAATTTCTGTTTCAGCAAACTTGGGTCTGGTTTTGAACAACAGAAATTTTGAGGAATGCTATTTTAATTTTACTGTGTTTTGCAATCCAGTGTTTGCAAGTCTTATTTGGTCTGGCTTGCTCTCCCTGTCATATAAAATAACCACCTAACCATTCTAATCCCATTATCTACTCTAATTCTACACTTGCCCCATACCCTTGTATACCTTGTCATTGCAATCATGATTTGGAGATGCCGGTGTTGGACTGGGGCGGACAAAATTAAAAATCACACAGCAGCAGGTTATAGTCCAACAGGTTTATTTGGAAGCACTAGCTTTCGGACGATTGTGGAGAATAAGAGTATAAGACACAGAATTTTAAGCAAAAGTTTACAGTGTGATGTAACTGAAATTATATATTGAAAAAGACCTGGATTGTTTGTTAAATCTCTCATCTTTTAGAATGACCACGTTGGTTTCAGTTTTTTCATTTGTAAATTGCAAAATTTTTAAAAAGTTACTTTCTCAAGTGCACTTTAACAACCGGTGTCACGTCGATCCAGATAATGTATTGAAGATGTTAGCTCCCTGTGTGAGACAGTCCGTACCACAATTTTAATTGTGCCACTTATTTTAATCTAAAAAACGGATTTAAAGAATCTTACATGGATACATGCAGAGTAAAATGTAATTGTGCAAGTACGAACTCACCCCACAAACTCATATGTGTATGTGTGCGCCTGTGGAGGGGTGGGAACACTTCAGCAGTCCGGGACATTCAACCTCCTCGGACCTTCGGGACACTGTCCTCCAAGGCGGACTTTGGGACAGGCGACAACAAAAAGTGGCCGTGCAGAGGCTAATAGACAAGTTCAGTACCCATGAGGATGGACATACATATACACACACTCACGCAGAACCTTCTCTCATACACTCCCACACACTTAAACCCCTTTACACTCTCACATATCCAAATGCCCTCTCAGAGACAGACAGTCATAAACCCCCCCCAATCGCTCACATACAAACATAAAAGTTTGTGGAGTGAAGTTGTATTTGCAGAATTACATGTTACTTTGCTCAAATACTGCATGAATTAATGTCAGATTCTTCAAATCCTTTTTTTTAACATCAGAATCAGTCCAAGCATTATGGCACATGCAGCCTCACAGAGGGAGCAAACTCCTTCAATACATTATCTGGGCTGACATGATACCAATTGTTAAAGTTCACTTGAGAATGTCACTTTTAAAGTTAGTTTTGCGATTTACATAAGGAAGAACTGAAACCAACGTCATCATTCTAAAAAATGAGAGACTTAACAATCTGGATCTTTTGGGGCGGCATGGTGGCTCAGGAGTTAGCACTGCTGCCTCACAGCAGCAGGGTCCCAGGTTCGATTCCAGCCTCCGGCGACTGTCAGTGTGGGTTTCCTCGGGTTTTTTTTTAAGATTAGATTAGATTACTTACAGTGTGGAAACAGGCCCTTCGGCCCAACAAGTCCACAAAGCCCCGCCGAAGCGCAACCACCCATACCTCTACATTTACCCCTTACCTAACACTACGGGCAATTTAGCATGGCCAATTCATCTGACCTGCACATCTTTGGACTGTGGGAGGAAACCCACGCAGACATGGGGAGAACATGCAAACTCCACACAGTCAGTGCTCCGGTTTCCTCCCACAGTCCAAAGATGTGCAGGTTGGGTGAATTGGGCATGCGAAATTGCCCATAGTATTAGGTGCATTAGTCAGAGGGAAGTGGGTCTGGGTGGGTTACTCTTCAGAGGGTCAGTGTGGACTGGTTGGGCCGAAGAGCCTGCTTCCACACTGTAGGTAATTTAATCTAATTTTTCAATATATCATTTCAGCTACATCACATTGTAAACATTTGCTACAAATTCCGTGTCTTACAATCATATACTCCACAACCACCTGATGAAGGAGCAGCGCTCAGAAAGCTAGTGCTTCCAAATAAACCTGTTGAACTATAACCTGGTGTTGTGTGATTTTTAACTTTGTCATTGCAAGTGCACATCTGGATACTTTTTAAATGTTATGAGGTTTCTGCCTCTCCTCTCTTTATAGGTAATGAGTTCTAGATTCCCAAGTGGGTGAACAAAAATCTTCCTTGCACCCTCTCTAAACCTACCTGAAATCTATGCCCCGGTCTGTGATACTTCCACCATGGAGAAAAATTTCTTCCTATACACCCTGTCCATGCCCCCGAATTTAATATAGCTCAGTAAACTCTCCAGCCAAGCCAACATTCTGGTTAATCTCCTCTGCAGTGCAATCACATCCCTCCTACACTGTGCACACAACCTAGTTGTGCCTAACTAACTTATTATACAATTCTAGCATCAGCTCCCTGCTCTTAAACTCTATGCCTCAGCTAATAAAGACTTATTACTTCTTAACCACTTTTATTTACCTGTCCCATTACCTTAAAGTACCACTGACCGTTGGTGCTTCCTCGGGTCCTACCATTCATCATATATTCCATTGCCTTGTTTACCCCGCTCAAGTGCACCACCTCACATTTAATGTTCTGATCCAGACTTGCAAGAAAGAGCTAAATAGCTGGAATTTGATGACAAAAGACATTTAGCAAAACTGGTGATCCAAAAGAGGAAAAAAAATAATTTAACCCTCAACAAACTCATCCCTGATTTGTATGACAACTCCATTGTTTTGCCTTGGCTCCACATTCCTTGAATTTCAAGGGATCACAAAAAACAGTCGTTTCAGCTATAAACTTATTCAGCATATTTGTAAATATTTTTTAATGGAAACTTCAGATGGATAATTTGTTCAATGGTGGAAGACTTTAAAGTTCCCTACGTTTCAGGTGCAAAAGACACCTTTAAAACTTCACTGCATTACTAGCATCACATTTGCCTCATTCTCACTGTCTGAATTTGACAGAGTTGAATGGCTGTTAAGAATACTGTACTGAAACATCATAATACCACTTCCTCCAGTTCAGCAACTACAAAATAAGAAAACGTTGAATTTGCACGGCCACCAAATTTATTGTACTTAGCACAACCGAGTTATAATGTTGCTAAAACCAAAACCATTGCAATTAAAAATTATGCTTCAGTACCAAGGTAAAACATCAGCATATTGTGATAAGACATTGGAAAATCTAGTTACCAGCTGAGGTGGTTAATCCAACTCAAAGCGATTTATACAGTCATTGATTTTAGTCTACAACTTGGTTACATAACTGAAATTATCCTGAGAAAATACCTGCCAGCAGGACAAATGATTAAAGGAACAGAATAAATAGAAACCAAAGAAATCTCAAAACTCCAAAATGTCAACATCCTTAAATCAGCTCCTAATAATGCAATATAAATATAATTCAAAACAAACAGAGCTATGCACTTACTTGCTTTTCTGCATGATCAGCGGGCCAACCTTGAACATGTTTTATAAGAGTTTCATTGAAGTGCGCTGCTAGTGTCGGCGTCAATGAACACGACGAACGTGCAGATGTTGTTGGCGGTACTGAAGACGCGCTGTTACTTGCAATGTGATTTGGACTTGGTGATGGACTTCTCTGGTTGCTGCAAAAGTTTTAATAATTACGGTCCACAAATTTTATAAAACTTTCAAATATTATTTAATATCATTTAAATTGAGAACACATTATCAAATTCTAGCTTCCAAATTTAGTCACATTAAAATTTGCGGATGATATCCTTTAAAAGTATCCTTTTCCTTTAAAAGTATGACATCATAACAATATAAATGATTGTCTGTCAGAGGGTAAATCCAATATTTGCACTTGCAATCTTCAAAGAGAACACAAAGAAAATGTTAATGCCAGGGCTCAATGGTAGCCCACATACGCCAGAAAAACGTTTAACTCCCTCTTCCAAGGCTAGAGTCTTAAAGAAGTCATCTCCTAAACCGATTATTACTCCAGCACCAATGACAAAGAAGACATTAAACGCATTTGTCTTTTCGGGTCATGTAAAGATAAAACAGCACATCTTCAAGGGAAGATGCTGGTGTTGTCCTGACCTTATTTATCAGTTTACACCATATACATTGTCTTTACCACATTGCTGATCATGGGATCTTTGTATGGCGCCCCACAGCTTTTCTGCAGTACCTTATCAAATGCCTTCTGGAAATCCAGACATTGTACATCGCCAGGATCCCCATTATCAATACTACTTGCTGCATCTTCAAAAAACTCTAGCAAATTAGTCAAACATGATTTATTCTTTATAAAACCACATAAGATTGTATTTTGACTTTCTCAATGTTTTGTCGATATTTCCTTAATAATGCATTCTAACAATTTCCCAACAAATTAAATTAGTGGGCGGCACGGTGGTTCAATGGTTAGCACTGCTGCCTCACAGCGCTTGAGACCCGGGTTCAATTCCCGCCTCAGGCGACTGACTGTGTGGAGTTTGCACGTTCTCCCTGTGTCTGCGTGGGTTTCCTCCGGGTGCTCCGGTTTCCTCCCACAGTCCAAGGATGTGCAGGTCAGGTGAATTGGCCATGCTAAATTGCCCGTAGTGTTAGGTAAGGGGTAAATGTAGGGGTATGGGTGGGTTGCGCTTCGGCGGGTCGGTGTGAACTTGTTGGGCCAAGGGCCTGTTTCCACACTGTAATGTAATGTAATCTAAACTGGCCTGGTTTCTGGTTCTCTCCCTTTTTGAATTAAGGTCATTATATTCGCATTTTTCCAATCCATTGGAACCTTTACTACATTCAGGAAATTTTGGAATACTGGAACCAATGGATCCACTACCTCTGCTGTCACTTTAATTTAAGACCCCAAGATGTTTGCCATCAGGCCCTGGGAACATGTCTGCTTTCAATCCCAGTAGCTTTCTCAGTGCATTTTCCCTAGTGATGATTGTGCAGAGGCCTTCACATTCAATAACCTCTACATTATTTGTTAGTATTGCGATGCTAATAGTTTCCTCCATCATAAAAACCAAAGCAAACTGATTTAGTGACTTTACCATTTCTGTGCTCACCACTGCCAATTCCCCAGTCTCATCCTCCAAGGGATCAACACTCACTTTAGCTATTCTCTTTAGTGCAGTCAAGGTGCTCAGAGCATTCACAGGAATGTAAAGAATTCAAAATGACACAAGTAATGCAAGGGATCAAAACAGCACACGTTTAACAGATCAGACCCTCTGCAGGGTGCACAGATCTCCCAATGGATGAAAGTAAATACTATGAATGCTGAAAATATTAATTTTAAAAAGTACTGGGAAAACTCTGTCTAGAAGTATTTGCTGAATGAGAAACTTTCATGGGGAGCTTGAAGATGGTGGTGCTCTCATGTATGTGTTACCCATGTCCTTCCAGATTATAGTGGTCACGGATTTGGAAGATGCTGTCAGAGAATGCTTGGTGAATTTCTGCAGTGCATCCTGTCGATGCTATACACTGTTGCTAACGAGCATTGGTGCTGGAGTGAATGAATGTTTGTGGAAGTGGATTGCTTTGTCCTGGATGGTGTCAGATGTCTTGAGTGCTGTTGGAGCTGTATTCATCCAGGCAAGTAGTGAGTGTTTCATCAAAAGCCTCATTTATGCCTTGTTCATGGTGGGCAGACTTTGTAGAGTCAGGGGGAGAGTTACTTGCATCAAATTCCTAGCTTCTGTCCTGCTTTTGTAGCCACTATAGTCATACGGCAAATTCAGTTGAGTTTGTTCAATCATAATCCCTACTATGTTGTTGGTGAGGCATACAGTAATGCCAACACCATTGATTTTCAAGGGACTGTGGTTAGATTCTCTGATGGTGATGATTATTTCCTGGCATTTGTGCGGTGCAAATCGTACTGTTCACTTGTAGCCTAAGCCTGGATATTGTCTAGGTCTTGCTACAGTTGGACTTGGACTGCTTCTGCATCAGAGTTGTGAATAATGTTGAACATTGTGCAATCATCACAGAAACTCACCACTTCTGACCTTATGGCAGAGGAAAGTTAATTGATGAAGCAGCTTTTCATTGAAGGTTGGCAAAGGATACTATAATGAGGAACGTCTGCTGAAATGTCCAGATGACTGACCTCCAACAATAACAAACATCTTGTTTGGTGCCAGGTGTGGACTCGAACCAGCAGAGTTTCACTCCCCCCACCACCTCCAACACCCGCCCCTTCCCTCCCCAAACTTACATGGATGCCACGTTTGCTGTCCTTAATACCAAACTATGTCAAGTGCTGCCTTGATGTCAAAGGCACTCACTTCTCGTTCTGGTTATTTTGTCCACATCTGAACCAACGCTGCAATGAGCGTATGGGCCAAGTGGCCGAAGCAGAACTCGAACTGGCTATCATGTGAAGCAATTACTGCTTGATAACACTGTTAATAGCACTTTCAATCACTTTACTGATGGTCAAAACTAAACTTTGCAACAGTTATGGAAAAGGATATGTTTTACAAAGAAGTTCAAGTTCTTAAATGGAGCAAAGTAAATTTTCAGGATATGAAAGAAGAATTTTCAAAAGTTAATTGCAGTAGACTGATTGCGGGTAAAGGGACGCCTGACAAATGGGAGACCTTCTGAAGTGTGATAATGAGAGTTCAGAGGCATGTTGTTTCTGCTGGAGTGAAAGGAAAGGATGGTAGGATTAGGAAACAATGGAAGAAGAAAGATGTTGAGGTTTCAATCAAAAATGAAAAAGAATCATGTATTAGATACATATAATTGAGATCAACTGAATTTCCTCAAGGGTATAAAGAGTGTAGCGGCATTCTTAAAGAGGAAATCAGGAACACAGAGGGGAAACAAGATAGCCTTGGCAGATAAGGTTAAAGATAATGCAAAAAGATTCAACAAATACATCAACAGTGCAGCTAGAGAGAGTAGGACCCCTTAAAGATCAATGAAGTAGTTTTCGTGCTGAACCTCAGGAGATGGGAGAGATACTAAATTAATATTTCACATCAGTTTTTACTGTTGAGAAAGAAATGGGAGGCTAGAAAACACAGGGAATTAATATCAATGTTTTGAAAATAGTTCACATTTCAAAAAAGGAAGTGCTGGAGGTCTTAAAAAACAAAAAAAATGATCTGATCAAGTGCATCCCAGGACATGGTGGAAAGTCAGGGAGGAAATTGCAGGATCCAGAGCAGAAATATTTCTACCAGCGTACTAGAGAACTAGAGGGTGGCTAACAATGTGGCATTGTTGAAGAAAGGCTGTAAGAGGAAGCCTGGAAACTAAGACCCTTGAGCCTGATATCAGTGTTACACGAGTTATAGGAGGCGATTCTGAAAGACAGGATTTACATGCATTTGGAGAAGCAAGGACTGATTAGAGACAGTCAGCATAGTTTTGCGCGAGGGAAATCATGCCTCACAAACTCGATTGAGTTTTTTAATGGAGTAACCAAAAAAGATTTGATATGGACAAGACATTGTTTACTTGGACTTTAGCAAAGCCTTTGAAAAGGTTCGAAATAAGAGGCTGATGAGTAAAGTTAGATCATATGGGATTCGGGGTGAGCTCACCAACTGGATACAGAATTGGCTTAATGGGAGGAGACAGAGGGTAGTGGTAGTGGTGGTGGGTTGTTTTTTAGACTGGAGGCCTGTGACCAGTGGTCTTCCACATAGGATAGGTGCTGAGCCAACATTTGCTTGTCATTTTTATATAAATGATTTGGATAAGAATATCGGAGGCATGCTTAGTAAATTTGCAGATGACACCAAAATTGATGGTACAGTGGACAGTGAAGAAGCTTTTCTAAGATTACAAATAGATCCTGATCAATTGGTTCAATGGGCTGTGGTGAGACGACGGAGCTTAATTTGGATAAATACGACATATTGCATTGTGGGAAAACAAACAAAGGTGGGACTTACACAATTAAGAGCAGGGCCCTGGCTAGTGTTGTAAAACATAGACTCGGGGGCTTCAAGTAGATAATTCTTTGAAATTTGCACCACAGGTCGACAGGTTGGTTAAACTATTTTGCATGTTTGCCTTCATTTCTCAGACCTTTGGGTTCAGGAGTGTGGATATTATGTTGAGGTTATACAGCAGTTCTGGTTGCCCTGTTATCGGAAGGATATTATTAAGCTGGATAGGGTTCAGAAAAGATTTAACAAGATGCTGCCGGGAATGAAGGGTTTGAGAAATAAAAATAGACTGGAAAGGCTAGGACCATTCTCACTGAAGTGCAAGAGGTTGAGGGGTGACCTTATTGAGGTTTGTAAAATCATTAGGGACATAAATCTGGTTAATGACAAGGGTCCTTTCCCTTGGGTGGCAAGAGTTCAAAACTAGGGGGGCACATTTTTAAAGGTGAGAGGAGAAAGATTTAAACAGGATGCGAGGGGCAACGTTTTTTATTTAAAACACAGTGGTTCATGTGTGGAATGAACTTTCAGACAAAGTGGTGGATGCATTTTGATAACTTCATGAGTAGGAAAGGCTGGGAGAGATATGGGCCAAATCAGGGTGGCATTAATTTAGTTTGGGAATATGGTCGGCATGGACTGGTTGGACTCAAGGGTCTATTTCCACTCTGTATGACTAAGATTGATGGGGAGGTAACTGGCCATGTTTGATCTGTCCTGCTTTTTGTACACAAGACGTATGTTGGCAATTTCCCAGATGTTGGGCAAATATAAACATTGGAGCTGCACTGGAACAGTTTGGCTAGGGGCCCAGCAAGTTCTGAAGCGCATATCTTCAGTACAGTAACCAGAATGCTGTCAGAGCTCACGGTTTTTGCAGTACCCAGTGTTCCCAGACATCATGTGGAGTGAATCAAATTGGCTGAAGACTGACATCTGTGGAGGAGGCAGAGATGGATAGTCAGACTGCACCTTTGACTAAAGATTGTTGCTAAGTACTAAAATGATGTGCTGGCCTCCCCCATCACTGATGTTAGGGACCTTTGTGGAGTTCTGCAGTGAGTTGTTGAACTGTCCATCAGCATTCATGACCAGACATGGCAAATCTGATCTATTGGCTCTGGAATGCTTAACTGTGTCTTTCACTTGTTGCTTATGCTGTGTGGTACACAAGTAGCCCTGTTTTATCGTTCCATCAGGCTGACACCTCACGCTGCTCGTGGAATTTCCTCCTGCACACTTCACTGAACGAAGATTGAACCTGGCATAATTGTAATGATAGAACAATTGTGTTGCTGTACCAATCTTGTGCTGCTGATGGCTCATGATGTCTCACGAACGCCCAGGCTTTAATTGCGAGATCTGTTCAAAGCCTATTGCATTTAGCTCTGTGATAATGCCACACAACACAATACAATGTATTTTCAATGTGAAAGGCATGATTACATCTTCACAAGGACGGATAGTCACTCTTACTAATAGTATAATGGACAGAAGCATCTACAGAAGACAGACTGTCACCAATGAGATAAATTGCGTTTTCTGCTTACACGTCCAGCAGACCCAGCCCATCAGCAATGTCCTTCAGAATCACAAAATCTCTAAATTGCAGAAAGAGTTGTAGCCATGGAAATGGCCATTCTCAATGATGCCAGGTCTCAGCTTGAATGAAAAAGATAGGGTTAAGATCCTGCAAGTGCTCAGGCGATGAACCATTGTGGCTTCCTCTCAACATCCCAAACAACGCATAAATTAGTTTTTAACCTAACAGACTCTTACCATTTCTTACCAAGAAACAGATGAGCAGAACAGATACAACAAAGGCTATGGGTCACAATAAAATCTTTGTCGCAGCAGTGAGGTCTTACACTCCACAATTAGCTGCCTCAACAGCCAAGCAATTTCAGTAGAGCTGCCATATTAGCATCAATCCAAGAAAAAATTCCCAGCTATGTGCTGAAAAATGTGTTTGCTGGAAAAGCGCAGCAGGTCAGACAGCATCCAAGGAGCAGTGGAAAAGCGCAGCAGGTCAGACAGCATCCAAGGAGCAGGAGAATCGACGTTTCGGCATAAGCCCAAGGGCTTATGCCCGAAACGTCGATTCTCCTGCTCCTTGGATGCTGCCTGACCTGCTGCGCTTTTCCAGCAACACATTTTTCAGCTCTGATCTCCAGCATCTGCAGTCCTCACTTTCTCCCAGCTATGTGCTGCCCACAATAGGAATTGGCATAAGCCATTTAGACCCTCAAGCCAACTCTACTGTTCTGGACATTTATTTCTGCAATGCTGGACATTTTATTTCTCTATTTTCTAAGATATTGTAAGTAAAAAAGTTGTTCCTAGGTACCTTTGTACCCAAGTATTGACATACACTTTTCACTGTACTCATTTAAGTATATGAGGTAACAAAGCTCATTCAATTCAATTCAATTCAATTCACATTATAGCTACTCTGTGGCCTAACTTCATACACAAACAGAAATTGGTGGAAAATCTCAGCAGGTCTGGTACCATCTGTGGAGAGAATCAGAATTAACATTTCAGGTCTAGTGATCCTTCTTCAGGATTTTTCTTTTAGTGCCTAATGTCATATGTCTGCCTTGGGCCCATATCCCTTGATACTCTGTCGACAATGTTGCCCAATTTTACATTACCAGCAAATTTGGATATTTTAATTTTTATGCAACTATTCAAATTGTTAATGGATATCGTGAATAATTAAAATCCCACACAAATCCCGACAGGACACCAGCACCGGTCACATCCTGCCAACTTCAGTGCTTACTCATCGTTCCACCTCTGTGCTTCCTGTGACTCAACCAATTTCCGATCCATGTCCCTTAATTTGCCCTCAATCCCATGGGCTTCCACCTTAGCTATTAGGTTCGTGAATGGGACTTGAGCAAAGACCTTCTGGAAGTCTGCATGAACAACATGAATTGACTTATTTGTCATCTCTTCAAAAAACTGAGGTTTGTCAGACATTACATACCCTCCATAGAGTCATAGAGATGTACAGCATAGAAACAGACCCTTCGGTCCAACCTGCCCATGCCGGCTAGATATCCCAACCCAATCTCGTCCCACCCGCCAGCACCCGGCCCATATCCCTCCAAACCCTTCCTATTCATACATCCATCCAAATGCCTCTTAAATGTTGCAATTGTACCAGCCTCTACCACATCCGGATTAATTGAAAGTCTGAGGTGATCAGTTCCTCTATCCTTGATTATAGCAGCCAACATTTTTCCATCACACATCTTCGGCTATCTGGTCTGTAATTTTAATTTCCTTCTGCCACCCTTCTTAAATGGGCAGAGTAATATGAGCAAATTTTTCAATCCAGAGGGAGAACTCCTGAATCCCAGGAACTTTGAATGATGATAGTTAGGGTGTCAGCACTGTGCTCTCCTACCTCCTTTAACACCTATGGATGGAAACCATCAGGTCTTGGGAACATGTCACTCTTCAGTTCCATTCATTTCCCCATTATTGAAGATTTACTTCAAATGATTTTTATTAAGATTCGATCCCCAATCCTCTATTCACTTTTTATGTATTCTGACAAGTTATCCTCTTTTTCTGCTTTGAATACTGAAGCAAGATAATCACTCAGCATGTCTGCCATGTACACGAGGCACGGTGGTACAGTGGTTAGCACTGCTGCCTCGCAGCGCCAGAGACCCGGGTTCAATTCCCGCCTCAGGTGACTGACTGTGTGGAGTTTGCACGTTCTCCCAGTGTCTGCGTGGGTTTCCTCCGGGTGCTCCGGTTTCCTCCCACAGTCCAAAGATGTGCAGGTCAGGTGAATTGGCCATGCTAAATTGCCCGTAGCGTTAGGTAAGGGGTAAATGTAGGGGTATGGGTGGGTTACGCTTCGGCGGGTCGGTGTGGACTTGTTGGGCCGAAGGGCCTGTTTCCACACTGTAAGTAATCTAAAAAAAAATCTACACCAACAGTGCTCTTAACTAACCACTTTGTTTACAGAACTCAAAAATCTCTTCTAGTCTTTTTTGACCCTTGCAAGTTTCCTTTCAGAATCCTTTTCAGTAGCTCTTATAAGCTGCTTTGTGGACCTTTGTTGTTGTTTGTATTTGTCTCATTCTGTGGGATCTATACTGTCCTTTATGTTTTTATCAACTTTTCTTTTCATTTTATGCTGTCCCTTACCTCCTGAGACGTCCATGGCTGATCCGAGGTAGAAATTTTCCTTCTCATGGGTACATACTGCTTCTGAATGACATTAACTGTTTCTTTATCACCCTCCAATGTTCCGCAGTTATTTTACTGATTAGCAGAAGTTCCCAGTTTACCCTGAACAATTTTTGCCTAATACCAAAATTCTAATATCCCATCTTTCCTTACCTCATACAAACAATACATGAAACTTGATTATGTTATGATCACTGTTTCACAAATACTCATGAATTACGTCACTATTGAAATCAAAGTAATTGCTCATTACTTGATCCAAAATTGTTTGCCCCCGTCACATCAAAAACATATTGCCATATCGCAGACACAATCTTCCAGGTAGGTGTTTGTCTGTCTCTCCCAGTCTATGTTAAGAATAGAAAGATCCATTAGTACTACTCTGCCTTTGCTACATAGTTGCCTAATTTCAACATTTATACAATCTAGTACTGCAGAGCTGCTATGAACTGGTCTATAAAAGACACCTATGGGAGTTTAATTCCTTTACCATTTCTCAGTTCTACCTACAAGCTCTCTATGTGCTTTCCCCTTATTATCTCTTCCCTCACCGGTGTTTCCAATCAATAATGCGATTCCATCCCCTCTGCTGTTTTCTCTATCCCTCCTGTAAACCTCATAACCTAGTACATTTAGTTCCCAGTCCTGATCATCCTGCAGCTGTGTCTCTGTAATGGCTACTATAGTGTGTCAGAATGCAGAAAAAGGGCTTTGGTCAACCAAGTCTGCATCAACATAGCTACAACTAATGGTGCGCCAATCCAAATTTCCTGCACTTGTCCCATAATCTTGAATGCCATGATATTTCAAGTGCTCATCCAAATATTTTTTAAAAGGTTGTAAGATTTCCGGCCTCCACTACCTTCTCGAGCAATGAATTCCGGATTTGCACCACCCGTTGAGTGAAAATGTTTTGTCTCAAATCCCATCTAAATCTCCAGCCCCTTAACCTAAAACGATGTACGCTCATGACTGACCCCTGACCCAAGGCATAGCTTCCAATTTGAATTGTGCCTTCCAGTCTGTGCATTTGTATGAACGACTCTAATTTTGACTGCGTACTCTAACCTTACTATTTCTCTTTCCTGTCTCACTCAGTACACTTCTGTAGCCCGATTCTGTTGTCTAAACAACCCTTGCTTATTCATCAAGTTCTACCTCTCCTCATATGCTGACCTGCTGCCTGCCATACTAGTTTAAACCCCCTCGCAAGTGGTACTAACAAACCTCCCCACAAAGGTATTATTGTCCCCTCCAGTTTAGGTTCTTTTTATACCAGGTTCCACCTGCCCTAGAAGAGGTCCAAATGATCCAGACAGAATCACTGACGAACAGGATGGATTTGATCTGACCTATTATCACTCCAGTCAGCTCTCTATCAGATGTAATTGAAGCCATCTTCAGTAATGGTAACAAAGAGCACACAGGGTTTAATTTACATAAATATGAGTGTTGCATTTTGGGAAGGCAAATCAGGGCAACACTTCGGAGTGAAGTCCTCGGGAGGTTGCTGAACAAAGAGACCTTGGAGTGCCGGTTCATAGCTCCTTCAAAGTGGAGTTGCAGATAGACAAGATAGTGAAGGCAGGATTTGGTATGCTTTCCTTTATTGGTCAGTGCATTGAGAATGGGAGTTGGGAGGTCATGTTGCAGCTGGACAGAATATAGGTTCGGCCACTTTTGGAACACGGCATACAATTCTGGTCTCCTTGCTACAGGATGGATGTTGTGAAACGTGAAAGCATTCAGAAAAGATTTACAAAGATGTTGCCAGAGTTGGATGGTTTGAGCTGTAGAGAGGCTGAATAGGCTGGGGCTATTTTCCCTGAACCAGCAAAGGCGGAGAGGGTGACGTTATGGAGGTTTATAAAGTCATGAGGGCCACAGATAGGGTAAGTAGACAAGGTGTTTTCGGAGTTGGAGCCATCCAAAACTAGTGGGCATAGGTTTAAGGTAAGAGGGGAAGATTTAAGAAGGGGCATAAGGGGCAACTTTTTCATGAGGGTGGTGCATATGTGGAATGAGCTGCCAGAGGAAGTGGTGGAGATTGGTACAATCATAACATTTAAAAGGCATCTGGATGGGTATATAGATAGCAAATGTTTAGAGGGGTATGGGCTAAATTCTGCAAATGGGACTAGATTTATTGAAGATATCTGGTCAACATGGAGGAGTTCAACCGAAGGGTCTGTTTTCACGCTGTACAGCTCTATGACTATAAGAGCAATGACTTGCGCACCAATATTTATTTTGGGTTTCAAAAGGTCCAATTGGCCCTAGCTATCATCAGGGCTTGGTTCAGATCAAAAGGAGCTAACGTAGTTGAATTCCAAAAGCAAAGTAAGACCAAATGCCTGGCACATCAGGGTAGTATTTGACTGAAAGACTGGAGTAATATGAAAGTGTGACAAATCTCCACTGGTCGGAATCATACACAACATAAAGGAAAATGGTTGTGGCTACTGGAGGCCAATCATCTCAGTCTAAACACATTACTGCAAGAGGTTCTTGGATTTGACCTTGGCCCAACCACACACAGCTGTTTCGTTCATAAGCGTTCTTCCAAGTTGAAATCAGACGTCCTTGCTGATGATTGCACAACATTCATTGCTAATCACAAAATGAAGCAGTCTGCATCCCTGTTCAATGAGATCAGAATATAATTCAGGTTTGAGCAACAAAGTACCAAGTAACATCTACACCACACAAGTGCATATCAAACAAAAGAACTGCCTAATCACATTCCATTGACATTCAATGGCATGAACAATGTTGAATGCACCAATCAACAACATCCTAAGGATTACCACCATCAAGAAATTAATATTTATTAGGCTGGATCAGTCTAAGTTTTGAAGAGCATGTTAGAGGCTGAGGATTCTGCAGTAACTAACTCATTGGACACACTGAAGCCTGTCTATCATCTATCTACAAATACACAAGTTAAGTGTGTGATCAAACATTGTCCAATTACTGGGATACATGCATCTCCAACAATATTCACAGTTACATGAGATCCATTACAAAGCAGCCAGATTCAGAGGCAACCTGTTGCTCTATCTTAAACATTCACTCCCTCCCAACACGAGTATATGTTGGCTGCAGCATATACGATCCTTGAGGTGCACTGCAGCAATTCAAGGTTTCTTTAACAACACTTTCCAAACCACAGCATAAATTTCCTAAGAAGAGAAAATGAGGTCTGCAGATGCTGGAGATCAGAGATGGAAATGTGTTGCTGGAGAAGCGCAGCAGGTCAGGCAGCATCCAGGGAACAGGAGAATCGACGTTTCGGGCATTAGCCCTTCTTCAGGAATTTCCTACAAAAGACAACAACAACCCATACAGGCAAACATAAGCACCTGTGTTTTCAAGCTAAGGGCGAAAATCCTGGAACTCCTAAAGTAAACTCTCACTGGGAACACATACTTTATGTATCACACAGACTTCTGTAATCCAAAGTGATGGGTCACCATCATCTTCTCAAGTGCAATAACTGGTACTCCAGCCAGCAACACCCATGTGCTGTGAACAAATTACAAAATGCCTTTGGCCAAAAGTTATTCCCGTAGACAATTCTGTTCAATTTGTACCACAATAGATTTAAGCATTCAGCCAATGTGGTTCAATTATATTTGAAGGCTACTTGAAAAGGAACATCATGCAGTTCAAGAGAAAAAGCAAGAGAATGATACAAAGTGGGTTGCTTATTTGAAGCAAAAACAAAACTAAATTCATAACACAACACTGACCCACAACTACAGCAAGATATCCTTACCTTGAACGTTGAACATTACGAGGGGATTCTGGCTCATGCCCGTGTTTGTCAGCAGTTGCAGATTGCTGTGATACTTGCTGCTGTGCTGGTCCTTGTTTCACAACTGAAATACTGGACTACGGAGAGAAAAGCAAAGACAAACTCTCACCTCTGACTCAAATACATAGCTTTTAACTAACACCATTTTCAGTTGTTTAACACTGATTTTCAGAGACCCCCAAAGCACGGTCTGCAAACCAGTGCTATTTCAGTACATAGTTAAAACAGGTCAAAACGCATAAAGCATGTATTTATTAGAAATCACATTAGTCAAGTCTATGACGACTTCAGTAAATATTGCAGATGTGCAATGTAAATCATTTTTTCCAAAGTCATAGCTTAAACGTGAACTGGAATTCATGGGCTTGGACTTGTTTAACACAACCAGTCTAAACAGACCAGGTGCCTTCCCACCCTGACCTGTCCTCAATGGCCTAGGATTAGTTTCTTATTCCAGGCATTGGTATTACTGCACACAGGCAGTCCCCTGGGTTGCAAATAGGTGCCATTCAGGAGTCTGTTCATAATTCGATTTGTACTCAAGTCAGAACACAATGTCGGACTACATAAAACAGGTCATTCCTATGTCAACTACACCTTGTATGAGATCGCATTCATTTGTACAAGCATTCCGAAGTCAGACATTCGTAACTGAAAACCCCCTCTAACAGGTTTCCCAGGGCACATCAATGCAACTCAGTTTGATGGACATGTGATTTTGCTTTACCAAATGGAAGACACCAATAACACAGCAGATTTTCATGATAGTCAGGGGCCGAGGTGACTAAAGTGGCCAAAGGTGCTGAAGAAGCTTAAAGGTGGATAAAACACCCATACTGGATGAATGACACACAAAAGTTTTAAAGGAGATTGTGGAGGCACTGGTGCTGATCATTCAGGAATCACTGGATCAAAGAGGGCCCCAAAGGACTGGAAAATCGTTCATGGAATATAGCTGTTTGGAGAGAGGGTGGCAGGCAGAAGGTAGTAAACTATAGGCTGCTTAGGCTGACCTCAGTCTTTAGTAAGATTTTAGAGTCCATTATTAAGGATGAGATTGCAAAGCACTTGGAAGTGGATAATAAAATAAGGCTTCTTCAAGGGAATGAGCAAATTAGACAAAGGAGAGCATCTGATAAGGTGTCACAAGAGACTGCTGAATGAGAGTCCATGGTGTGAGGGCGAAGCTACTGGCCTGGATGCAAGATTGGCTGACTGGCCCCTGTTTTGGAAAGGATGTTATGAAATTATAAATCTTTTCTGCACCCTTTACAAGGATGTTACTGAGAATGGAGCGTTTCCGCTAAAAGGAGAGGCTGGACTGGCTGGGACTATTTTCCCTGCACCGTAGGTGGTTGTGAGGTGACCTTACAATGGTCTATAAAATCATGAGGGGCACAGATAAGCTGGAGGGGGAGTCCAAAACTAGAGGGCACAGATTTAAGATGAGAGGGGAAAGATTTGAAAAGGGACCCGAGGGGCAACTTTTTCCACACAGACAGCCGTGAGTATATGAAATGAACAGTCATTAGAAGTGGTAGAAGTGGGTACAGCGACAACATTTAAGACATTTGGACAGATGAATGAATAGGAAAAGGATTAGAGGGATATCTGCCAAACCCAGGCCTATGGGACTAGTCTGGTTTTGGAAATCTGGTCACCACGGTTAAGTTGGACTGAAGGGCTTATTTCCTTGCTCAATGATGCTATGATTCCGTGGCAGAAGGGATAACAAGGTCTTTTTCAGGATGGCAGTCAGTGACTAGTGGAGACTCGCAGAGGTCAGTGTAGGGACCACAATTATTGATATTGTACATGAACAATCTAGAGGGTATTGTTGCTAAGTTTGTATGTGACACAAAGACAGGTGAAGGGACAGGCGGTGTTGAGAGAGCATGCAGACTACCTAAGGACTTGCATAGACAAGCAAAGTGTGAGGTTACACACTTTGACAGGAAGAATAGAGGCATAAACTATTGTCGAAATGGTGAAAGGCTTCGGAAGTCTGAATCACAAAGTAACTTAGGAATGCTAGTTCAGGATTCTCTCAAGGTTAACATGCAGTTTCAGTTGGCAGGCAAATGCAACATTCTCACTCATTTTGAGGTGGTGACCGGAGAACCATATAGAAAGAAGAATATGCTGGCCTTGGAGGGGACCCAGAGGAGCTTCACAAAAACAATTCCAGGAATGAAGGGCTTGTCACATGAGGAGGAGTTCAGGATACTGAGTCTATACTGAATGGAGCTTTGAAGAAAAAAGGGTTCTCGTTGAAACTTAGAATATGGAGAGGCTGAGATAGACTGGATACTGAGAAGATGGTTTCACTCATCGGAGAGACTAGGACCTGGGGGCACAGCCTCAGATTGAATGGAGAACCTTTTAGAACTGAAATGAGGAGCAATTTCTTCAGCCAGAGGGTAGTAAATGTGTGAAAATAATTGCTGTAGAAGGCTATGGGGGGCAAGTCATGGAGACAGATAGATAGGTTATTGATGAGTACAGGGGAACAAGCAGAACAGGGAGACAGAAGAATGATTTTCAGAAACATATTACCCATGATCAAATGGTGGAGCATACTTGACAGGCTCAATTCTACTCACTGGTCTAATAACAATCAAATGTATTAGGCCCCTGCTTAACATTAACTCATTTAACATTGTTTCACAAACAATTTCAATACATCCATTCAAACCTGTCAGTTGCACTTTGACATTGTTAGTCAAAGGTTCTGTGGCTGGCCTGCCAGCACACATGACCTCACCTTTAGGCCTCTCCTCTCTTGCTGCCCTTGCTACCTCCGAGCCTCATTCTCTACTGACCCTCATTGCCTAGCCTCACCTCCTGCACTGTTTTGAGACCTCCAGTACAGTTCTTCTCTTCATACCTGGCTCCATTCCTGAACTTGTGCTGAAGCCTGGCTCCATCTAGTGGTTGAAGTTGGTCAATATGAATAGTTTGGGATTTTAACTGGACTAGATGGAATCTGGTCAATCTAACAGTGACAGTGATTACAGTAATTTTTCAAATTAATATTGCAGTATATATTGTATTTCTGCTGTTTTGAGTGATGCATTTTGTTTCATAAAATAATTCAGCTCGGAAAGCAAGGTACTGCTCAGGAATGATAAAGTATTTGAACTTCCATGTTTTCCAGATGAGAACTGTCTGAAGGAACCCAACTCTGGATTCCTGTGGGAACTTATGATTCGCTTAAAGTCATTTCACTGAACACTGAAATCAGCAACGTAACAACTTGAAGTGAGAACTTCCTGCAGTTTTCAACAGCAACTGATGGGGCAGCACGTTGGCTCAGTGGTTAGCACTGCTGCCTCGCAGCACCAGTTGATTCCAGTTTTGGGTGACTGTCATTATACAGCGCACATTCTCCCAATGTGTGCATGAGTTTCCTCCCACAGTCCAAACACATGCAGGTTTCAGTGGACTGGCCGCGGTAAATTATCCATCGTGCCCAGAGATGTCCAGGCTGGGTAGATTAGCCATGCTAAATGTAGGGTTACAGGGATAGGCTAAGGGTCTGGGTGGGATGCTCTTCTGAAGGTTGGTGCAGATTTGATGGGTCAAATAGACTTCCTACCATGTGGGAAGAGGCCATGATTTTAGTAACATACTCATGCTATCTGAAGTGGAGTGGCACATGGTTACATTTGAACTGATAGAGTCGTACAGTACAGAAACCTTCAGTCCAACTCATGCATGGGGAGTTTCTCAAACTCGTGTCACTTGCCTGATTTTGCCCATATCCCTCGAAACCTCTCATTCATATACCTGTCCAAATGTATTTTACCTGTAAATTGTTTCTATATCAACCACTTCCTCTGGCAGTTCATTCCACAAATGAACTACCTGATGTGAAACAGTTAACCCTCAGGTCCCTTCTAAAACCTTTCTCCTTTCACTTTAAAAATATGTCCTCTCGTTTTGGAAAGGATCTTTGCTATTCATCATATCTATGCCCCTCAGGATCTTATAGACCGCCTATGCTCCAGTGAAACAAGTCCCAGCCTAGCCACATAACTCAAACCCTCCAAACCTGACATCATCCTGGTTAATCCTTTTCTGAACCCTTTCCAATTTAATAATATCCTTCCAAGAGCAGGAAAGTCAATCATGTTTCCATAGAGTCCAATCATATATCTGGAACTGAAGTTTAGTATTCTGTTCAGTAGAGAACCCAGGAATTTGAAAATGTAACGTATATCTAGGCCTGATAAACAAGTACAATAACACCACAAGACACAGGAGAAGAGGACCATTGCGTCCATTGAGTCTGCTCTGCCATTCAATGAGACAATGACTGATTAGATAATTTTCAACATCACCTTCCTGCTCCATTCTTGCTTTAGCCTCGTTAGTGAAGAAGAATCTCTCATGGCATTGTATATTGCTCCAAACCAATCTCTTCGGTCCTCTGCAGTCATAAATTCCACAGACTCAGAAAAGGAATTCTCCTCAGCTCTGTCTTAAATGGCCAGCTACTTAATCTGACATTATGTCCTCTGTGCGAGATTCTCCCACAAGTGGAAATAACCTCTCCACATAACCCAGTGTAGTCTCATAAGAATCTCACATGCTTCAGTAAAGTTTTGCCTCAATCTTCCAAATGTCAACAATATAAGCATTATCTATGCAACCTTTCCTCATATCCAGGATCAACCTCATATACCTTTTCTGGTCTGTCTCCAACGCTCGTACATCTTTCCTTGGATGAGGGGACCACAACTATGCACAGCCTTGTATATTTTGAGCGACACTTCTCTATTTTTATAATCCATTCCCTTTGAAATAAAGGCCAACATTCCATAATACCTATTGATCTTGTGTATCAGCTTTGTGATTCATGCACTTGTCACCCAAATCGCTCAGTGCTGCAGCTTTCCCATGTTTCCCTGTTTAAATAACATTTAGCTCTTCTGTTCTTATGCCAAAGTGCATGATCTCACATGTTCCCACATGATATTCTATTTTCCACTCTCATAACCTTGCTATATTCCTCTGCAGACTCTTGGCATCATGTCCATCACTTATGTTTTCAACTAGTTTTGTGTCATCTTCAAACGTTTCCATAATATTAATGATTCCAGCACAGATTTCTATGGCATTCCATTAGTTACAGGGTGCCATCCTGAAAATTATCTCTCTATCCATAAGTCGATTAGCCAGCCAATCTTCTATGCATGCTAATTTGCTGCCATCATACCAGAGTGCCTTACCTCAAGTAGCCATATGTAAGATACCTTATCAAACATCTTTTGCAAATTCAAATATTTTGCATCCACGAGTTCCCCTTTATCTATCCTACTTACTACATCTTCAAAGAGTGTAAGCCAAGCCAATTCTGCTTCATTATGTATTTCTAAATGCTTCACTATTACATCTTTATATTAGATTCTAACACCATTAAAACGTGTGAAGTTAACGAGCCAAGAGTTACCATTTTGTTTTGTTCAAAAAGGGAGGGCAACAAGGGTGATTTATTAGCAGTTTTCAAATCCTCTGGGACATGTGCCAAATCCAAGGGATTCTGAAAGATTACTATCAGCTACTTAAGTAAATTACTAAAGAACATTGTTCAAATCACCTATGATGCAATCCATCTGAGACTTAATGGCCTTTTGTCCTATTAGTTTCACTCATATGTTTTTTTGAATGATAGTTATTTTATTCATTTTCTCTATCACTTTTGCTCCTCATTTATTTAGTACTTTGGGAGTGTTATCAGCATATTCTACTGTGAAGGCGAACGCAAAGTATTATTCAAAGCCTCCGAAAATTTGTTCATTCCCCATTATCACCTCCTCGACTCATTCGCTCAGACACTAGTGTTCATTTTGGCCTCTCATTTCCTTGTAATATATTTATACAGTCTTTTTAAATAAAGAAGTTGCAAGTTTAGCCTCAGTTTACTTACTTTTTTTTACTGGATATCTTTGGTTGGTTACTCTAACTATCCCAATGCTCTAACTCACCACCCATCTCTGTCTCAATGCCTGCTTTTCGCCTAAAATTTGAGATCATCCTTAACTTTTAATAACAAGGGTTGGTTTAGCCCTTCCTAAAATCCTCCTTCCTTACATGAGTTACTATTTTTCAAAAATTTACCACTGTTTCTTACTGTCTTCCCCACCAAGCTTCTTTCCCAGTCCTGTCCACCCAATTCTGCTCTTATTCCTTCGTAATTATCTCTTTTACCTTTAGCAGAGTTGTTTATGACCCAAATTTCTCACTGTTAAATTGAGTGCTAAACTTTATCATGTTATTGTCATTGCTTCATGAGATCTTTTACTCAAGTAATTTATTAAACCTGCCTCAGTATACATTACCAGACACAAAATGGCCAGATCCCTAGTTGGATCCACAACATTGTTCTAGGAAACTATTCCAAATACTCACTATGGACTCTGTGGTGGCTACTTTCGCCAATTCCTTGCCAAAATCTACGATTTAAGTTATCCATGCACTACCTTTTGTTGATGCCCTCATTATCACCTGACTTATTGTCTTTTACCCACAGTTATTTCTGACCTTAACCATTTGGATTCTATCCTGATCCAAGATCATGTTTTGCTATCACAGATATCATATCTCATACTCTATTCAAATACCATTGCATCCATCTGCCATATTTTTTTCAAAATATATTAACTAGTGTTGATAATAGTACAGCATATTCAGGCATTTAAAATATTGCAATTTTGCTTAAATTGCAACTCAAGCTAGCCAGTGCAAATTATGACCACCCTGAAACTACCCATGTGAAATTTAAAAGCATACATTATGTCATAATAGTGTCCCTCCAAAATTGTATTTTCATAATAAGTATCGATCATTTAAATTAGACGAACTAGTTTTGGTTTTACCTTTGGTTGAGACGACACTGGAGGCGTACTCATCAGTGGTTTAAGAGGAACAGTGTTAGTCTGTGGCGTACTTATCCTTGGAGACACATATGACCTTGGGGATGATGCATCTGATGCCAATGACATTGGTGACTGATTAGACTGCTGGGCTGTTTTAAAAAAAAGTGTCAATTTGAAATAATCTTATCCAACAGGGAAAATTTTATTTTTTCACCATAAGATTCTATTGACATTTTGGGTCAGGGGAAGAACTATTATTCAGATACATTAAAGTAAAGCTGTTCAAGGTCTCCAGTTTCTGAAAGAACATTTTCTCATGTGAAAGAAGCCCTGAGAAATGTTACAAACCAAATATTTTGTTGTAGCTATAACCACTAAAAATATAATTACATGTATTAGAACCCATAGATAAAACTTGGTAGGCAAACTTAAATACACTTAGCATTCTAATACCCAAATAGATTACTCGCTTGCTCTCTAATGGAATTCTTTCAAAATTAACAAAAAAGTTTATGTCAACATCTTTGTGTCTCAAAACTGCAAGCTCCAACATGATTACATTTTGATTATGTTCAATTTATAACGGAATGAAACCAAAATAGAAACTGTATCCCAGCAGTTGATTATTATGTTTGCATTTTTAAAACAAATACACGTAAAATAAGCAGGTGCTGCAAATTTAACAAATATGTGCCCAAATATCACAAGATGCAAGAGACCTTCTCGAAAGAGAATGAGGTTTCACTGGCTGTCTACCGAGCAGCCAATATCCCTGTTGCCTCAACAAGGTTATCCCAAGATACCCATCTTCTGATCTCAATTGATATACAGTTAGTTACTTAATTTCCATGTTCTTTACAGCTTGGACATTCCCTCTATATCGAAGAATGCAATAGTGCAACCCTGTTAATTGCAATCCTTAAATCAATTCATTTTACAACAGCTTTGAGCTCAGCTCAAGAATCACTATGCACAGGGTG
Source organism: Chiloscyllium plagiosum (assembly GCF_004010195.1). Taxonomy (NCBI): domain Eukaryota; kingdom Metazoa; phylum Chordata; class Chondrichthyes; order Orectolobiformes; family Hemiscylliidae; genus Chiloscyllium; species Chiloscyllium plagiosum. The sequence goes on along the minus strand of NC_057714.1, from coordinate 84,572,646 downwards.
AAACACAAATAAATTAAGCAGAAAATTACCATAAGGTGGTACATATTAGAAGCAACAAATTCATTTTCAGAACCTCCACTCAGGCAGCTCTGGGCTTGGTCTTGGACATTGAGTGGAGTGTGCTATTTTGACACGACAATGACATTTTGCTGAACTAATGCTTCAAAAGGTCTCACAAATGCTCTGAATGCAAGTTCCAATTCCTAAATGTGAAATAAACCTAAAATAATGACCACGAAACCCCAGATTGCTGTGAAAGGAAGGAAATCTAAATTACAGCAGCACATTCTGGAGCCAGAGAGCAAGCTATTGTGCAATGAGATGGAATTGGAAGACCACAGGCTCTCCTAAACTGGAGCAACCATAACATGACTGAATTTTACATTCAGTTCAACGGAGAGACAAGTGGATCTGAGACAAATAGTTTAAACTTATGGAAGGGCAATTATGAGGGCATGAAAGCCAATGTGTGGGTTACCTCCGGGTGCTCCGGTTTCCTCCCACAAACTAAAGGTGTGCAGAACAGGTGAACTGGCCATGCTAAATTGCCCATAGTGTTAGGTGCATTAGCCAGGGGTAAATATAGGGTAAGGGATGGGTCTAGGTGGGTTACTCTTCAGAGGGTCGGTGTGGACTTGTTGGGCCGAAGGGCCTGTTTCCAAACTGTACGTGATCTATAATAGTCCTCATCTTTAATTTATAACTAGCAAAAATGAACTGGCAAATTAAGTGAAGTCATACATTTATGTGGATACTTTCAGACAAATCAGCTACATTCCAACAAGGGGAGTTAATCTGCGGTTAACTGAAAAAGTTCCAAGATAGCATGTAGTTGCACAAATCTTTGCTGATTTAAGAGAGAAGAGAGAGAAAACGAGCTAGAAATATAAAACACATAGAAAGAATTTCTATAGTTATTTAAAAGGGTTTTAAAGTTACAAAAGTGAACACTGGTCCGATAAAAATTAATCTGGGAATTAATAATGTAAAATGAGATGCAGATGAACAAGTATTTTGCATTGTCTTCATGGAAGAAGATGCATGCGGTGTTTTACAAATAGCTGTATAATCAGGAAAGAGAATTCAAGAACATAACAATCACCAGGGAAGAGGTACTGAGCAAACTGTTAGCACTGTAGGCTGACAAGTTCCCATAAACTTGATGCACTTCACCATTAGTTCTGAAAAGAAGTGGCACAGGGAACAGATGATGCATTGGTTTTAAATTTTTCGAATTCCACAGATTGAGGAAAGATTCTAATAGATTCCAAGATAGAAAACAACTTTTTCACTCAAGAGGAGGGAGAAAAAAAAAGCAGTAAACCACAGTCAAATGAGCTTAACATTGGTCATTGACAAAATGTAAGAAGCAACTAAAGATATTACATCAGGGAACTTGAAAAAAATTAAAGGTCATCAAACAGCAAGGTTTGAAAAGGAACTCATTTAACCAATTACTGAAATTCTGTGAATTAATAGTGGTGTGGATAAAAGGGAACTTTCATGTTTTATTGTTAGATATTTAAATGGCATTTAATAAAAGGCTGCATCAAAGATTATTGTAGAAAATAGAAGCTCACGGTTCGGGGCTAACAGATGAGCAATGATAGAAGACTGGCTACCTCACAGGAAATAAATGAGCATACATGGATCATTTCCAGGTTGGCAAGATTACGTGTGCAGTGTGCCACAGGGATTAGTGCTGGAACCTGAAACTACAGAATTTATCCAGACGTGTTAGATGAGGGGAAAAAGAGGAGTGAGTAGGCATACATCTGGTAAATTGAATGTCATGTGGGAAAAATCAGAGACTAACCATTTGGCAGAAAGAATTTTTAAAAATTATCTAAATGGTGAGAGATTGCAGAGGTGAGATGCAGAGGGATCTGAGTGTCCCAGTGCATGAACTTCAAAAGGCCAAACTGCAGTGCCAAAAATTCAGAATGCTAATAGTATGTTTATCATTTATTCCAAGAGAGACAAACAAATATACACAGTATATGTTTCAGGTAAAAAAAAAGACACTCGTGAGATCACATCTGGAGCACCACATACTGTATGGATCTTTTTTTTTAAAAAACAAAAAAGTGCACTGCAACCTTTACTAGACTCGTAGCTACAATGGGAGGGGATAGGTTATGTTATCAGGAAAGGTTGGGCAGGCTAAACTAAAATCTGCTGGAGTTAAGAAAGAGGTGACAGCTTAAACATATAAAATCCTGACCGGTCTTGACAGGGTAAACATGGAAAAAATATTTCCAGGTGGGGAAAACATAGAACAACGGGTTATTGAGTGGTTCTGGACTGATTTAACAATCTGATCAGCCATGGTCTCACGAAACAAATAGCAGGTTTGAGGGGTAAAATGATGTCCAAACATGCATATTTATACGTTTTATACAAACATGCAACTCCACAGCAATTTGGTTGCCTTTTCTTTGCCCCATTCATTCAGTCATACGAAAACTGCGGAAAAGCTGAAGCCAAATAAAATTGGACAGAAAAATGGGCATCAACCTGAGCATCAGAAATGACAAACCCTGCCCAATTTACCCTCATTAATATGTGATGACATGTGCCAAATTGGGCCAGCTGTCTCACACGCGGCAGGCAAAAAACTGACACAAGTATGATTCCATGGATAGGATTGTTATGAAATTGTTACATGTGAAATATTATTTTATACTACTAACAGCTAGATGTATACTTATCACAAACATTCTGAAAAGGACATTTCTTTAACCAAGGACCTTGGCTAAAGCAACATTTGCTGGTCATGCACCTCGAACAATGCTCTTAAATAGTCCCATACCATCCATGACAAAGCAGTTCATTTGACAGGACCACTGTGAGAAATAGCATCTGCCATTTACAAGTGTATTCTAACAATTCACCAGCATTATTCTCTAGAAGAACAAGGATTGTAAAGCACCAGGGAACACTGCCTTCGATGTTCCCCTCCAGACACTGACTTACAATTATTTCATCATTCCTTCACTGTCACTGGGTCAAAAACCGGGAACTCCTTCGCTACCTGGGCTGCACAACTTCAAGGAAACCAATGATCAGAACCCTGACAAGGGCAGCTGGGATTGGGGAAATAAATAGTGGGCTTTCCTCCCAAGAACAAATAAAAATATCTGCAAAAGAACTTGTTTGAACAGTATCCCCCAATTATGTCACTACTTTCAACTGAGGAGAGAAAAGGAAAAAGGTAAAAATCTAATCAGTTGCCATTCACCAAGAGTATAATTAAATTTCTAAGTGTCGAATCAAGTGCTAGTCTTGGCTTCTGACGTCTGCAAGGAAATTATAGTGACTTGACAAACTACAAGCAACAGAACTCGGAACTTCGAGTGCTCCAGGGGCACTTGATGGTGGGATGAATGGAAAGAACAAATTTACAAAATGCCTGTGTACAGCTGTTGTTCCACCAAGGGATCTCAAAATCAGAGTAAGAAGCACAAGAGATAAATGGAAATTTTGAACCAAATTATGTTCAGCTTACAATGACTTTATGTGACCTTCCAGAAAATATCACATGACAAGCCAGGTGCATCCACAAATCTGATCACACAAAACCTCCATAAGGCCAATCAGGTCATATCTCCCAAATCATTAACGTAGCAAATTTCCCCCAACTGAACTCATTTTACAGCCTTGCAGTGGTACCAATATTATACCAGTTATTTCAGGTAGTGGTGCACAATCAAGCATGTTTTAAAGGCTTCTGATCACTTAAGACAAAATACTATTGCAATTTAACCATCAGTTCCAAATATTTTCAGTAACTTATGAATCAGGTTAGTCAAAATGATACTGATATGTGATTAAAGATTCTTACTTCTGAGTTATGTTGAAGTGAACTGAACAATTTGATTCTCAAATATATGAAGACTTTCTTTTAAATGTTTTTTAAACATTTTAAGGTACTAACTCATTAACTGACACAAGCAAACTTTGGTTGACCAATGTACAACTGAGTTCAAACAAGAATATGGAAACAAAATACTTCTTTAACAAGCATCATTTGTACTCAAATTGTCCACTGTGCCAAAAGCAGAAACTCTAATCAAGCTACAAAGGATGGGATTAGAACGCTGACAAAAGTTAACTCAGGTTGGTGCACGTGACATCTCATTTCACAACAAAGAAGCCAAGAACCTTTGCACACATGTGTTAACACACAGTCTTAAAAATTAGACATGTTTGCACTGGTTTATGAATGAATTACACATTTACTTCAATCGTATCTAAGTTAATCAATTAGAAAACAATTCAACTGCATTTAATGGTGGTGGCTAATAGGTAAAAATTGCCACAGGTGATTTGGTGGTGGGAAAAGCCGTTCAAATAGTACTTCGAGAAAGAAGCAAGGAAAACGTACATTTACTTCAATGAGTATCTGTAAATCAAATAGTAATGTACTCCAATAGTATTATAAAATACATATTTATAAATATTAAATATCCAGCTCCAGAGGTAAAACTGATGCTCTGCTTAGCTTTAGTTTTCTAGTCAGTGATAATCTCGAATGCCATTCAGAAACACAAACTTTGACAAAAATAACACGTCAGACGAGACCAACTAGGAAAACAGTTATTTGACATGATGACTGCAATTAATGATGTAAAAAAAAAAGATTTTTGAAGTGAGATTTAAAGTTGAAGCACGTTGGTCACCCATAATTCAATCTATGATGAAGAGCAATGCAGCAAATAACTAACTCAGCAATTGAACAAAAGTAGAGAGCAAAGATGACAGGACAGTGTTAGTCAAGGACAAGGAAAGCACAAATCCCAGTTTTAATGCTTATGGTGAAGACTTTTCATGCCGACATAAAAATTGGAGACAATATACTTCTGTTGTTGCTGATCAATATGAACTTTGACCTTTAAAGAACTGAATGAAATCTGTTGGGCAACTGTCAGCGCATTGGAAGAAAGCAATATTTTTGATATGCTTTAGAATGGAATTGCACTAAGTAACTTTGTCTGCACTGCTAAGCAGGTCTGAACTTATGTGAAGATTCCTGCTCTATTCGAATAACAAGTAATCAGCAAAGCTAAGTGCTTGGTTATCGAGTCTGGTTATCCTTCTCACAGCAGAGAGTGGGGCGAGCTGGGCGGAAGTGAGGTTGGAGTGCAGAGGTGGTCAGGAAGGGAAGTGATTGATATTTGAGTGGGTGTGTTCTCGACCCCAGGCCCTACATAGTCGGGCCTCCCCCCCATCCTCCTCCTCCAACCTAATTTTGAAGTCCACAGGTAAGCTACTCAGTGTTCTTGTTTTCGGAGAAGAGGTGTAGAGTCATGGCAGCGCAGGCAGTGGAATGTTCCTCCTGCAGGATGTTCGAGGTAGGGGTGACCACCGATACTCCTGCCGACTTCATCTGCAGGAAATGCAGTCAGATCCTGCTCCTCACAGAACGAGTTAGGGAGCTGGAACTGGAGTTGGATGAACTGAGGATTATTCGAGAGGCTGAGAGGGTGATAGACAGAAGCT
>NC_057714.1:84551351-84563720 GCF_004010195.1 Chiloscyllium plagiosum | reverse complement strand
AAAGGTGTGGAAGCTTTGGAGAGGGTGCAGAGAAGATTTACCAGGATGTTGCCTGGAATGGAGAATAGGTCGTACGAGGATAGGTTGAGAGTGCTAGGCCTTTTCTCATTGGAACGGCGAAGGATGAGGGGTGACTTGATAGAGGTTTTTAAGATGATCAGAGGAATAGATAGAGTAGACAGTCAGAGACATTTTCCTCCGGGTACAACAGAGTGTTACAAGGGGACATAAATTTAAGGTGAAGGGTGGAAGATAAGGGGAGATGTCAGGGATGGGTTCTTTACCCAGAGAGTGGTGGGGGCATGGAATGCGCTGCCTGTGGGAGTGGTAGAGTCAGAATCATTGGTGACCTTTAAGCGGCAATTGGACAGGTACATGGATAGGTGCTTAAGCTAGGACAAATGTTCGGCACAACATCGTGGGCCGAAGGGCCTGTTCTGTGCTGTATTGTTCTATGTTCTAAAGGAGCATTACTGATCCAAGTTGATGTCAATTTTCAAGAATAAATTCAAGCTTTCAGATTTGGTTCAGTCTTTTTCCAAGACAATTTATGAAGTACCAGTTTCAAGTGGTCCCTGCATTAAATTACTGATTATCTTTCAGAACGGTCAAGTGAATGATTGCAAAGGATAATGTAAACAGCAAAAGGACTCAGTCACACATACAATCAAGACAGAATTTCAGGACAACTTTTTAAAAATGTAAACAATCATGAATTAAATACTGGGAATGGTAGTGTACTAGGAGCACAAAGTTTAAACAAGCATTTAACAAACTTCTCACCAAAATATTTGGACAGCAAATATTTGACTGCCAAAAGTATAGGTTTGTTCCTCATCTAGCTGGTAAATGCTACAGTTAAGGCCTTCCATTATTGCTATGCGGAGAAAAATGATCACCTCCAAATCCTAACAGCCCTCAACTGGATAGGCACAAAGAAAGTGAGCACAACAATGCATTCCATAATATGCAACAACATTCTGAACCAAAGGGTTTGGACACGGAGGCATTGCAATTTTTAAATACTAACAGAAAAGCAAAAGTACATACTTATTTTAACCTTACCCTGAGAAGACAACTGTGCAGCTTGGGAAAGCAGAGTAGTGATGCTTAAAGCTGATGGTCCAGCCGTGAGGAGCTTATGAAGCATAGACTGTAAGGAAGCTTGCGTGACAGCAGCTGTAAGGACTGCAAGACAAAAGGAAAGTGCTTCCTTAAACTTGTGCTATGCAATGGTAACATGTAAACTGTTCACAATAGATCAAGTAAAATTAGAAGATCTCTTGTATTAAATTCTGAATCAACAGACTGTAACCCAATAATTCTAGCAGGTGATTAATGTTCTCAACTTGGAGTCTGTATTCCAACTTATGCATTAGTTCTTTTGAAATGAAAATCCTGTTTTCATTCTTGACTAAGCCATTAAAAATCATCTTAAAAAATGCATCACGAAAATAGAGGTCTCAACCCTTGCATCTAAAGCACAACCATCTTACAAAATACCAAGGTTGAAAAGAGAATAAGAATGTAAAACAAAGATCTAGATTACAGACCTTTCCAAAAGCCTAGGCAGGATGTAGTCAGCTCTCTGTATTTTGCATCCAAGAAATAAGTCATTCTTTGCAACTTAGCCAATGTACTTTCAAAAGCAATGCAACAAATCTAGTACAAGGCAGATAATATAATGCTTAGCTCGAAAGTGCCATCAAAAACAATGTGTTGCACAGCATAAATGAGTGTTTAACCATCATGCACTATGCAGCAGTTATAACTTTACATACAAGTCACACCTCAAAGCCTCGAACAGTTCTTTTAAGGGTCTAAATATTTGCAGGATCAACTGACTCATTTTTAAAAGGCATTTCCTAAGATGCAAAATCGAAGCCAGTGCAAGGCTCATTGAATCACTGGCTTGATTCAGATCAGAAAACTGGTCTGGCAATTGAAGGCAATAGTTAACAGGAAGGGCTTATCTATTAGAGATGTCTAGTGGAACATGGAAACATCTTGCTAAAATGCAAACTTAGCAGATTAGAGAAAACAGCATGAAGTGGAAGCTGAACCATTTTTAGAGATTCACACCAGTCATTTAGATTAATTTGATAAAATTACATGCACGAAGCAACACAAAGAAGAACAGGCAATAGTAAACATGTGAAGAGTGAGACAGGATCCTACGGTAAGCACTGCCAAAGAGGCAAGGCAAAGCACAATTCTTACGCGCATCAACAAGCAGTGACATAACACAATATTTGAATGAGGCACTGAGTCAGCTCAAAGCTCTCTCTGTTTATCTTTTAAATTAGCAATGCCACTTCGGTTTCAGGTAAAGGATGATTTTGAAATGCGACTAATCCAAAACAAAGTAAACTCAATTAATCTTGTCGAATTAGACTTGAACTGAAAAGGCAGAATGAGCATGGGTTCCTCTGAAAAGCATGAAACTCGTCAACACAAGCTATCTGCAAAGTCCAATTCCTCGGCATGACACAAATTTGTTCATTTCACCTCAAGAAGCAAAGTCTTTTGAAAGTACTCAGAAAATAAATGACGTTTTGAAACTTTGAAAGTAGACTATTAAGCAAAACAGAAAGATTTGGTCAATGTCAGAACAAATTACTGCAGATGCGGAATCTGTAATGAAGACAACACACGCTGAAGATTACAGTGGGTCAGACTAACCCATAGAGAGAGAGCAAGTTTTGAGTCCAGATGACTTTTCATCAGAGCTGATGTAAAGCGTGGAAATGAACCAAGTCAAGGGGTGGAAAATTGAATAGCTTTCAAGGTCCTGGTGGGAGCATGAATTTCCATGAGCTCCCATTCCACTTCTCTATAAATTGCACTTTGACCATTGCCAACATGGTGGCACAGTAGTTAGCACTGCTGCCTCACAGCGCCAGGGACCCAGCTTTGATTCCAACCTCAGGCAATCGTCTGTGTGGAGTGTGCAAATTCGCCCCGTGTCTGCATGGGTTTCCTCCCACAACCCAAAAATGTGCTGATTAGGTGAATTGGTCATGCCAGATTGCCCACAGTGTTCAGGGATTTTAGTTTAGGTGCACTAGTCAGAGATAAATACAAGATAAAGAGGTTGGGGAAATGGGTCTGGGTGGGTTACTCTTCAGAGGATCAGTGTGGACTTGTTGGACCGAAGGGCCTGTTTTCCACACTCGGGATTCTATGATTCTGTCTCCATTTCAGCAAATAAACTGTCCATTGCCATCCACTGACTCCCATAGTCCCTTCACTACAGCTCGTTATGCCCCACATCCTGCAAGGATTCCACCCCGTTCTCCCAGCCCCTTCACCTATGTTGCATCTGTTCGGATGATGCCACCTTCCAAAAGGATAGATGCTGTTGACCCACTATGATCTCCAGTATATTTTCTCGAAAGAAAGGCACAGCATGAAATATATTTACTCAAAATCAGAACCTATTTGCGAATGTCTTCCTCACTTCGAAAGGTGAATCAAACTAACAAAACCTTCAAGATTCATTGCTGCTTTCTCCTGCTCCACCAGCCTTGTGGACTTGTATAAAGTTTCTCAGAGAAAGTGAGGACTGCAGATGCTGATCAGAGTCAAGTGTTTGGTGCTGGAAAAGCACAGCAAGTCAGGCAGCATCCGAGGACAGGAGAATCGACTTTTCGGACATGAACCCTTTCTTTCCTGATGAAGGGTCTATGTCCAAAAAGTCGATTCTCCTGCTCCTTGGATGCTGCCTGAGCTGCTGTGCGTTTCCAGTACTACACTCTCAAACTTGTATAAAGTTCCACCAGGATAAAGAAATGAAATAAACTAAAGTTGCAACATTTGTATATATTTCAAATCAAAACTAGCATTGAAACTTTGATCAAATGAACCTTTTTGTTCTGCTGTTTCAACCAAGATGATTGCTCGGCACCTAGTATTTTAAAATAGTCATGGAGCTGTACAGCATGGAAACAGACCCTTCGGTCCTCATTGTCAATACCGATCAGATATCCTTAATTAATCAAGTCCCCTTTGCGCACACTTGGTCCATAGCTGTCCAAACCCTTCCTTTTCATATACCCATCCAAATGCCTATTAAAAAATGCCATAATTATACCAGCCTCCACACGTTCCTCTGGCAGCGGATTCCACATGTGCACTATCCTGTGTGAAAACGTTGCCCCTTATGTCAGTTTTAAATCTTTCCCCTCTCACCTTAAACATATGCCCTCTAGATCTGGACCCTCCCCACCCTGGGGAAAAGACCTTGGCTATTTACCCCATCCATGCCCCTCATGATTATATGTCATAACATGTTTGAACAGGTCAATTCAAATATTTTAAAATCTAAATTCACCGAATATCAACGTTTAATTAAAACATATTAATTGATTACCCTGTATCCATATGTGAATAATTGAACTTGCAATGAAATATTCTGTAGATTGATAGGACAAGGGACAATTCAAATTAGTTTACAGAATATTATAACATGAGCAAGTTAAAATGTCCAACAATATCACAAGGTGACACAAATTCATAAATAATTGAGGTAGTGACAAAATTTTCTATTCTCTGTCACTTATCAACTTTAAACTTTGAAGTCTAAAATTCATGCTGTTCAGTAACAGATGACAGGGGGCGTTCAAATTTTGGGCTTCATCTGATATTAACCACATTTGTTCACTCTCCTTGGTGTTGTGCTTCATTAGGGCAGTGCCTTGGAAATCAAGCTCTTCCATTCCTTACTTAAAGTTGTCACAGAAGATAAGATTATAAATCAGAATTCCCAATTTACATTTCTATTGGACCAAGGTTGACAGAATGCAGAGACCAGATTTCTGTACTTAAGAAGAATTACTATTTATTACAGATAAATCATCTCCAATGACAAACAATTATGAAGAACTAACATGTAACTAATCAGTCAAAACTCGAACCAACTTTCTCAAACTCATTACTACAAACATACACAGACAGGAAAAAAAGGACATTATGGATGGAGGGAAAGACTGGGAAGGCAATTCAGTAGTTCCCACCTACTGGTTTTGCTCATCAGAACATTGTTTCACAATCTGCTTTTGTCAGATCCTGCCATTTCTTCGCAAGAATTTTACGGTGAATGAAGCCTGGTTCAATTTAGCAAATTATGAGGAAGATAGAAAGTTGGGTACCACGTTTTGGTTGAACAAATCCTAAGAAGCTCTTTCAGAAGACTTCAATCAATACCTTGAAGCCCATGCAAGTGGAGGTCTTTCACACCTTCATCACAGATGCCACTCTATATTTACTCATGAGATGCAAATGTTGTGCCCTTGCACAAGAAGGGCAGTAGAGATGACCCAGGTAATTATAGACCAGTGAGCCTTACTTCTGTTGTAGGAAATGTTTCGGAAAAGATTATAAGATCCAGGATTTATAATCATCTCGCAACGAACAATTTGATTGCAGATACTCCACATGGTTTCTTCAAGGGCAGGTCATATCTCACAAACCTCATTGAGTGTGGATGAGGGTAGGGCAATTGACATGGTATACACAGACTTCAATAAAGCCTTTGATAAGGTTCCACATGGTGTGCTGTTGGAGAAAATCAGGAACTTCAAGGAAAAATATCTAAACAAAATATGGTACATCTTAAAGTGATTGTCTTTATCCTCCACATCTCCCCTAACAAGTACTTTTAGGATAACATGGCGTCACTGGGAAAAGGGGGAGAAATTGGAGCTGGTCTGCTTGGATACTGACAGTCAAGTGCATTGACTGCCAGAGAAGCTTTGGCTGTGAGAGTCTCGGTTTTTGGGCTGTAAACTCGACTTTGCGATTCTTTGTTCTGAGGGAAAGGGGATAGCATGATTGCGGCACCATATAGTTTGCTCTCAGGGTTTTCACTTGTTCATTCACCTAGAAGCATGGCATTCCATCTGGACTCTATCAACAAACACAGAGTTGGATCCCATTTATCACCCCCTGGGAAAAAGAACAGGAAATGACATTACCATCGGAAACGATATCACCAACCCAAGGAAACTAACAAATAAAAAGCAGGCCATATTACCAGTGCTTCATCTGGTGGCTCACTGATGATGTTACTAGTATGGTGACGTAATGTCTGAAACTGAACCTTCCAGGTCAACAAGCAAACCTACATCCAAATATTTTATTTTTATAAGTCTAATTTCCTCGAGAGGATATGAAATAAATGAGCAACGCTGAAATTAGGGTTGTACTAATAGCAGGGGTTGCACTATAAATTGTGCTATGCTGAGAGTATTTGATATTTAAATATCTTGGCTTCTTAGAACACTGGTTCAGAAAATCCTTTTAAGTTACTCTTTTGCCTTACTTGAATCAAGATCTCAATTCAATGTGTTTTCAGGGCTATGTAATAGGGTATATTTTGTTTTTACATGAAAATTATACACCATTAGGACTTTTATAAAATGATCAAACTTGTCACCTTAAGTGCTTTGAGTGACTTGAGCCCGATTTGTTCAAAATTCTACACCTGTTTCAAAAAAAATTGTCAGTGGTCATGCTTTAGCCACATGAGAGTATTGTATTAAAATGCCTTTGTTGCTTTGTTCTTAATGCAGAGTTTTCACAAAAAGAGTGCATTTTAACTTTGATGTTTTTGTTAAGATTTTAAGAGGATAATAGAACTTGAGGCTGAGCTGTTTCAGGTGTCAATTACGGTTAAGATTTCATTGGCCCCCTTCACATTGCAAATTTAAAGAATGTTGATCGCTACCAAAGTTGCCACTGTAATTCCAACTGTTTTACTTGGGAAGTTTTATTTCAAGAGTATATTTTCATATGTTCTGTATTTGTTTCCCACGAACATTTGAAATTTAAATCTGAACTGAACCTGCTTCTTGAATTGATAAAGCACAGGAAACATTTTGTTGTTTTCTTTGTGTTCCAGATTTCTGAAATACTTTTCCTGATAGCTTTCACATTAGCCAAGTATCAATTTGTTCAAGGAAAATAATTTTTGAATAAACTGAAATGGCTCCCCTCAGAGTTTGACTTTAGGACTTTTGATAGTTGTTTATAAATGACAATTGTTTTAGCAGTACAATTTAGAAGTTCATGGATAAAGGTAAATAACGTCATAAATAGTGACGACAGTAACAGACTTCAAGACAATTGAGAATCTTTAAATAGACAGACACAATTTAGATTAGTTAAAATAGGTGACTGTCTTCATACTGATATCCACCTAGGCAAGAAAGGAATGAGAAAGGAAATGTAAAGATACCTTCAGCAGCTAACATTGTCTCTAGAGTTTCTCCATTCACATGTAAAGTACGCCTTCGGACCACTGCCTAAGCCTCCACAACCTGATCCAACGGATTCAATCAGCTCCCCAGTCACGAGCAGGAAAAGTGAAGAAGCGAATAATGGTTAAGAGGAGGTCGGTACACTTTTCGTCAGTGGCTTTCCTGTGCACATTAAACCATGAGAGCTTTCCCTTGTCTTTCGTTCATTTAAGGGATATGATGGTTCACTGATCAAGCTAACATAACCCAGTTGGCTGTGTTACATTAGACAGCAGAGCAGGAGCAGAACTAGCAAAGAATGCTGCATTCATCTGGCCTCTTGCTGCTTCTGCAGCAGGGTCCGGTGCACTCATATCCTCCAGCTTAAAGCATCTCAGCAAGGATGGAAGTCTAATCAGTTTTGTTAAGTGCTTACGTGCCCTTATCCAAGGAAACAGTGGTGTGCAAGGACAGACTGAATTTTGTATTCAGAGTGGGCTTTATTGAAGGACATTTTGGATGACTGGCTCATTTCCATTCAACCTGGAGGCGGTGGAATAGTCACTAAGTACCGTGGATTTAAGAACTTGATCGATGAACTCTTTTTTGCCCCCACATGGGAGGATACTATCTAAGGCATGGACTACTAATTTTTGATGTTATAATTGCATGTTGTGTGTCAATAACTTAAGGACTGGCAGTAAGATTCTTCTGAAGATGGTAGTGCAATCTAGGTGGTTATCATGGAATGATAAAAGGAGGCAATGAGATATTAAAGAGTTAATTTGCTCTACTGACCTGTATGAAATGGAATGCCCTGGGGGGGAAGGTCTTTGTCTTACCAGGTGGAATGTGGGAGGTTTCCATGGTCATTTCCTTGCCATTCAGGGATTATTTACATTATCATCCAGAAATCAATAAGAACATTACAGTTGGAATTTGACTATTCCCCTGTAGTTACAAAAAACAATCATTCGCAACAGATTTGACCATTAAGGAATGATTTGCATTACATCATTTCTGGAGGTGGGGTGGTCACTGCATTATATCTTGAGTGGCATGTGACTATGATAGGATGGCTGGGGCTTGTCTTGCGAGCATTAACTGTCATGCAAAAAGATTCTGTATAAAGGAAAGACCGTTTGCATTGTTCAGAGAAAGCTTTTGCTACGATGCCACAAGTCCTGTGAGGTGTGTTAAAGGTTTCTCCAAGGCTTGTACTGTAACAACAAATAAATTTGGTTGCTGGCATTTACAGTTGCATCAAGTGTGTAAGAATGTCAAGAGGAAAAGAACTTAACACTCAAACCACTCGAAACAAATTTAGAATTCTAACTCAGCAAATGTCACTGTGAACCGAATCTTACAAACATTTCCTCCTCGCATTCAATTTATCTGGACTTAGCTGGACAAGGGCTCTGAAACAAATAACCATTTTATCATACAGAACCTCAGCACTGCTGAAAATTCATTTTTTAATCGAATCTTTACATCTTGCACTTAACAAGATAGTTTCCAAATACTAAACCATGAAGGGAAACTTTTTTTGAAAAATCAAAGTAGTGTGTATCCATGTTCTTTTTGTCTGCAAAGAATAGCACTCTGCATATTTTTGCAGCTTCCAGTACACCCAAATGCATTACCTAAATGTGTGTTTAACTGGCAACTTAAAATTGGTTCTGATTTTAGCAGGATTATTTGACAAATCTTCTGCGATTGTGGAATGACATTTGATGCTGGACATGAGTTTTTGCAAGCGTATACTGATTGTGCACACTTGGCAAAAGCTTCAACAAAATGTGTCTTGTTCAGCAATACTGGCATTGTTATTCTGAACTGCAGACTGATAAGCATAGAGTCTTTACCAGTTTGATTCTAGAAAACTAGGGGTGTATTTTTAAGAAGTTGCACAAATGCAAGTTTGATCTTCATTAAGAAACATTAGCATCACAGATGATTTTATATTTATAAGTGATAAAAATTGATATTTTCATGGAAAATTAATTTAACAACGTCCATAAAAGATCAGAGATGGATCATTAAATCAATTAAAATATAAGCAGAATGATGTCATTCAAGACAGTTGCATTTACATATGCGGACTGTTTTAGACTAGATCAAATCCCCTCAAAGTAAATTAAGATAGCTAGACCCTCATTTTGTTTTAATTTTAAATTGTGTTCCACATGCAATTCAATTAGCCAAATTACCAGGCTTGAAATAAAACCCATTTTTAAAAATATTACAGTTAAAATACAGACAAAAAGAATTCACTTAACTGTCACTCTTTTGAAATGTTTACAAAATACTAAATACAGAGGAACCTCGATTATCCGAATATCAATTAGTTGAATTTCAGATTATCTGAAGTTGATCGAAAGGTCCCGATAGCAACGTTACATCAAAGACGGTGTTTCCCACACCGATCGCGTCTTTTGTTTACAATGATTAAAAACGCACCTGGCTTACTGAAATGCTGCCGAGAATAGCTCTGGACATCGATGGGAGCTGAAGCACAATCTCCAGTTGATTGACCTCCCACCTTCTCTTTCTCTCTCTCTCTCCCTCCCCACGCTTTCCCTGAAGTTCTACACAGGGGTATACCCTAAACACCACTTCCCCACATAATCTCTCCAACATTGTCCTGTACAGGGCAAAGGCGGACTATGTCAAAACATTGCAGTAAAAAGTTGGTATGTGTGTCTGTGTCGCACATGCACAATTTGGAGACTCACCTCCCACAAAGGCAGCAGCGGTCTTATTGTTGGTGTCCGGTCCGGCTGCGGGGAGGAGAAACGGTTTTGGGGGGCAGGGGTGGGGGCGATGGACTCAGGTGCAGTGTGCTGCTGCCTCGTCTCCTGAATGGGGAGCACACTTAACAGAAAACTCCGAGCACCAGAGGAAAGGCATTGAATCAATTAAACAAATAATCAATTATCTGAATGAAATAGTGCCCACCCATCTCATTCAGATAATGAAGATTCCTCTATATATGTTAACTGCAACAAATTAACTGTTCCAATGTGGGAACATCCCGTAAACACACTCATGGCAAAGGTAAATTCAGCTAAATAATTCGTCTTTACACGTAATTCTCGTAGCACGAAGAGAACGTCAGCTTTTAGCTCGAATAGAGAGAGAAGGAAGAGCTTCCACATCCTGTATCAAGACCCAAGCAACAACTGCTACTGATCACTAAAACAAAAAAAAAAAAAATCCTGGTTCTGTGGGTGCTTCACCGCACCCATTCAGGCTGTTTCTATTGATTGAATTTTTAAAGAAAACTCCAAGGCCTCAAAAGCTGTTTACTTTATTGGTTTTGCAGTAGACTGTTCAGTACCTCTGTCACAACCTTTCTTCATTGAAAGGACAAATGCACCTCTTAAATACATAGGAGCGTCACAAGACACACAAATTAACAAGCAAAAATTGAAATGTGACCTCATAATTGCGGCAAACATCTTTCACAAACATAGAAAATACCAGAGAGCAGATCAGTGGCAGGTGTAATTTAATCCTGATCAGAACTTCGGAAGAAATATCAAGAATGGTACTCAATGAATGGAACACACTAAGAAGCTCAAATAAACTGTGTTTTTGTCCACAATTCCTGGAGGGTGGCAGGACAAATAGATAGGGTAGTTAAGATGACATATGAGCTATGGGTCATTATCAGCTTTGGCACAGATTACAAGAGCACGAAGGTGATGTTGAAGCTGTACAAAGTTTTGGTTGGACCACAGCTGTTGTCGTGCACACAGTTCTGGTCACCGCTCTTGGATGGATAGGATTGCACTGAAACAGGTGATGGGGAAATTAACCAGGATGTTTCCTGGAATGGAACAGCTTAATTCAAGAGAGAGGCTGGATAGACCGTGATTGTTTGGAGCAGAGAAGGCTAGGGTGTACAAGAGATGCACAAGATTGAGGGGCAAAAACAGGGCGAATAAAAAAAGTGTCTGCTCTCCTTAGTCGAATGGTCAATAACAAGGCAAATCAATTCAAGATCAAAAGCAGGAAGTTTGGACGGGATTTCAAGAAGCATTTTTTCCACACAAAGGATGGTGAAGGTCTGGGATGCACTGCCTAGGAAAGTAGTTGAAGTGGGTAACCTTGGACTTCAGTGAGCAGTTGAAGTGTTGTAACATGTAATGCTGTGGGCCTAGTGTTGATTTTATGTATCTTTGGCCAGATAGGCTTCATGGGCCGAAAGGCAGGTGATACAGTTGGTTGGATGAGAGGAGTTAGAAAATCAGATAAATCAGATTATGTCGAAAAGGCAACTGAAACGTGTCAACCTGATAACAGAAGAATCAGACTGAATATTGGCAAAGGAAAGAAGGGTGGGGGGGCTAGACCACAGTACGGAAATATATCAACAGTTAACAAAGAAAAATAATCCAAACATCCTTGAATGGCAGACTAACATGCAAGAGATTTTACGGAGGACAATCTCAATAAACCAAGGGAAAATAACAGCCATTTGAGCAAAAATGGTCGAACAAGTGAGAGCCAGCACAAGTGTTGAGGGCAAATTGTTTCCAACTAAGTTGACTTGAATTTTTGATTAGCTAACAGAAGGGGCAAAAGAGAGAGGTGCAAGAGCTGTGCGTACAAATTTTCCAAAGGCATTTGACAAAACACCACATAATTAGGATTCCATCTCGCTAACAAGCTGAACAGTTTCGAAATGAAAAAAAACTGGCTAAAAGATAAAAAAGTTCTGGCTATTATTCAAACTGGTTGGAAGTGTACACAATGCTGTTCTTCAGGGTTCAATACACACACTCTCATAGTTGTTGATATCTATTAATGACTTTGATTTGGGAACCCATTTTTGGACATTAGACAGAGTTACTGAAATGGATCAATAATGGCATCCAACGAGCAGCAAAAAGCCAGCGGATAAAGGGGGTGCAGTGGTAGTCTGGCGCACTGACCTCTACACCACTGAAGCCAAACGCCAACTCGAGGACACCTCTTCCTCCTGCCCCCTCGACCATGACCCCACCCCCCATCACCAAACCATCATCTCCCAGACCATACAGAACCTCATCACCTCAGGAGATCTCCCACCCACAGCTTCCAACCTCATAGTCCGGGAACCCCGCACTGCCCGGTTCTACCCCCT
>NC_057714.1:84487116-84550399 GCF_004010195.1 Chiloscyllium plagiosum | reverse complement strand
GTGGGGGAGGGGATGAAGGTGATAGGTCAGGGAGGAGAGGGTGAAGTGGAATTTTACCTGCGCATCCACTAATATCATTTATTGTATCCGTTGCTCCCGATGCGGTCTCCTCTACATTGGGGGGACTGGGCGCCTCCTAGCAGAGCGCTTTAGGGAACATCTCCGGGACACCCGCACCAATCAACCACACCGCCCCGTGGCCCAACATTTCAACTCCCCCTCCCACTCTGCCGAGGACCTGGGGGTCCTGGGCCTCCTTCACCGCCGCTCCCTCACCACCAGACGCCTGGAGGAAGAACGCCTCATCTTCCGTCTCGGAACACTTCAACCCCAGGGCATCAATGTGGACTTCAACAGCTTCCTCATTTTCCCTTCCCCCACCTCATCCTAGTTTCAAACTTCCAGCTCCACACTGTCCTCTTGACCTGTCCGGACCTGCCTAGCTCCTTTTCCACTTTTGCCTGAACTGCTGTGCTCTTCCAGCACCATTGATCCAGAATCTGGTTTCCAGCATCTGCAGTCCTTGTTTTTACCTTTACAGAGGTCAGAAATGAGAGTTTCATAAATCAACTGGAAAAGTTAAGACCTTTTCTCCATAACAGAGGTTAATTGGAAATTTTTAAAACCATTATGGTTTAGATGGAGTAAATGAAATAAACAAGTTTCCAGTGGTGAAAGTTGAGAACTGGAAGGCATGGATTTAAAGTGATTAGCACTGTACCAGAAAATGCAAGGCAAAAACAACCATTGCCTGATGAAATGAAAATAGTTTTAATGCTAACTTTCAAGGGAACCAAATAAATACTTCAATGAAATATTGCATCGAGTTGGGAAAAGAATGAAAACATTTGGAGTATTCAAATTCCAAGTAGCTGGCACAGACGAGAATTGGATAAATGGCTTCTGTTGCATCATACTCATCTACGCATAACTTACACTGCAGAAAGAGAAATAAAAACCTACACAATCCAGGAAAGCAAATGTCAAATTTAAGTTGAAGAATATATGAATATCAGAATTCAGATACACATAAAATAGGTTCACAAGGTCCTATATTAAAACAAAAAAAAGTTCAATTCTACAAGATTACAATCAAAAAGCAAAGAAGTTATCTTCAGCTTAGTGCTAGTCACCACATTATAAAAGTGATACAAAAGCATCAGGAGGAATTCAAATAAGATTTTTTGGAATAGTACAAATTTGCTAAGTTACATTATTTAAAGAGAAGAAACTTCCCATCCATATCAAAATGGGTGACCCCTCATTCTGAGATTGTCTCCTCTGGTCCTCTATTCTCTCACAAGGCAAACAATCTTTCCTAATCTGCCTGGTCAAGTTTCCCAATTATCTTTTATGTTTTAATAAGGTTGCATCGTATTCTAAGTTCCCACATATACAAGCTAAATCTACTGAATCTCTCCATAAGAGGCTGAGTGAACCACCTCTAAACTGCCTCAAAATCTTTGCTTCAATCGAGACCTAAGATTATTCTCAGTTGTCCAGCTGTATTCTCACCCATGACTTGCATAGTTTTAGAAAATGCTCCATATCTTTATATTCAATTTCCTCTGAAATAAAGGTCAACACTCCATTTGCCTTCCCTATTACCCAGTGAACTTAAATACTCACTGTTTATGATTCATGCATCACAATCCCAACTCCCTTTCCAGACTTTATCCATTCAAATAATATTCAGCTCCTCTATTCTTCTTGCTAAAGTGCATAATCTCACATTTTCCTACATTTTATCCCATTTGCCAAGTGTTTGCTTACTCACTTAACCTGTAGAGATTGTTTTGTCGATTCTTCATTCCACCCTTACCAGTTGCTTTCCCAGCTATCTTTGGATTACCCACAAACTTGGCTACAGTGAATTCACTTTCCACATTCAAGTCATTGTACATAATTGTGACCTTCAGTATTGATCCCTGTGACACTCCACAAGTTACAGGTTGCCATCTTGAAAGTACCCTTTTGAACCTCTGCCTTCTGTTAGTTTGGCAATCCTCTAAACATACCAATGTACTAAATCCACTAACGATGGCTGGTACTTAATTAAATGTCTTCTGAAAAATGTTAATTCACCACTTTCCCCTTTTTCAAAACCACTTGTTACCTCCTCAAAAGAATGAATATAACTTTATTATTCATGATATTGTATTCATGAAGTCATGCTGACTCTGCTTGATGATATCATGTATTTTTACATGCTCCACTTTGCCATCTTATTAATAGACGCAAACATTTTCCCAATAACAGACAGTGGCAATCCAATCCTCAGACTTTGAGAATACAAGGAATCCTGGAGGTTAACGACCAGTGCATCCACTATCTATGCAACCAGTTCCTTTCATAATCCAGGATGCATCCCATCAGATCTAAGGAACTTCTCCATCTTTAGTCCTGTTAACTTCCCTAGCATTTTTCTCTTGGTGACGGTCATTGCATTTATTTCCTCTCCTCCGTTTGGTCCTTGAATATTTAGGAATTTTGGAATGTTCTGGAGATTGATGCAATGCAATCATTCTAACTCCTCTGCCAGTTCCTAGTCCCATTATTTCCAGACAGATAGAACATGGAACAGCACAGGAATGGGCCCTTCAGCCCACCATGTTGTGCTGAACATGATGCCAAATTAAACTAACCCATTTTGCCTGCCCGTGGTCCACATCCCTCCATTCCTTGCATATTCATGTGCTTAGTCTCTTAAACACCTCCATCATATCTGGCATTACCACCACTCTGGGAAGCACATTCTAGACTCCCATTACTCTAAAATATTTCACCCTCACACCTTTAAACTTCCCCCAGGGAAAAGACTTTGTCTATTTCCCCGATCCATGCCCCTCATTAATTTTGTAAACCTCTGTAAGATCACCCGTCAGCCTCCAACGCTCCAGGGAAAACAGCCCCAGCCTGTTCAGCCTCTCCCTTTTGCTCAAATCCTCCAACCCTGGCAACAGCCTTGTAAACCTTTTCTGAACCCTTTCAAGTTTCACAACATCTTTCCGATAGGAAGGAGACCAGAATTGCACGCAATATTCCAACAGTGGCCTAACCAATGTCCTGTTCTGCCGCAACATGACCTCCCAGTTCCTGTATGCAATACTCTGATCAATAAAAGAAAACATACCAAACGCCTTCTTCACTATCCTATCTACCTGCGACTCCACTTTCAAGGAGCTATGAACCTGTACTCCAAGGTCTCTTTGTTCAGCAACACTCCCCAGGACCTTACCATTAAGCATACAAGTCCTGCTAAGATTTGCTTTTCCAAAATGCAGCACCTCGCATTTATCTGAATTAAACTTCTCAGCCCATTGGCCAGATCCTGTTGTAATCTGAGGTAGCCCTCTTCGCTGTCCACGACACCTCCAATTTTGGTGTCATCTGCAAACTTACTAACTGTACCTCTTAGGCTCACATCCAAATAATTTATGTGAAAAAGTAGTTCAACATCTTTCAGCTGACAAGAAAATTTCAAATAACTTCTTTTTGATGGGAGGGGGGGGGGGGGGGAGGAGAGAGGAGCAAATTGTAGCGAGTTAGCACACGTAAAAATAAAACAGGAGGAAAACTTGACCAGAGGAAACAGGAGGAAAACATGACATTCCCCATAAAAAAAAGTTGATGAGAGGACTAAAGTTCCCTCGTTCTCATTGTATTTTGCGCCACTCTCTCTCTAAGGGCTCAGCAGTCACACAGGAGCGCAGGACAACCTTGGTTAGTCTGGATGACGGCACGACATCAAACACAAAGATGCCGGCTCCTGTCCAGGATAAAATAGAGGAAACATTTCACAGACTTCAGTCAAACACTATCCAAAAAGTGATTTTATTTGTAAAATATCATTAAGTTTTTAGCTATATCCAGCCTTTGTCCATATTTTAGCAATTGAATGAAAACAAAAACTCTGGAAACATGCTTTTTTATGTAATTATGTTCAGAATGGCTTTGTTTGTTTACAATCAGATCAATTCAGTTATCAGAACAAAATACTCGGCGCATGTCTCGTTTGGATAATTGGGGTTGTTCTGCGTTCCACAAACAGCAGAGGTCCCAGTATGGATCGCTGTGAAACAGCACTGGTCACTGATCTACAGGCTGAAAAACACCCTTCCACCACTACTCTGCCTTCTATGGGCAAGCCAATTCTGAACCCAAATCTAAATCCATTTCCCCAGCCTCATTGTCTATGTTCACTAACTTCTCACTTCCCTTTTACGCATCTAAAGCAGCTTAGGTTGTCGGTCTTGATATTACTTGCATGTTTCCTCTTGAAGTTTATTGTCCCTCTTATTTTTGGGGTATCTTTTGTTGGTTTCTAAACTCTGACCAACCTTTTGTTGTATCTCTAATCTTTTCAACACTACGTTTGTTTTTTCAGTTTCACAATATTCTCAACTTTCTGAGAATCCTCTTACTCAACCGTGGGGCGGCATGGTGGCTCAGTGGTTAGCACTGCTGCCTCACAGCACCAAGGTCCCAGGTTCAATTCCAGCCTCGGGCGACTGTCTGTGTTGAGTTTGCACATTGTTTCAGTGTCTGCGTGTTTCTCCTCCGGGTGCTCCGGTTTCCTCCCACAGTCCAAAGAAGTGCAGGTCAGGTGAATTGGCCATGCTAAATTGCCCAAAGTGTTAGGTGCATTAGTCAGAGGGAAATGGGTCTGGTGGGTTACTCTTCGGAGGGTCGGTGTGGACTGGTTGGGCCAAAGGGCCTGTTTCCAAACTGTAGGGAATCTAATCTAATCAAAGTAGTATGGCTTTGCTGTGCGCAGTGAACTATTTCCTTAAAAAAAAATCTGCCACTGTTTCTCATCTTTGCTGATCACTACCAGTCCACTTACAGACATTGGGTCACAGATGTATAGCACATAAACAGAATCTTTTGGTCCAACTGGTCCATGCCGACCATATATCCTAACCTAATCTAGTCTCATTGTCCAGCACCTGGCCCATATCCCTCTAAACCCTTCCTATTTATATACGCATCAAGATGCCTTTTAAATGTCGTAATTATACCAGCCTCCACCACTTCCTCTGGCAGTTCATTCCATTTGCACCCCACCTTCTGTGTGAAAAAAGTGCCCCATAGGTCTCTTTTGTATCGTTCCCTCTCGCTCTAAACCTATGCCCTCTCATTCTGAACTTCCCCACCCCAAGGAAGAGACCTGGTCTATTTACCTTCCCATGCCCCTCATGATTTTATAAACCTCTCTAAGATCACCCCTCAGCCTCAAGACTGAAGGGAAAAACAGCCCCAGCCTTGTCAGCCTCTTCCTGTAACTGAAATCCTCCAACCCCAGCAATAGCCTTGTAAATCTTTTCTGAATCCTTTCAAGTTGCATAACATCTTTCTGATAGGAAGGAGACCAGAATTGCATGAAATATGCTCTGGACAGCCGCAACATGACCTCCCAACTCCTGTACTCAATACTCTGACCAATAAAGGAAAGCAGACAAAGTGCCTCCTTCACTATCCTATCCACTTGCAACTCCACTTTCAAGCAAATATGAACCTGCACTTCAAGGCCTCTTTGTTCAGCAAAACTCGCTAGGACCTTACCATTAAGTGCATAAGTCGTGCTAAGATTTGCTTTTCCAAAATGCAATACCTTGCATTTATCCAAATTAAACTCCATCCACCACTCCTCGGTCCAGTGGCCTATCTGATCAAGATCTCTTTGTCATCTGAGGTATCCTTTTTCGCTGTCCACTAAGCCTCCAATTTCGGTGTCATCTGCAAACTTACTGTGTCTCTTATGCTCGCATCCAAATCATTTATGTAAATGACAAAAAGTAGAGGGCCCAGCACCGATTGTTGTGGCACTCCACTGGTCACAGGCCTCCAGTCTGAAAAACAACCCTCCACCACCACCCTCTGTCTTCTACCTTTGAGCCAGTTCTGTATCCTGAAGAAGGGCCTGTGCCCGAAACGTCGAATCTCCTGTTCCCTGGATGCTGCCTGACCTGCTGTGCTGTTCCAGCAATAAAGTTTCAACTTTGATCTCCAGCATCTGCAGACCTCACTTTCTCCCAGTTCTGTATCCAAATGGCTAGTTCTCCCTGTATTCCATGGGATCTAACCAGTCTCCCATGGGGAGCCTTGTCAAACGCCTTACTGAAGTCCATATAGATCATGTCCACTGCTCTGCCCTCACGAATCCTCTTTGTTTCTACTTCAAAACACTCAAATCAAGTTTGTGAAACATGATGTCCCATGTACAAAGCCATGTTGATTAGCCCGAATCAGTCCTTGCCTTTCCTGCACTCCTGATCATGGGAGACTTCAATATGCAGGTGGACTGGGTAAATAATGTTGCCAGTGGATCCAAAGAAAGGGAATTCAAGAATGCTTACAGGATGGCTTTTTGGAACAGCTTGTCATGGAGCCCACAAGGGAGCAGGCTATTCTGGACCTAGTGCTATGTAATGAACCAGACTTTATAAAATATCTTAAAGTAAGGGAACACTTAGGAAGCAGCGATCATAATATGGAAGAGTTCAGTCTGCAGATTGAAAGAGAGAAGGCAAAATCGGATGTAATGGTGTTACAGTTAAATAAAGGTAATTATGAGGGCATGAGAGAGGAACTGACGAAAATAGACTGGAAGCAGAGCCTAGCAGGGAAGACAGTAGAGCAAACATGGCAGGAGTTTGTGGGTAAAATTGAGGACACTGTGCAGAGGTCCATTCCCAAAAAGAGAAAGATTATCCGGGGAGGGATTAGACAGCCATGGCTGACAAAGAAAGTCAGGAAATCTATGAAAGAAAAAGAGAGATTCTATAGAGTGGCCAAGAGCACTGGGAAATCAGAAGATTGGGAAGGCTACAAAAACAAACAGAGGATAACAAAGAGAGAAATAAGGAAGGAGAGGATCAAATATGAAGGTAGGCTAGCCAGTAATATTAGAAATGATAGTAAAAGTTTCTTTCAATACATAAGAAACAAACGACAGGCAAGAGTAGACAATGGGCCACTTCAAACTGATGCTGGAAGCCTAGTGATGGGAGATAAGGAAATAGCAGGAGAACTTAATAAGTACTTTGCATCAGTCTTCACAGAGGAAGACAGGAGTAATATCCCAACAATTAAAGGGAGTCAGGGGGCTGAGTTGAGTATGGTTGCCATTACAAAAGAGAAAGTGCTAGAAAAGCTAAAAGATCTTAAAATTGATAAATCTCCTGGCGCCGATGGGCAACATCCTAGAGTTCTGAGGGAGGTGGCTGAGGAAATAGCGGAGGCGTTGGTTGAGATCTTTCAAAAGTCACTGGAGTCAGGGAAAGTCCCAGATAATTGGAAGATCACTGTTGTAACCCCCTTGTTCAAGAAAGGATCAAGACAAAAGATGGAAAATTATAGGCCAATTAGCCGAACCTCAGTTGTTGGTAAAATTCTAGAATCCATCATTAAGGATGAGGTTTCTAAATTCTTGGAAGGGCAGGGTCGGATTAGAACAAGTCAACATGGATTTACTAAGGGGAGGTCGTGCCTGACAAACCTGTTGGAGTTCTTTGAAGAGGTGACAAGTAGGTTAGACCAAGGAAACCCAGTGGATGTTATCTACCTCGACTTCCAAAAGGCCTTTGATAAGGTGCCACACGGGAGGCTGCTGAGCAAGCTGAGGGCCCATGGTGTTCGAGGTGAGCTACTGGTACGGATTGAGGATTGGTTGTCTGACAGAAGGCAGAGAGTTGGGATAAAAGGTTATTTTTCGGAATGGCAGCCCGTGACAAGCGGTGTCCCGTAGGGTTCAGTGTTGGGGCCGCAGCTGTTCACATTATATATTAATGATCTGGATGAAGGGACTGGGGGCATTCTAGCGATGTTTGCCGATGATACAAAGTTCGATGGACAGGCAGGTAGTACTGAGGAAGTGGGGAGGCTGCAGAAGGATCTAGACAGTTTGGAAGAGTGGTCCAGGAAACAGCTGATGGAATTCAATGTGAGCAAATGCGAGGTCTTGCACTTTGGAAAAAAGAATACAAACATGGACAATTTTCTAAACGTTGAGAAAATTCGTAAAGCCAAAGTACAGAGGGATCTGGGAGTGCTATTTGAGGATTCTCGAAAGGTAAACATGCAGGTTGAGTCCGTGATTAAGAAAGCGAATGCAATGTTGTCAATTATCTCAAGAGGGTTGGAATATAAAAGCACTGTTGTGCTACTGAGACTTTATAAAGCTCTGGTTAGGCCCCATTTGGAGTACTGTGTCCAGCTTTGGTCCCCACACCTCAGGAAGGACATACTGGCACTGGAGCGTGTCCAGCGGAGATTCACACGGATGATCCCTGGAATGGTAGGTCTAACATATGAGGAATGGCTGAGGATCCTGGGATTCATTGGAGTTTAGAAGATTAAGGGGAGTTCTAATAGAAAGATAATGCATGGTGGACACAGCCTTAGAATTCGAGGGGATAAATTCAGAACAGAAATGCGGAGACATTTCTTCAGCCAGAGAGTGGTGGGCCTGTGGAATTCATTGCCACAAAGTGCAGTGGAGGCTGGGACGCTAAATGTCTTCAAGGCAGAAATTGATAAATTCTTGATGTCACAAGGAATTAAGGGCTACGGGGAGAATGCGGGTAAGTGGAGTTGAAATGCCCATCAGCCATGATCGAATGGTGGAGTGGACTCAATGGGCCGAATGGCCTTACTTCCACTCCTATGTCTTAGGGTCTTAAATACATGTACATCCTGTCCCTCAGGATTTCCTCCAACACAAGTTTTAAATTACTTATGGATAGAGTATTGCACGGGTAAAAGCACAAAATTAAGGGAAGGCTAACTATCATAATTGAAGGTAGGAAATGTGGAATGTAGTTTGGGGATAGCTGCTTGAGCATAAATATGCACTTTTTTTTTTAAAAAGACCAGTTGATTACAATTCAGGACCAGCACTGGAGTGGCACAGTGGTTAGCACTAGAAAATGAAACACCAAGATACCAAGATTCAGGAATCTTGAATGACAACAGAAACTGAGAATTTAAGTCAAAAATAAAAGGAGGCATATACAAGGTTCAGAAAACTGAAGACAGACAGACTCCTTGAAGGATACAAAGATAGCAGTGAAGAACTTAATCCCTTTTCTCTCTTCCAATTCTTTGTTTATGAGGTGTCTATTAGCAAACAGGATTATGGAACATTGCAAGGCATTTCATATATACTCAAGAATCAAGAGAGCAGCAAGGCAAGAGATGCCAGCACAAAGAAGGGAGTTGATGCATGGAGCCCTTGGAAATGGGCAAGATCCTTAACAAACACGTGGTATCAGTATTGCCAAAGGACAACAACATGATGGATGATGAGCCTTGCAAGAGGTGTGTTGCATTCTCGAGCATGTCAATAAACAGGGTGATGGTGTTGGGTGTTTTGAAAAACATTACAGTAGAAAGGTGCCCAGGATATGTTAAGTTGCATCCCAGAATACTGAAGGAGGCAAGAAAGGAAATTGCTGGGGTCTTATATGAAAGCTTTGTATCCTGTTTAGTCACAGGAGAGGTCCCAGAGGCCTTGACAATACCTGTTGTTCCTTTGGTTAAGTTAGACAACAGGGATAATCCAGTAAATTACAGGCCAGTGAGCCTTACGTCAGTGATAGGGAAACGACTGGAGAAAATAATTGGATTAGTGTTTGCTCACATTTGGGAAAAAAATCTTATGAGCAATAGGCATCATGGCTTGTTGTGGGGAAGGTCATACCTCAAACTGACTGTTTCTTGAGGAAGTGACAAAGATGAATGATGAAGTCAGCGAAGTGGATGTTGTCTATATGAACTTCAGCAATACTTTTGACAAATCATAATACCTCATGGCAGGCTGACACAAACGATGAAATCACACAGCATTAATAGTGAACAGCTAAGATGAATACAGAACTAATTCAGTCATAGAAGACACAGTAGAAATGGAAAGGTGATTTTCTGACTCAAAATCCGTGACGAGTGATGTTCCGTTGGGATTAGGGTTGAGACTCCTGTTGTTTGAGGGAGAATGCAGGTGATCTGATTAATAAGTTTGTGGATGACACAAACATTGGTAGAGTTGTGGATAGTGAGGAGAATTGCCAGGAATCCAGCAAGACAGAGAGGCTGGAGACTTGGGAAAAGAAATGGCAGATGGAGTTTCGTCTGGACAAATAAGAGGTGATGCATTTTGAACAATCTAATGGAGATAGGAAGAATAAATGGTAAAATGCATAAAACATCAACATGGAGGGACATACAGGCCCACAGTTCCCTCAAAAGTGGCAACACAAGTGAATATGGTGATCAAGAAAGCATATGGCATGCTGCCTTCATTGGTTTGGGCACAGGATAAAAATTGGCAGTTGTATAGAACTTTAGGTAAACTATCTTTGGGATGTTGTGTACAATTCTGGTTGCCACACTACCAGAAGGATGTGGAGGCTTCAGGGCAAGTACATAAATGGTTTCCCATGGTGTTGCATGGTTTGGAGGGTATGAACTCTGTCAAAGATTGTCCAAACTTTCTTTGTTTTCATTTGCATGTCAAAGGATGAGGCATCCCAACAGAAGTATACAAAATTATGAGGGGCACAGATAGAATGGATATTCAGAGTCATTCTCCCAGAGGAGAAATGTCAATTACTCAGGGACACCTGCTCAAGGTAAAATAAAGGGGTGGGGGTATAAAATAAAGGAAATGTGACAGGATTTTTCTCTTTGAAATAAAAAACACAAAGGATGGTCAATGCCTGGATGAGCTGTCAGAAGTGGGGCTGGCAGTGGATATATATGAATAGACAGGGAATAGGGATATGACACACAGGCAAAAGGTTTTTACTTTAGAAAGGCATCATGTGTCTTGATAGGCCAAAAAGGCTTGGCCCTTCACAGTCCGGTTGGACTATAACTTGGTGTTGTGAGATTTTTAACTCTGTTGAAGCTATCCTAACACTGCTCCAAAATGCTCAAAAAAACTCAAGTCAGAGTTTTAATTTCAAACCTGTCATCAAATAGTATTAAAACACAGTTTCTCAACATTCAAGTAGAATTTACGCACTTTTCAAAGCTGTTTACATTAGAGTAAGCCCAAAAAAAATGCCAAGTTGTTGACCATCAGACAGATTCACCTGGTATTGACCAATGGACCAGAAAAGACAACGGCATAAACAACCCTCTTAATCTTGCCGAGTGCCCTTCACTAACATCTGGGGGCTCATGTCAAATTTTGGAAAGCTGCCTCAAAGACTAGTCAAGCTACCGCCTGACACCGTCATACACTCAGAACCATACCTTACTGACAAAGTGCCAGAGATCACAATCATCATCCTTGTATATGTTCTGCACAACCGGCCAGAGAGCGCAACAGAGGTGGCAGCAAAGTGGTATTCAGTCAGGCGGGAATTGGCCTGGGAGTTCTCATCATTGACTCCAGACTGCATAAAGTGACTTGGCTTCAGGTTAAACATGGGCAAGGAAACCACTGGCTGATGACCACATACCATCCTCCCTCAACTGATGAATCGGTACTTCCCCATGTTCAACAATGCTTAGAGGAAGCACTAAGGATAGCAAGGGCACAAAACACACTGTGTGGGGAATTTCCATGTCCATGTCAAAGAGTGGCTTGGCAGCAGTACTACTGACCAAGCTGGTCGGGTATTCAAGGACAGAGCTGCTAGACTCTGTGGAAGTTGTCCAGGGAACCAAAGAGGTGGATAACATGGCCGACCTCCTCTTTACCAATCTGCCAGCTGCAGATGCATCTATCCATGACAATATCAGCAAGAGCAATCACCGCACAGTGTTTGCGGAGATAAAGTCCCGTCTTCACTTTGAGAATAACCTCCATGTTGTGTGGCACTATACCCATTGGTATTCATGAGGGGCTGTGGGCCATCAACAGCAGCAGAAGAATTGAACTCCAGCACAATCTGTAACCTCATGGCCCTGCATATCCCCCACTCAGCCACTGCTACCATCCACAAGGATCAACTCTGGTTCTATTAAGTCTGCAGGAGAGAATGCCAAGAGCAGCACCAGGCATATCTGAACATGAGGAATCAACTTGGTGAAGCCATCAAATAGGACTACTTGCATGCCAAACAGCATAAACAACAAGTGTCACACAGACCTAAACGATCCCACAACCAATGGATCAGATCTATGCTCGGCAGTCCTGTCACATTCAGTCATGAATGGTGGTGGATGACTAAACAACTCACTGGAGGAGGCAGCTCCACAATTATCCTCATCCACAATAATGGAGGCGCCCAGCACATCAGTGCAAAAGATAACGCTGAAGCACTTGTAACAAATCACCAGCTAGGAGTGCCTTGTGGATGATCCATTAGTGGTCCTCAGCATTACAAATACCAGTCCTTCAGCCTTTTCGATCCACTCCACACACTAATATAGTTGAACTCGTTCGATACCGCAAAGGCTATGGGCCCTGACAACATTCTGGTAATAGTACTGATAGCTTGTGCACCAAACTTGCCACTCCCCGAGCTAAGCTCTTCCAGCCACTCCTCGGCCATGTGGAAAATTGCCCAGGTATTTCCTGTACATAAAAGTAGAACAAATGCAACTCAGCCAATTCATCGCCCCGTCAGTGAAGTGATGGAAGGTGTCATCAACAGCATTGTCAAGCAGCAATAACCTGCTCAATGACGCCCAGTTTGGGTACTACAGGGCCACTCAGCTCCTGACCTCATTACAGCCTTGGTTTAAACATGGACAAAACAGCTGGATTCCAGAGATGAGGTGAGAGTGACAACCCATGACATCAAGGCTGCATTCGACCGAGTGTAGCAAAGAAGAGTCCCGGCAAAACTGGAATCAATGGGTATCAGGGGGCAAACCCTTTGACGGTTATAGTAATGCCTGAAGCATCGGAAGATGGTCGTGATTGTTGGAGGTCAGTTATCTCAGTTCCAGACATCTCTGCACGAGTTCCTCATGGTAATGCCCTCGACCCAACCATCTTCAGCTGCTTCATCAATGACCTTCTCTCTATCATAAGATCAGAATTGGGAACGTTAGCCAACAATGGGGAATGTGGCTCAGATATCGAAGCAGTCAGTGTTCAAATGCAACAAGATCTGGATAATATTCAGGCTTGGGCTGATGAGTGGCAAGTAACATTCACTCTACACAAATGCCGGCAATTACCATCATGAGAAACAATCTAACCACCGCCCCCTGACATTCAATTGTGTTACCATCAATGAAACCCCCATTATCAATATCCTTGGGGTTACTGAGATATTAAAGGGTTAATTTGCTCTGCCAACCTGCAGGAAATTGGATGTCCCAGGGGTAGTGTGGTATGCTGTTAGCGTGGTATGTCTTTTGTAAATTTTTTACATTCTACCGACAAGACAATGTCATCTCCTGTCATTCAGAATCAATAAGAACATTGCAGTTGGAATTCTGACCACATCCTGTAGTTAAAAAATACAATTTACGACTGATCTGGCCATGAAGCGATGATTTACATTATGTTGTTTTTGGTGATGATCAGGTTACTGCATTGTGTGGAGTGTCATGTGACTGCAAGGGAGTGGATGGGGTTGTCTTATGGGCATCACTGACTGTGAGGTGAAGATCCTGTATAAAGGAAGGACTGTTCCTTTGTTCAGAGAGCTTCTCTTGACACACTTCGCAGCCATTGCAAACAGTGTTAAGTGATCCTCCAAAGCTTGTACTCGCTCATTAAAATTTTGCCTGTTCACAGAAGTTTGCATATTGCAGTTGCATCAAGGTGTCTAAGAATCTCAAGAAAAAAAGAACCTAACATTACCACTGACCAGAAATTTAAATGGACTCATAACCTAACCACAGTGGCGACAAGAGCAGATCAAAGGTGAGGAATATTGCGGCAAGTAACTCAACTCGTAACTCCCCAAAGCTTACCTACCATCTACAAGGCACACGTCAGGAATGTGATGGAATACTCCCCACTTGCCTGGATGGATGCAGCTCCAATTGTACAAGCAGCTTGACACCATCCAGGACAAAGCAGCCCTCTTGCAGAGCATTACAACAACATGCATCCACTCTCTCCACCACCAACGCTCAGTAACAGCAGTGGGAGAAAACAAGGACTGCAGATGCCTGATGAAGAGCTCTGCTCAAAACATGACTCTCCTGTTCCTCGGATGCAACCTGACCAGCTGTGCTGTTCAAGCACCACACTTTGACTCAGCAGCAGCAGTGTCTATTATCTGCAAGATGCACTGCAGTAATTGACCAAAGACCCTCAGACGGCACCTTCCAAACCCACAACCACTTCCATCTTGAAGGACATGAGCAGCAAATATATGGGAACACCACCATCTTCAAGTACTCCTCTAAGTCACTCACTATCCAGACTTGAAAATCTATCACCGGTCCTTCACTGTTGCTGGGTCAAAATCCTGGAACTCTTTCCCTCATGGCATTGTGGGTCAACCCACAGTCGATGGGACAACAGCGGTTCAAGAAGGCAGCTCACCACCACCTTTTCAAATAGGAAACTAAGGACAGGCAATAAATGTGGAGTGTGATGTGACTGCAAGGGAGTGGATGGGGTTGTCTTATGGGCATCACTGATTGTGATGTGAAGATCCTGTATAAAGGAAGGACTGTTCCTTTGTTCAGAGAGCTTCTCTTGACACACTTCGCAGCCATTGCAAACAGTGTTAAGTGATCCTCCAAAGCTTGTACTCGCTCATTAAAATTTTGCCTGTTCACAGAAGTTTGCATATTGCAGTTGCATCAAGGTGTCTAAGAATCTCAAGAAAAAAAGAACCTAACATTACCACTGACCAGAAATTTAAATGGACTCATAACCTAACCACAGTGGCGACAAGAGCAGGTCAAAGGTGAGGAATATTGCTGCAATGATGCCCACATCCCATAAATTATTGTTTTAAAATGCATGATAGCACCTACTCTGTGGCAATTTATAGAATTCCTACAGTGTGGAAAGAGGCCAGTTGGCCCATCAAATCTGCACCAACTCTCCAAAGGGTATCCTATCCTCTCCCCTTAACCCCATATTTACCTTGGCTAACCCACCTAGCCTGCACACCTTTGGACTGCAAGAGGAAATCAGAGTACTGGGAGGAAACCCACAGAGTCACAGGGAGAATGGACAAACTCCACAGAGTCACCCAAACCTGAAACTGAAAACGGGTCCCTGGCTATGTGAGGCAGCATTGCCGACCACAAAGCCAATGTGCCACACATGCTCATTTCTGCATATCTCAATATATAAAACTAACCGCTATATATTTTATTGAGACTGAAAAACTTATATCTATTATAATTCTTTGGAGGGTTGGTGTGGACTTGTTAGGTCGAAGGGCCTGTTTCCACACTGAAGGCAATCTAACCTAATCAAAAGGGAAATAAATCATTTAAAAAGGTGACCCAGGAAGTCCAAACAGAAGAGACAGATTCATAAAATCAGCAGATGGGCTTACTTCGTCTAAGAGCTGCAGCCGTGATGCCTGCTATATTAGCACAAGTGCAGTCTGAAATGTTTTGAGAGTTCAATCCAAATTGTTTTTTCAGTGAAAATGCAAAAAATTGCAAAGCCTACTTAGGACCTTTGATGAACAAGGAAATTGTAAATCGGGACTAATTAACCTCAAGGTCACTTTCAGGACAGCCCAGAGCATGATATATGGAGATGGACAGAGACGGAGGATGAGGATTCACTGCTGTGCAGAGATCTGAGTGTTTGTTGGAGAAGTTAGTTGCAACTTGCACCTTGTGTGATGTGCTGCTCACAGAGAAGATAGTTAAATAAATGACAGGTAGCCAGACCTGCACAGCAAGAGGAATTTAATTTCATCATTAACTGTGAGGGTCAATCTCAGCTGGAATTTTGAAAGGGAACAGACACAGAGATTTCATAGTTTCAAAGGAGAAAAATCATCGACCAACAGTGGAACTCTACAGCATTTTCTGCCAATGAAAGCAACAAACACAGGGAAGATGGTAATAGAGCCAATGTCATGAGACTGGTGCTCCCAGGGTCCAAGCTATTGCTTTGGCCTCACATAACTAAATTCATTTAATAAATCTAAAATATAAAGCTGGTTTCACAGTCACCATTACTGATATGGTCACTGATTGTAAAAATTCTAGCTGACTTTCAAATCTCTTTCAGGGAAGGAAAACCGTAGTCATGACCAAGTCTGGCCAACATGCAAATCCATGCACTCAGAATTGTGTTGGACTCTGAATTGACTCTAGTAAGCCATTCAGTTCAAGGGCAATTAGAATTGGGCAACACGTTATGAAAGAGTAAATAGTAGTAGTCTCCAAGTATTGAAAGCGAACCAGAATATTGGACTCAGGCATGTGTAACAGGAGATGGCAAAATGGAAGATTTATATCTCAGAATGGTTTGAGCTAAAGAAATTCACCACAGGATTGTGGTACACTGATGGCTGCCCCTTCATAAAGTAAATAACTAAGATTGTCTTCTAAAGGAATTGCTCGTAAAGCAATGAGAAAAGCTGAGTTTTTTTTTGTACTTCAAAGCTGTGGTATTAACACATTTGTTTCCTTCATTTTGCAGTATACACAGTAAGTTTGGAGTTTGACTAAAGTAGAACTGAAATCTTAAGGCATCTTCCTATTGGTGAAACAAGGCATTCAGAATTCTTCAAATTTTAACCATCCAGAACTGGATTGTTACATTCTGCTCAACAATCTTCCATCACCAGGACATTTGAGACGTATGCATGTATATTCCGCAGCACAGAGTTCCAAAGAGACGGTAATTCACGTTAATATGTAAATATCAGACCTGCAGCAAGTGCCAGCCGCCTACATGGCAAACAAACACTCTCATTGTGGCTGTACTCCGTTATAGTGGGCTCAAAACATTAACACTGGTTTTCTCTCTGCAGATGTTGCTCAGTCTCTCCAGTACTCTATTTCTAATTCAGTTATATACTTGCTGATTAAAACCTTAACATCCCTCTGAGCAAATAGGGAGAGGCAATAAATGCTGGTCTTGTCTGCAATGCCCACATCCTGCTCAGGGACAAAATAAGGTTCCTCATGTCTCCAGTTCCTTAGCCAATCACTTTAACAACCTTTTGTTTAAGGGACCTTTCTCTACTGTCATAACCAGACCTCAACATAAAACACCACTTTCTTCCAAGACCAAACCGATATTTTGAAGACTTAGCAAACTGAATGAAACGAGAGCATGAAGTCTGCCACACAGTTGAGGGTGAAAATCAAATGTAAAAATGTTTACACCTAATCAGCAAATTATGACTGAAAACGTTGGAGTGCAAGTGTCACAGTGTAAGAACAAATGTGTCAAACTCATCTTGTAAAAAGATAAATGTTTAAAATAGGTCAGGGAAAGATTTTAAGAACACATTATAACACAAAAAAACCATCACGTACCTTCATTTATTTTTGACATATCCACATTAGCGTTGTTAAGCTGCAAGGTGGCTTGCAAAGCAGGAAGTAATTGCCTCAAAAGGTTTGGATCCTGTAGTAGAGGAGGAATAGGTGACTGGGGAATAGGTGAAACAGGGACAGTAGACGTGGTGGCTGATGGGGTCTGAGAAGCAGGAGTCATTCCCGAGGATGATGACGAAGGGGTAGCACAAGACTGAGTTGCTGACTTGTCCACTGAAGCAGTTTCTGGGAAAGAAGTGGGAGGGGAGAAAGTTAAAACATAGCATACTGTGAAAAAAACCCAGGAAATCTAGAGTTTACAATAACAACTTCCCCCCTCAATTCCAGAATAATAACCAAGCAATACTCCCAGGACCTCCCTTGGATACTAGCCATTCCAATCCATAATGTCTTTTAAAACTAAGTAACAACACTATTTCCTGGTGGCACTGCATGCTGAATTGTTGGAAATTTTAGCATTATTCAATGAAAAACAAGATCTCAGAATCCTGGCTAGTATTGCCCCTTCATTGCACTGTAATTCGGTAATATCCAGTAGTAGTAAAAATCATACATTCAAGACACTGTTTCATTTAACAGACAAGCTTCAAGATACAATCAAAGTGTATAAGGTATAAGCAGGCAGGGAAAAAGTTCTTAGTTTTGTGAAACAAGAGGCTCAGCTGAGCATGACTCAGATCTGATAAGAACTTGCAGTTAACAATGGGGTACTGGAGGCAAGGGTAATGGGTGAACAAGGTAGAAAAGCATTCATTATGTAGAGCCAAGTAACAAAATTGGAATCATTCAGTATGCAAGATCAGTTTAACAAGGTGAAAAGTATTCATTACCTGAAACCAGTCAAGGTTAAGAACATTCATTGTTTAACACCAGATGGCTTAATCTTTGCTACTGACACTCACTGACTGTAACAGTCACCCAATCAATATGTATATTGCCTTATCTGAATACTCCTTCCTGTTAAGTGACTATAAAATTGAATTCATTAAGAAACTGCTCTTCCAGAGAAGACCATGAACTCATGTCTTTGTGCAAGTGAACGAATAGAGAGTTTTGCTTGGACGGGGCGTGGGGGGGGGGCACTTAAAATCGCTCCAGAATCACCAAAACATCCGTTATTCCCCACAGAACGGATGACCATCTCACTTTTATCTTTGATATATAATTCAACAGTTCTGAACATTTCATATCAAACATGGGTAAGCCATTCAGAACTGTGATGAGGAAGAATTTCTTCACCCAAGTGTTATGAACCTGTGGAATTCTCTCCCACATGAAGTTGTTGGAGCCACTTCATTAGATATATTCAAAAGTGAGTAGCCAGACTCTTGCGGCTAAAGGGGTATGGGTGGGAATGGGATACTAAGATTGCATCATCAGCCATGATTGTAATCAATGGTGGTGCAGGCTCCAAAAGAGCCAAATGGCCGACTACTGCACCTATTTTCTATATTTCAAGTCAATTAGGGATAAATCAGTAAGAGCAGCCTTGTTAGCATTTCCCTAATAAATTGTTTCATGCAATTAAAAACAACTTTAAATACTTCAGTCTTCACTATAACATAGGTGATAGGAAAGACCAAGATGCATAACTTTACCCTACTTAGTAGAAGTTCAGTATTATTTGACAATTGTTTCACTCAATAGAAGTGGGGTGAAATAGCAATGAATTGAAGATTACATTCAAATGGGAAATGGAGTTTTCCCAAAGTCAAATAAAGGAGCCAGTGGTCTATAATCTTAACACCTCAACAGCTAAGCTGTGAAACAACAGCACACTGGGTAACCATGAAGGAACTGCTCCAACAATTTAGTCAAAGGATTGTTGTGTTTTTTTGGGAGCCTACAAGACCATTTACAAAGTGATTAGTACTCTGAAATGAGAGTAATCTCTGCTGCATTTTGTGAAGTGTTTTGTTATGTAATCGTAGGAGCTTTAATTTGTCTTAAGTTGGCCCGCACAAGGGTCAAAAAAACTCAACAAGGTGTGTAACTGACTGATTCATAACAGAAGACTCATGAACTTTTCAACTTGATTGCTTTTACCTTAACAGCAGCATTCTAGTTCCAGAAAACCTCAAACATGCTTCAGAGCTGAAAGTAGGTTACCATTTGTCTTCACTAATCCAATGTCAGACTGAGTCAGATTTGTGCAGCATAACAACAAAGAATTCAAAACACTTGCAATGCGATGTACATTATATAAGCATACACGAGTGCAGTATACATTGAGTCATGTATTATGGAACATTATTCTGATGAGATTGCCAAGTGTTGCTTTTAATGTTTAAGGGTTCAAACCCACTACAAACTTGCAGACAACCTTTCTCCATTTGGCAACACAATCTTATTGCTTTATGTTCTGTCGCACTTCCAAGAAGAATTACTGCATGAGCGCATTTTACTCGTTTCAGGAGATTAACAGATAAATGATTTAAGGCATTTAAAATAATTTCGTCAGGAAAACTGAGGTATGGTGTGACCTGAAGTGTGGCCTCCATGTAGAGCATAAAAGGTATCCAAATATTAATATTTTGAAGAGAATTTTTAACTGCTGTGATCAACTCATCACTTGTCATATCCCATTTATTAATAAATTGTTATATAATATAATAAACAGCAGTACAGC
This sequence comes from Chiloscyllium plagiosum, assembly GCF_004010195.1. NCBI lineage: Eukaryota > Metazoa > Chordata > Chondrichthyes > Orectolobiformes > Hemiscylliidae > Chiloscyllium > Chiloscyllium plagiosum. Next base: position 84,530,361 of record NC_057714.1, on the reverse strand, counting down.
TCCTCGAGCCCACTCCTGCATTGACCAAGATCACTGTTGATCACAGAATCCCTACAGTGTGGGAGCAGGTCTTTCGGCCCATGCCGACTCTCCAAATAGCATCCCACTCAGAACACCCCATCCCCCAACCCTACAGTTAATCCACCTAGCCTGCACATCCCTGGACAATATGGGTGATTTACCATGGTCCAACCACCTAACCTCCACATCTGTGGACAATGGAAGGAAACCTGGAGGAAACCCAGACATAGGGAGAACATGCAAACTCCACTATCACCCAAGGCTGGAATCAAACCCAGTCCCAGGTGCGATGAGGCAGCAATGCTGACCTCTAAGCCACCACGTCTCAACTCCATTTTCCTGTCCATTCTCCTCCTCCTCAAATTGCTTGAAATATCAAAAATATATCCAGAGATCCATCATCTTTCTACAAAAAGCTTCACAATTTTCTGGGACATGAGAAATAACAGTACATGACAGTTAGAAATGCAAAGTTTGACGTGCAAATAGAGCCAAAGAACAGAACAGCATTTTGTTGTGCAGTCAGTATGCAGAAAGTCTGTCAGTGAGGATAATTACTTTATGTTGCGTCTGGAGTAAAATTATCTTGTAATCTTAGTGAAGCCCAGCCTATTAGATATGTTTATGATTAGCTCCTTGAAAGTTCAACCAAAACTCCCAAGTTTCTGCAACTGCTGTTAAACCTTCCATCTGAAGCAAAATACTGCAGATTTGCAAGATCGGAAATAATAACCAAAGTCTGGAGAAACTCAGCATGTCTGAGAAAACCTGTGGGGGAAAAAAATGCATTAACAGAGTCTGAATGACTCTTCCGAGAATCACAGAATCCTTACAGTGCGAAAGCAGGTCATTCAATCCAGCAAGTCCACACCAAGACCCATTCTGCCACTCAATCCCTCTACCTGTGCATTTCCCAAGCTAATCCAACAAGCCTGCACATCCGTGGACACTATGGCCATGCTACAATGCACAATTTGCACACCTTTGGACTGTGGGAGGAACCTCTGCACTGATTTTACACCTTAAGTATTTAACTGAATTCAAAAACCCCCAAACTTGAACAGGTATGCATTTGCATACAATACTCAAACAGATTGTTTTTTTTGATGACAGATAAATATTCATAAACAAACAATGCATAAACACTTATTCTGACAGGGATAGAATTCAAGTATTGCTCAAAAGTGACAATTTGTCAAAGTTCTGCATTTTGCACTCAACACATCATTGACAAGAATTCAAATAAGGGGGCAAGCCAACATATGCACTGTGAGAAAAGAGCCCTGCATCCAAGTGTAATAGACAAGCTAAAACAACCTGCAGCTTTAAGTGCTGAGTGGATGATATACCTTGGCCTCCACTTCAGGACCAATCTATTGTCTGTTCTGTACCATTAAAAACATGTGCTCAAGAATTTGTCACAATTCCTGCAAAACTATAATAATGGCATTTCCTCAAATAAAAATGAAAACCCACCTGTCTGCAAAAGGCAGAGCAAATCTAATTGGCTGATGACTATCCTTGAGATCTCTACTCAAATTATCGACATGATAATATATTGAGCAAAGCTTGCCAATAACCTGCTCAACAGCATTGATAAAGTTTCCACCGAGACACTCAGTACTAAATGTCATGATTACATGGACAAAAGAGCAGAATTCCAGAGATAAAGTACAATTTGGCATCAAGGAGCCCCAGCAAGTTTCAAGTAAATTAATATCAGTTAACCTAAAGAGGATGGTCTTGGTTGCTGGAAGGAGCTTTGCTTAGTCTCTTAGCTGCAACTAAGCACTTGTATAGTTGCTTCATTAATACCCTTTCCTCCATCATAAACTAAAGAGTCTGATGCTTGGTGAAGATGGCAGGACTCAGAAATCCACAGGTAACAAAGTGGCCTGTGCTGCCACACAAAGACCTAGACAACGTTCAGACTTCCACGCTCAGTGGCATAAACTTCACCCGTCACCAAAAGTGACAGAATACCACTGTCCTTTGACATTCAACAGCAAAGCTCAGATTGCATCACCTACCAACAACATTCTGGAAGGAGACAAATCACAAAGTGAAACACATCAGTTATACACATACAGAAGCAGATCTCAAGGTGGGCATTAATGTAGCAAGAGATTTAACTCTTAATTTCCGAAAGCCTTTGCAACATCTACACAACAGTTCGAAATGCTCCTCACTTACTTGAATGATGCAGCTTCAACTTTCATAAGGTTCAACAACATCTCGGAAAAAGCAGCCTGCTTCACTGGCATCAGCTTAAAAATTCACTCTTTCCATCCATGGTAAACCAGCATGCACTGTGTGCACGACACGCTGCGGCAATTTAAGATGCTCCTTTAATAGATTATGTTATACCCACAAAGTCTACCACCGAAACAAGCAAGCAAAAAGTGCATGCGCATTCACTACCTGCAAGTTCTCTTCCAAGTCAGACACCAACACTTGCCATTTCATCATCAGTGGCTCAAAATTCTTGAACTGCTCGTAGCACTACGAGAGCACTTGCACCACACAAAATCCAGAACTTCAAGAATGAAAGCTCACCACTACATTGTCATGGACAAACTACAATGGGTAACGCCTTGCCAGTGATATGGACAAGCCATGAAAAAAATGTAACGCAAGTTCCTTTGATGCAGTTTGAGCATAAATCAATAATGAATTCACTATGTAAATTCAAGTTGCTGTTAGTAAATCCAAAGCAAATAGAATAAACAGTGCCAGATAAATAGCAAGAAAATTAGATTTAAAAAGATTTAAAAGATTAGCATTTTAATGAAGCCAAATTTCAAGTCAGTGGAGTTCATGTATCATAAGACACACAAATAGGTAATGGAACCAATTCATAAGCAAATTCCTAAGATAAAGACCATAAAATAGCAGTGATTTTTTTCTGTAGAATTCCACTAACCTGATCCAATGTCATGACAAAATTAACAAAAAGGAACAAGTCATTTGAAAATGCAAACTAAACATGGTAAACCAAAATTCAACCAGACTTTCACCATGGACAGCCAAGTACCTCATCTAAGTGTACAGAAAGGAAGATTTTAATTCTCATGTGATTGTGGAAAAATCCCCACATGATTTTTACTTTCCAGAGCAAAGTCAATCTTCACCAGGTAAAAAAAAACATTGAACATAACAGTCACTACTCTGGAATCCATGATTTTGGAAATGCCGTCCAACATTGGAAGTGATATTTCACAAGTCGCAAGTAGCATTGACACCACGTAACATGTCAGGCAACTATGATCTCCAATAAGAGATGATCTCCCAACTACCTCATGATATGAAAGGCCATTAGCATTACTGAATCTCCCTTGATGAACATTCTGGGGGTTATCAATGACTTGCCATATAAATACAACTGCTGTAAGAGCAAGTCAGAGGCTAGGAATCCCATAGCAAGTAATTCAGCTTGTGACTCCCTAAAACCTGTCCACTATTCTTTAGGACTGAAATAACCTGTTGGACTATAACCTGGTGTTGTGAGATTTCTCACTTTCTCTTCTCCAATCCAACACTGGCTCCTCCACATTATGTCCACTATTCGGCCATTTAAGAGATACAGGTCAGGAATGTGATGAAATACTTCCCCAGTGCCTGGATAAATGTAGTTTCAACATTACTCAAGAAGCTTGACACCACCCCAGACAAAGCAGCCTGCTCGATTGGTACCAAATCCGCCCCTTTGAAAATTCATTCCCATCACCACTGAGGGTCAGTAGAAGCAGTGTGTACCATCTACAAGATGAACTGTAGACATTCACCAAACATCCGAACCCACGATCACTTCCATTTGGACAGCAGATACGCAGGAACACCACCATCTGTTTATCCCCTCCAAGCCACTCTTCGTTGGGTTGAAATCCTGCAATTTCCTCTCTAAATGGCATTGTGGATCAACCGACAGCACAGGAACTGCAGCAGTTCAAGAAGGCAACTCAGAACCACCTTCTCAGGAGGAATGAGGGACAGGCAAAAATAAAACCGGCCAGCCAGTGACAACGACATTCCTTGAGTAAAGAGAAAACAATAATTTGGATGGATTATTTTCAACCTGCTGTGAAAATGGATTTTTATTCTTCAAACATCTCAAAACTAGAAAATATTATAACTGCACCTATTTTGCCACAACAGCTTAGAATAATCTAAGACAATCCAAGTAATAACTAAACTAGATAGCTGAACCAAATTACAGGAGTTCAGTGAAGGCACCTAGGTGGCATCAAACTCTGCAAGTCATTCAATTCATAAAATCCTTTTGGAACCTTAATTAACTTATCTCCAATCTTGAAACTTTATTGCTGGAACAGCACAGCAGGTCAGGCAGCATCCAGGGAACAGGAGATTCGACGTTTCGGGCACAGGCCCTTCTTCAGGAAAGAAGGGCCTGTGCCCGAAACGTCGAATCTCCTGTTCCCTGGATGCTGCCTAACCTGCTGTGTTGTTCCAGCAATAAAGTTTCAACTTTGATCTCCAGCATCTGCAGACCTCACTTTCTCCTCGAAGATTATCTCCAATCTTGACTTATAAATCTATTCACTGTTCTGATCACTGCTTCACCTATTCGTTGCCAACTTCCAAAAGTATATGGAAGAACGTTAACGTGAAACAATACAAAAGCAATTTTGAACGTATGTTAAATACACATTTTACAACCATGGATCAAAGTATTACACATTCAGATTGTCATAAATTGCAGCCATTGAAAAAGAACATGTTCTAATTCAGAATGAAAAATTCATACCCAACTGAGGGGAAAAACATCACAGACCTGCAAGATCAAGAGGAGCAAAGAAACACTAGCCACAAGTCTTAGAGGATTTTCTTCCCCATTTCCATCCAGAAAATCCAAACTTCTCCATCTCATACCTTGTCACAGAAGACCATCTCAAAATTACTGATACTTTAACATAATTCTCATTAAACTCTATCCAGTGCTACGAGCTAGTGAGGGCAGGAATGGGAGGATGGAGCAGATGAATGCATGGCTGAGGAGCTGGTGTATGGGAGAAGGATTCACATTTTTGGATCATTGGAATCTCTTTTGGGATAGAAGTGACCTGTATAAGAAGGAAGGATTGCACCTAAATTGGAAGGGGACTAATATACTGGCAGGGAAATTTGCTAGAACTGCTTGGGAGGATTTAAATAGTAAGGTGGGGGAGTGGGACCCAGGGAGAAAAAGTGAGGAAAGAGATCGATCTGAGACGGGTACAGCTGAGAGCAGAAGTGAGTCAAACAGTCAGGGCAGGCAGGGACAAGGTAGGAGTAATAAATTGAACTGCATTTATTTCAATGCAAGGGAAAGGCAGATGAACTCAGGGCATGGTTAGGAGCATGGGACTGGGATAACATAGCAATTACGGAAACACGGCTCAGGGATGGGCAGGACTGGCAGCCTAATGTTCCAGGATACAAATGCTACAGCAAGGATAGAAAGGGAGGCAAAAGAGGAGTGGGAGTGGCATTTTTGATAAGTGATAACATTACAGCTGTGCTAAGGGAGGATATTCCCGGAAATACATCCAGGGAAGTTATTTGGGTGGAACTGAGAAATAAGAAAAGGATGATCACCTTATTGGGGTTGTATTATAGAGCCCCCCCCCCACTAGTCAGAGGGATATTTGTAAGGAGATCTCAGCTATCTGCAAGAATAATAGGGTGGTTATGGTAGGGGACTTTAACTTTCCAAACTGGGACTGCCATAGTGTTAAAGGTTTAGATGGAGAGAAATTTCTTAAGTGTGTACAAAACAATTTTCTGATTCAGTATGTGGATGTACCTACTTGATCTATTCTTGGGAAATAAAGCAGGGCAGGTGACTGAGGTGTCAGTGGGGGAGCATTTTGGGGCCAGTGACCATAATTCTATTTGTTTTAAAATAGTGGTGGAAAAGGAAAGACCAGACCTAAAAGTTGAAGTTCTAAATTGGAGAAAGGCCAATTTTGACGGTATTAGGCAAGAACTTTCGAAAGCTGATTGGAGGCAGATGTTCGCAGATAAAGGGACGGCTGGAAAATGGGAAGCCTTCAGAAATAAGATAGCAAGAATCCAGAGAAAGTATATTCCTGTCAGGGTGAAAGGGAAGGCTGGTAGCTATAGGAAATGCTGAACGACTAAAGAAATTGAGGGTTTCGTTAAGAAAAAGGAGGAAGCATATGTGAAGCACAGACAGGATAGATCGAGTGAATCCTTAGAAGAGTATAAAGAAAGTAGGAGTATACTTAAGGGGGAAATCAGGAGGGCAAAATGAGGACATGAGATAGCTTTGGCAAATAGAATTATGGAGAATCCAAAGGGGTTTTACAAATATATTAAGGACAAAAGGGTAACTAGGGAGAGAATAGGGCCCCTCAAAGATCAGCAAGGCGGCCTTTGTGTGGAGCCACAGAAAATGGTGGAAGATACTAAATGAATATTTTGCATCAGTATTTACTGTGGAAAAGGAGATGGAAGATATAGACTGTAGACAAATAGATGGTGACAGCTTGCAAAACGTCCAGATTACAGAGGAGGAAGTGCTGGATGTCTTGAAACGGTTAAAGGCGGATAAATCCTCAGGACCTGATCAGGTGTATCCGAGAACTCTGTGGGAAGCTGGAGAAGTGATTGCTGGGTCTCTTGCTGAGATATTTGTATCATCAATAGTCACAGGTGAAGAGCCGGAAGACTGGAGGTTGGCTAACGTGATGCCGCTGTTTAAGAAGGGTGGTAAAGACAAGGCAGGGAACTATAGACCGGTAAGCCTGACCTCGGTTGTGGGCAAGTTGTTGGAGGGAATCCTGAGGGACAGGATGTACATGTATTTGGAAAGGCAAGGACTGATTCGGGATAATCTAGATCTCATGGAATACAGGGAGAACTAGCCATTTGGATACAGAACTGGCTCAAAGGTAGAAGACAGAGGGTGGTGGTGGAGGGTTGTTTTTCAGACTGGAGGCCTGTGACCAGTGGAGTGCCACAAGGATTGGTGCTGGGCCCTCTACTTTTTGTCATCTACATAAATGATTTGGATGCGAGCATAAGAGTTACAGTTAGTAAGTTTGCAGATGACACCAAAATTGGAGATGCAGTGGACAGCGAAGACTGTTACCTCAGATTACAACAGGACCTGGACCAGATGGCCAATGGGCTGAGAAGTGGCAGATGGAGTTTAATTCAGATAAATGCGAGGTGCTGCATTTTGGGAAAGCAAATCTTAGCAAGTCTTATACACTTAATGGTAAGGTCCGAGGGAGTGTTGCTGAACAAAGAGACCTTGGAGTGCCGGTTCATAGCTCCTTGAAAGTGGAGTCGCAGGTAGATAGGATCGTGAAGGCATCGTTTGGTATGCTTTCCTTTATTGGTCAGAGTATCGAGTACAGGAGTTGGGAGGTCATGTTGCGGCTGTACAGGACATTGGTTAGGCCACTGTTGGAATATTGCGTGCAATTCTGGTCTCCTTGCTATCAGAAAGACGTTGTGAAACTTGAAAGGGTTCAGAAAACAATTTACAAGGATGTTGCCAGGGTTGGAGGATCTGAGCTACAGGGAGAGGCTGAACAGGCTGGGGCTGTTTTCTCTGGAGCGTCGGAGGCTGAGGGGTGACCTTATAGAGGTTTACAAAATTATGAGGGACATGGATATGATAAATAGACAAAGTCTTTTCCCTGGGGTCGGGGAGTCCAGAACTCGAGGGCATAGGTTTCGAGTGAGGGGGATGATATCAAACAGACCTAAGGGGCAACATTTTCACACAGAGGGTGGTACGTGTATGGAATGAGCTGCCAGAGGATGTGGTGGAGGCTGGTACAATTGCAACATTTAAGAGGCATTTGGATGGGTATATGAATAGGAAGGGTTTGGAGGGATATGGGCCGGGTGGTGGCAGGTGGGACGAGATTGGGTTGGGATATCTGGTCGGCATGGACGGGTTGGACCGAAGGGTCAGTTTCCATGCTGTACATCTCTATGACTCTAGTTCATAAACGACATCAGTAGCAGCATTAAATTATTTTTTGCTGAGATTCATACACACTTGATGCAACTGCAACATGCCAATTTCTATGAACAACCAAAATTTTATAAAACACAGTACAATCTTTCTGGAAATATCTTTAACACACACTTCACAGGGCTTGCAGATTTGTGTCAAAGATCTCCCTGAACAAAGGAAACAGTCCTTCCTTTGTGCAAAATCTTTACATCACAGTCATTAATGTCCACAACACAATCCCACCGCACCCCCCCCACCAAGTCACACATCACTCAAGACATTGAGTGATCAGTGATCACATCATTTCCAGAAACAACATAATGTAAATAATCCCTTAAAGGGCAAATCTGTTGCACAACATTTTTTTTAAACTGCAGGGAGTAATCAAATTTCTAACTAATGTTCTTATTGATTTCTGTACAAGGGATGAAAAGTTAAATAGTATGAGATGACAATGTAGATTGGCTTTCTGAGTGACTCTGAAATGGCCATGAATGCCAAGAGATGGAAATGTAAATTCCTTATCTTCTGCCTGTAGAATAGAGACATCCCACCCTCGCCTCAGGACATATAATTTCCTACAGGTCAGTAGATTAGCTCTTGAATATCACATACTAATACTTCAAATCAAACTCACCACCCAAATAGAAAAAGATGATAATTCAGCATGATTTTCACATGCCAAAACACAGAGTACATACGAATCTAAACAAATCAAGTAAAACACTTAAATGGAACCTTAAGTGCAGTTTTTGCTTTGAACACTCAGCATTCAACACTGCAATTTCAACACACAAGTTAGTCAACATCAAATCTAGGTAATGGTCACCTCAATTTGTCGTATTTCCTTCAAAAGGGTTGAGGGGAAATTTCCAAAATTTCACTAGGATTCAGGGACTTTGACGATATGGGGATTAAGGAAACTGGGAGTAAAGAATATAGTAACAAGGAGATTGAAGAAATATTTTGAATAGTACTTCAGAGGGAATTGTTTTCACTGATTGGAGAATCGATAAGTAGAAGACATAATTTAACATGAATATGCTTTTCAAATACATTAAGAGTTTGATGATTCAGAATTCCTTGCTCAGAAATATTGCAATTATGTTAATGATTAAACATCAAAAGCGATTAAAAAAAAATTCGCAAGTGGGGGTAAACACGGCAGTTGGACCAATAGATAGCTCTTTCTCAGAGCTGGCACTGACATATTAGGTTGACCTATCTCTTACTGTCTGGAATGATTCTTCAATTTTCAATTAGACTTGTGACATTTTTCACACATAACAGCCACAAATCTGAAATCTGGTGCTGCAGTTTTAACTTCGAAAGCACAATGCATATTTCAAAGATGACAAGCAGTGAAACCAATCTTTATTTACATCTTAAGCATCATCTCGAACCTACTCAGCCTCCAAGCTGGTGTAAGCTTTATAAAAACTGAATTTCATTAATCATAAACCACATTAAAACTCCATCTTACAAACCTTAACATTACATTTTAACAAAAGCCAAGATAGCCAAGTGCAACAGTTCAAGATTGATCAGTTGGATGAATTTAAAATCCACAAATTTCAAAGTTGTCACAGCATTTCAAATTCTCAGGGAAAGCATTTCATGTACTGAAAGTAGAACCAAGTTCATTGGAGTTCAACAATGCAAAATTAAATGCGGCATTCTCTTAAACAAGCAGCATTTATGAACATTGAAAATTGAAATCATTCTCAGCTTTTGTTAGCATTACCACGAGTGATGCTCAGGTTCCAGATTACATCTTGAACCCAGGATCTCAGCCCAACAATAATGCTGCACTCTTGGAAATGTCATCTTTTCTCTGAAATACTGGACCAAGATTCTATCCTTGCTCTGGTGTATGAAAAAATACTTCACGATATTATTCAATGAGTGGGATTTATACCCTGCGGTTTCGTCAGCTCTCAACCAATACCACAAAGTTTATTTTCTCCAATTTATTGGCTACTGCATTTCTAAACATGTCAGCTTTATTTCCAAAATACTTAATTATTTGTGAACCACTTTACAATACCTGGAGAGGAAATGTAAACTTGCATTTATAATTGTGTCTTGCTTTTGTTCAGTTAATTTGCATTTTTAAAGCTTTTTTGCTATGCCTCAAGTCAAGAAACAAGGAACATTTCTCCAACCAACTCCAGAGTTTCATGGAAAATCTGACTATTTACATAATACTGGCACAGCTGTTAAAACTTGGCAATCATTTTCTCCAGGGGTCAGAAACATCAAGATAAATGAATCCTCTCACCACAACAGCTACACAGGTCTTTTTACAAGGGAAATGTTTAATGTCTCTCCTGCTGTTCGGTCCTCGTGTGTCAAACAAATTTAGTTATTTTCTGTGTGCAACAATGTCTAAGCTGGTGGTAAACAAAAACATCAGGTTTAATGACACCATCTTTTATGTGCTGGTTAATAACCATTTTTAAAAAGGGAAACCACCTCAATGCGTAGAAGCAACAATGATCTGTACACAAAGATATGCAATATCTTTCATCCAGAACAATCACCTTCCTGACAAAAATAAGATGTATTATTCACTCATCCCAAATGTTCATCAGCTCATTTCACAGACACATCATGACCACTAAATTGGTAATAATATCCTGGAAATGAATAAACATTAAAGACAAATAATAAGACTGGTAAAACAATGACAATATTAGATCTGCCTACAGAATAGTTATTGTCCAAACCTTCTTAACTAAGTAATAGATGTTTAAGATCATTCAATGCACAAATGTACTGCAAGAGGTAACAACTGTTTATCATTTACACCCCAATTGGAAGCCTTCTTGTGAATTATTTGCTTTTACTGGACAGCTATTTCAAAAGCTTCTGATGAATGGAACTCAACATAATGAGAACTAAGGTGGTAGCTCTTGTACAATGTCCCTGTATTGCAGTGTCCCAACCATTTTTACTTGGTTTAGTACTTTTGGAGAAAAATATTACATTTGGGAAGGCATCTCATTCGCAGAGGAAACCATCAAAAACTGTGCGCAGAACAAGGCTAGACATTGATCAGACTTCACCTCAGCCGTGCAAGATAATTATCAAGAATCTTTTGAATCCAGTTGCAGGAACATGTGATACCTGAAAACCTGGGTACCAGGTTAAAAATACCCAAATTTATATGTTGCTCAATCATTTGATAAGCGTCACTGATTCAGTGCAATACTTGTGGCTTTTGACATTAGATAATTTGTGAACTATGGATTCAAGAAACATTTGGAAGCATATCTTAACTCTAACTGGGAACATTAATGGATCCCTCCATTTTAGGATTGAAGAGAGAACCATCATAGAATTTGAATTCATTGACATAAGATCTCAAACTTAGCAGACAGAAGTATCCCACGGAGAGAGAAACTCAGCCGAGAAGCCACCAAAATGTTTGAACGTACCATAGAATACTCACCACTCAGATTATAATTCTAGACTTATAATAATCTATGGATTCAATGCAAAATCATAAAAACAAAAAAACTGTACCACTGCATAAACCTTGTCAAATGAGAGCAGAATGTCTTAACAGGCCAGTAATGGCAAAAGATCTTTCAGATGAACAGCTGTCACACTCAGCTCTATGTACTTCCAACATCAGAGGTTAGATTCAATTGAGACTTTACTCACTCAACAGCCTATGTGCTTCCACCGGTGGTGACGTGCGAGTCACTGTATGAATTCTATTCCTACATTATTCAAAAATCTCTGTTGAAGACAAAGAATATTATGGAGGACAATTTACCGGCCAGGTTCCCACATCTTCTCACCCAAGAATGAAAGGCTACATGAAGCATCAATAAATACAAATTTAATTACATAACGGAAGATAAATGCAGGCTGGGACTTGAACTTGGGATCATCTTGATCTGTTTCAAGAAAGCCTATCCAATGGCCTACTCCACGAAGTGATAGGTCAACATCAGCACTTAAAGTGAATGAAAAGAAAAACTAGCTGCTCTCGAAACATATCTAGTCCATCACCAGAAGTAAATTTCATTGTGAACTTTTGTTCATCATTGATTCCATGTATTTTAAGAAAAAGATCATGACCTTAAGTGAAATGGTAATTATCCTCTTCAGTTCGCTCTTCTGCAGTTTATAATTAAGTTGATTTGTTCATGTATTTACAAAGAAAGTGATAATCTTACTTAATATATTTGAGTAGACGGCCAGATGACACTGTGAATCATCAAGCTTGCAGCCAGCTATTTGGAAATCTGCTTTAGGTGCAACCGAAGTGCAGGATAACGCAAGATAACAGATCGATCATAAGATAATGAAGCCAAAACAGTCCTGTAGTTGTCTGGTGTACACAATCCAGTACACACACTGAAAACTACAAGTGGACAGTACCCAGGCTGTCTGTGATAGCGACATTAAATAATGGGCACTTAAAGAAGAACTTCACAGAATCAGAGCGGTTTTGTGGTGAAAGAGGCCATTCAGCCCATGTGCCTGCACTAATTTGTTCAATGAACATGACACTGCACCAATCTCCTCAGCACCCATACACTTGCACATTATTTTAACCAAATAATCATCCAAAGCTCTTCAGAATACGCCAATGAAGCCTCTCCTCCACACTTCCAGGCAGTGCATGCCATACTCAAACAACTCCCTGAGCAAAAGCTTTGTATTCTCTTCACCTTTGCTTCTTCTGCAGGTTGCTTCAAATACATGTCCTAGTGTTTTTGTTCCTTTTGAGTGGGAACAATTTGTTCTTACTTAATCTATCTAGCCCACTCTCAATTTTGAAATTTCTGACAAACTGGAGAAAACACTGGAGCATTGCTGGCACCCTCAGATTTTTAAAAATCCTAGCACAAGTCTAAATCGTTTTTTTTAAAATTAGATTCCCTCGAGTGTGCAAACAGGCCTTCGGCTCAACCAGTCAACACCGATCCTCTGAAGAGTAACCCACCCAGACCCATTTCCCTCTGACTGACGCACCTTCAACTATGGGCAATTTAGTATGGCCAAGTCACCTGACCTGCACATCTTTGGACTGTGGGAGGAAACCGGAGCACCCAGAGGAAACCCACACAGACACTGGGAGAATGTGCAAACTGCACACAGACAGTGACTCGAGGTTTCATTGACGTATTCTGAAGAGCTTTGGATGATTATTTGGTGAGAGACAATATGACATCGAAGGAAGAATAAATTAATACTGCAATCTATCCAAGATATAAACCACAAACGTAAATCAATCAAGTTCCACTGGTGCTCCTTTCCCTTCCACTAAAGCCTTAAGCAACCCAGTATTTGCAGTATATACTGCAGAGGAACCTCGACTATCCAGCATTCGATTATCCGAATATCAGATTATCCAGCAACATTGCAAGGTCCCTAAACTTGGCTAAACTATGTTATCTGGCATTCAATTACCCAGAATTCGATTTACCAAATGAAATACCCCCTGTCCTTTGGTTCATCGAGGTTCCTCTGTATGTGCATTTGGTTGCTGCTTTTCTATTCATGGATATTTTTAACAGTTCACCAAGACTTAAAATTCCAATTCAGATAATTACATCTGAATGCAAATGGCTGCAACTGAAACAAGGGAACATAAGTCCAGAATGATATTTCTACTTGAACTGGAATGGTCTTGAAATCTTATATTTGTGCACTGGTCATTTTGTAATCAATTCAAGAAAAACAAGAAGAGTTTTCTTTTTGGTATAGTTTGCAAAGATTGCGACTTGGCTCGTTCCCAGAACACATTCCAATAGATTTTGTCTTGCATAAAGAAGGGAGAAAATTTCAAATACGCTGAATTTATATAAAGGACTAACTCGACTAAATTAACTTTAGTCATTAGAACCCACATTAATTGCCCCAAACTCAGGCATTGGAAGCAAGCGTTAGCCAATTATCAAGGTTAGTTATTATTCTTCATATTGTATAAACCTTTCTACCAGTGAAAGTGAAGTTTTGACTTTAGTTAAACACCATGAACAGTTACCTGGAATGATAACTTGTTAAGTGTGAAATCCTTTCAAATGCCTTTGAAGATTGAGTATCTCACATTCCATGTCCAATGCATAGTTTGCAATTTGTAGTAGTCATTCCAATGACTGATAAGTTGTTAACTCCACCCTCCCCCAGACCTCTTATTGGTTAACTAAAATTCTTCATGAAGCAACAAGCTTTGTTCGATTTATGAAGCTGTGAAGCCATAACAGCAACAGCATCAAACTCAGCAGTTCGCAACCACAGTACATGAAAAAATTTCATATTTCAGCATAGTGAACCAGAAAAGGGCAGTGCATCATTCTCTTTTCTATGTTAACTGCACACCCAGGGCTGCAAATGTTCGTGGTTTGCTGTACATTTGGGAAAAATGAGAATTCAAAGTCACAAACTTGTTATAACGCAGAGGGAGGCCATTTTGGTCTACACTGTCTGCACTGGCACTGACTGACGAAGTCCAAATGCTCAATCTCCTGCTTTTTACCCATAACCCTGCATGTGTTTCTATTTGAATACTTATTCAATGTCCTCTGCAATACCTAATTGAACCCACTTGCACTAGCATAAGGCACCGCATTCCAGACTCTACTTGTTGACAGTTTCTCTCACTTCACATTTGCTTCATTGGGAAATATTTGAAATTTGTCTCTTCTGTTCTTGGCCAATTTACAAACACGAACAATTTCTCCCTATGTAATCTGTCCAGACCCATCATGATTTTAACAACTTGGAATCAAATCTCCACTCGGCCTTCTCTTCAAGCAAAACCGTCCAAGCAATCCTCAGAATTGGAGTCTCTCAATATCTGGAACCATTCTCTTAGAAATATTCTGTACTGTCTCCAGAAAACACAGTCACAGCCTTCCTGAAATGTTGTGCCTCGAATTGTGCAGAGTAGTCAGCTGAGATCTAACCACGGTGCTGTACAAATTCCTATACACTCTATCCCAATCACTGAAACCTTAAATATGGTCTTGCTTTACTATTTTTCTCTCTCTCATTCTTCACCTTGAATTAGTCTCTCTCCACCTGTTGGCCCTTCAGAGTTGTTACAATCCTGCAGGACAAGTCCGATTCTCAAATAAAATAAAAGCTCGATTGATCATATTTATTTGCAGTTGATGTGGTGGCCAGTTACTGAAACATACCCACATAATGTTGCAAATTTGTATTTAACAACAAAAACAAAAGTTGATGACACAAAATAAATTAAGATGAATAGGATAAACCAAGCTTTTTGCATGTAAACATGTTGAAAGATTTGAAATACAGAACAAATTCCCATTTACAGCACTCAAATACCAGCACATTCTAACTAAAGCAAAGGACTGCGGATACTGGAATCTGAAACCAAAAGAGAAACCAAAACCAGCTTTGACAAAAGGTCAGTTAGACTCAAAACGTCAGCTCTTTTCTCTCCTTCCAGATGCTGCCAAACCTGAGATTTTCCAGCATTTTGTCTTTTGGTACCAGCACATTCTGTTTTGTACAAAGTCTACAGGTTTAACCTATGGTGTCAGCTGATGTTATTACCAGATAACTAAAATTCCAGACAGAGCTGTATCATATTTTGATATGCATTGCTTCTAACAAAGCAGTCTGAAACAAGCACACAATGCACAGATCTTACTTAACATTAAAAAATGTTTAAGAAAACAAATGAAAATAATGAGAGTAAATCAAACCATCTATTTCTTATACAAAAACAAAGATTTTTAAAAATCAGAGTAAAAGGTTATAATGGCAAAATGTTCCTTTACAAATGAAGAAACAAAAGTCTTTGTATCGTATCCAAAGCACAACTCTGGTACAGTACCCAAAATACCACTCATATAATACTCTCACTAAAGTCCCTATATCTAACATTTCACCAATATGTTCAAGTCACTTATGGCTTCAACATTGAGATTAATACGCAGGCTAGCTTCTTCCTGAAGCTATGGATCACCTGCTCAAGTGTACTCAACTTTACATTACCTCTTCAAAGTTTCATCCCAACATTACTAGTCTGGAACCAACATTAACTCTTCACTTTAAAGTGGCTTAATTTATGATATATTTTTCCCTCATCAGGAACACTTGTCTCTATGGTCATCCTTCACAGGACTGCTCAAAACTCAAGTTAAAACACAAAACTTAAAATGTACTACTCTGACACACAAAGCTACCTGGTAAGTTCCCCTGCCAAAGTTCTGAGTGTTACATTTAAGCTTAAATAAAGTTCCAGAAGTCTCAGATAAATGTAAAGCCCCATTAGTTAACTTGCTTTGTTGCAAAACAAAAAGTGTATTACTGGTGCACAAAAACCCATTCATTCATTCTAAAGCCAAGCTTCTCAAGTTGTATGAAAATAAATCACAGTGGTTACTGAAATACTTAGATTAACAATTTCAGTCACAGAAGCACCCCCCTACCCTGTGATTAACTTTTAAAAATACCAAACGCACAATAAATATCACAATTTACATCACACTGAGCTGTTTCGTTCCAATTCTCACACTTGAGAACTTGATTTCCTTTCCCTTGATTATTATCAGAACTGAGCTGAACCTTCATTAGTTTCAAATAACCCTTTAGGGTTCAAACCCATTTTCAAACTAAAACCCTTACACCGAGATAACCTATTCCTTAACTGTTCCGCATTATCTTCTTTTTCCAGGAGAGACTGTTCTTACATCTGAAGTGGAAAAAAAAACAAAAAAAATCGGGGGAGATAGAAAAGGCGAGTTAGAAAGGCATTATTACAAGACTTACAGGGGAATTTAATATACAGGTCGACTTGGTAATGTCTCGAATGAAAAATAATTGGCTGAATGTCAACAATTTTTTGTCGAAGCAGCTTGTGGTACAGCCCATTAGGGAACAGACAATTGTAGATTAGCTAATGTGTATTAAGGCAGACTTAGAGTCATAGAGATGTACAGCATGGAAACAGACCCTTCGGTCCAACCCGTCCAGATATCCCAACCTAATCTCGTTCCACCTGGTCCATATCCCTACAAACCCATCCTATTCATATACCCATCCAAACGCCTCTTAAATGTTGCAATTGGACCAGCCTCCACCATATCCTCTGGCAGCTCATTCCATATACGTACCACCCTCTGCGCGAAAAAATTGCCCCTTAGGTCTCTTTTATATCTTTTCCGTCTCACCCTAAATCTACACCCTCTGGTTCTGGACTCCCTGACTCCAGGGAAAAGACTTTGTCTATTTATCCTATCCATGCCCCTTAATTTTGGAAACCTCCAAAAGGTCACCCCATAGCCTCCGACGCTGCAGGGAAAACAGCCCCAGCCTGTTCAGCCTCTCCCTATTGCTCAGATCTTCCAACCCTGGCAACATCCTTGTAAATCTATTCTGAACCCTTTCAAATTTCACAACATCTTTCCGATAGGAAGGAGACCAGAACTGCACGCAATATCCCAACAGTGGCCTAACCAATGTCCTGTACAGCCGCAACATGACCTCCCAACTCCTGTACTCAAAACTCTGACCAATAAAAGAAAGCATACCAGACGCCTTGTTCACTAGCCTATCTACCCGCGACTCCACTTTCAAGGAGCTATGAACCTGCACTCCAAGGTCTCTTTGTTCAGCAACACTCCACCTCCAATTTTGGTGTCATCTGCAAACTTACTAACTGTACCTCTTATGCTCGCATCCAAATCACTTATGTAAATGACAAAAAGTAGAGGGCCCAGCACCAATCCTTGTGGCACTCCACTGGTCACAGGCCTCCAGTCTGAAAAACAACCCTCCACCACCACCCTCTGTCTTCTACCTTTGAGCCAGTTCTGTATCCAAATGGCTAGTTCTCCCTGTATGCCATGAGATCTAACCTTGCTAATCAGTCTCCCATGGGGAACCTTGTCGAACGCCTGACTGAAGTCCATATAGATCACATCTACTGCTCTGCCCTCCTCAATTTTCTTTGTGACTTCATCAAAAAACTCAATCAAGTTTGTGAGACAGGATTTCCCACGCACAAAGCCATATTGACTATCCCGAATCTTGTCTTTCCAAATACATGTACACCCTGTCCCTCAGGATTTCCTCCAACAACTTGCCCACCGAGGTCAGGCTCACCAGTCTATAGTTCCCTGGCTTGTCTTTACCGCCCTTCTTAAACTGTGGCACCACGTTTGCCAACCTCCACTCTTCCGGCACCTCGCCTGTGACTATCGATGATACAAATATCTCAGCAAGAGGTCCAGCAATCACTTCTCTAGCTTCCCACAGAGTTCTCCGGTACACCTGATCAGCTCCTGGGGATTTATCCACCTTTAACCGTTTCAAGACATTCAGCACTTCCTCTGTAATCTGGACATTTTTCAAGATGTCACCATCTATTTCCCTACAGTCTATATCTTCCATATCCTTTTTCACAGTAAATACTGATGCAAAATATTCATTTAGTTTCTCCCCCATTTTCTGTGGCTCCACACAAAGGCCGCCTTGCTGATCTTTGAAGGGCCCTATTCTCTCCCTAGTTAACCTTTTGTCCTTAATATATTTGTAAAACTCCTTTGGATTCTCCTTAATTCTATCTGTCAAAGCTATCTCATGTTCCTGTTTTGCCCTTCTGATTTCCCTGTTAAGTATACTCCTACTTTCTTGATACTTTAAGGATTCACTCAAGCTATCCTGTCTATACCTGACATATGTTGATTAGGAAACTTAAGATAAAGGAACCCCTAAAGGGCAGAGACCATAATACTGTGGCATTCACCTTGTAGTTTGAGGGGAAAAGCTAGGATCAGATGGAACAGTATTACACGGAGTAAATTTGACTATGAAGACATGGAGGAGGAGCTGGCCACAATTCATTGAAAGGGGAGCCCAGCAATGAAGACAGGAGAGCATCAATGGCAAGTTGCTGAGGGTAATTTAGGAAGTATAACAGTAAGTCAACCAAGGAAGAAGAAACATACCAAGGGGAGGGCAAGGCAACTATGGCTAACAAGGGAAGTTAGGGAGAGCATAAAAGCAAAGGGAAAAAAACAGACAGAACGTGATGAAGATTAGTGGGAAGACTTGAAAAATCAGCAATGGCTAACTAAAAACCTGCCATATGCAGGAAAAGGATGAAATATGAGTGTTATCGAGCTAATATTATAAAATAAAATTGCAAATTTCTTTTAGCTATCTAAAAAGGAAGAGGGGGCAACAGAGGACATTCGACCACTGGAAAAGGAGGCTGGAGGAGTAGTGAGGGGAATAAAAAAAATGGCAGAGGAACTGAATTGGTACTTTGCATCAGTTTAGACAGCGGAACACACCAGCAGCAGATTTGAACTTGAAGAGTTAGAGAGCAGAGCTGAACGCAGCAGCCATCTCAGGAGAAGGTGCTGGGAAAGCTGAAGAGGTCTGAAGGTGGATTAATCACCAGGACGAGATGGACTACACTCCAGCTGACGAGATTGTAGGGGCATTGGTGGTGATTTTTCTGGAATCACTCCGGTCAGGGAGGGTATCGAAGGAGTTGAAAATGGCTAATGGAGCACCCCTGTACACAAAGACAAAGATACAAGATAGAAGATAGGAAACCACAAGCTGGTTAGCCTACCTCAATCTTTGATAAGATTTTAAACTTCATAATTAAGATAGAGATTGTGAAATACTTGTAAGCACATGGCAAAATAGGGAGACACAGCACAACTTCATCAAGGGGAGTCAAGAGTGTGGTGCTGCGAAAGCACAGGTCAGGCAGCATCCAGGGAACAGGAAAAACAAGCCCTTCATCAGGAATGAGGCTGGGAGCCTTGGGGGCGGAGAGATAAATAAGAGGTGGTGTTGGGGGTGGGTGTGGGTAGCTGAAAGTGCATTTGGTGGATAGAGGTGGGGGTAAACGTGAGAGGTCAGAGGGGAGGATGGTGCAGATAGGTGGGAAGGAAGATAGTAACATTTGAGGAATTGGGAAGCTGCAGAAGGATTTGGACAAGCTCGGAGAGTGGGTAAAGAAGTGGCAAATGGAATACAATATCGGAAAGTGTGAGGATATCCACTTCAGGAGGAAGAATAGAAGCAAAGACTTTTTTAAAATGGGAAAGGCTTTGGAAATTTGAAGCACAAAGGAACTTGGTACTCTGTTCAGTATTCTTTCAAGGTTAACATGCAGGTTCTGTTGGCAATTAGTAGCATTGCTAGAATACAATAGCAGAAGTGTACTGCTGAGGTTATAAAATGCTCTGGTCAGATCACATTGGGAATTATGTGAACAGCTTTGGGCCCGGTGGCAAAGGATGGACGTGCTGACTCTGGAAGGTTTCCAGAAGACATTGTGCTGCAATGGATCATTGATTGGGAAACTTGTAGACTTGGCAATCAATTAGGACCTTCTGGCAAAAAACAATGCTTGATTGCTGTAAACCACAATCAAGCTGATGCCCTTCAGGTTTGCCCTCTCTGATCATGAAACTCTCAATACATAGAAATTCTCAAATTCTTACCACACAAACCCACCAACACTCTCAAACAAAAACTAACAAACTTAAAAAGACCCAGTACATCCCATGGACAAAACCAACATCATCTACAAAATTCCATGCAAGACTGCCAGAAACACTACGTAGGACAAACAGGAAGAAAGTTAGCCATGAGGATACACGAACACCAGCGAGCCACAAAAAGACACAACCCTCTCTCCCTTGTAGCCCTTCACACGGAGGAAAAAAAACCACCAATTCGATTGGGACAACACATCTATCCTGGGACAGGCTAAGCAAAGACATGCCGGAGAATTCCTAGAGGCCTGGCACTCCACCACAACGCCATAAACAAACACATAGATCTAGATACCATCTATCAACCCCTCAGAAAATGAACAGGAAATGACATCACCACAAACCCCAGGAACCCCATCCAGGACAAACATAAATAGAAAGCAGGAGGCAACAGCTTCGCTTCACTTGGAAGTCGCCACTGATGTTACCTAGCCAAGTAATGAAACATCTGGTTATCAAACCTACACCTTAGTGAGCAAACCTACACCCTAAACCTCAACCTGAGCTATAAACCTTCACAAACCTTGCAAAAATTCTCAGTATTACTTGAAAACAGCCTGCAGTTAGCTGAACTCTGACTTTTACTGGTTTAATACTAGACTATTTTCAGTAACTATCAGAAATCTCCCTAAACTAGAGATGAAAGTGGCAAAAAAGAATTGAAAGTTGATGGAAATTAGCTTTAGTAAGATCACATTGAACAAATTAATGGGGCTGAAAGCTGTTAAATCCCCAGTTCCCGATGATCTGCAGCCAAGAGCACTAAAGGAAGTGGATAGAGAGTGTCAAAGCATCCGGATGATTGCTGCAGATTTTAAAGCCACAAATGTCATCCCATTACTTAAGAAGGGAGCGAGAGAGAAAACTGGGAACTACAGACATGCGAGCCACATAGTATTTGGCAAAATTCTAGCACTGACATTAAGTACTAATAAAATAGACACCTGCTTGATAATGATTTGACGAGACTGAGTGGTTGAAGTCTTCAGCAGCCACAACAAGATGCAATGTTGGGCAGACTCAGACTGAACGGCATATTTCAATTTGTATAGCAACTTAGTTACTAAACCAGCCACACACACACTTACTACTCTCACACAGCCAAAAATCCCCATGCCACAAGTTTGATACCAAGTTCGAATATAAATGATATTCAAACAGATTTTTAAAAAAACTCACCTTAGAGCACTACAGTATCCTTCATTTGATACCATCTCTCCATATTCTTCGTACCAACTGTCGGACCTCATTTCTCTGCATTGAACCTCATCTGCCACTTATTCTCCTACTCCACTGTTGTTGACATCCTGTTGAAGGTCTACACAGTCCTTCTCACAGTTTACACACATCCCAAGTTTTACATCATACACTAGCGCTGAAATTGTCCCCTGCACACCAAGATCTGGGCAGCACGGTGGCACAGTGGTTAGCACTGTTGCCTCACAGCGCCAGAGACCCAAGTTCAATTCCCGCCTCAGGCGACTGACTGTGTGGAGTTTGCACATGCTCCCACTGTCTGCATGGGTTTCCTCAGAGTGCTCCAGTTTCCTCCCACAGTCCAAAAATGTGCAGATTAGGTGAATTGGCCATGCTAAATTGCCCGTAGTGTTAGGTGAAGGGGTAAAATGTAGGGGTTGCGCTTCGGCGGATCGGTGTGGACTTGTTGGGCTGAAGGGCCTGTTCCCACACTATAAGTAATCTCATCTAATCTAATCTCAATCATTTACAATGGAGAAGCAACAGGGATCCTCGCCTGACCCCAGGAACTCCAGTGCAAACTTACTACCACACACAAAAAAACATGAATTGCAACACACTTTCCCACCAATTTTGTGTACTTGCTCCTTTTATTTCAAGGGCCATAGATTTCCTCAAATCTATTGTGTGACATTGTATCAAACATTTTCTGCAAGTCCACATATGGCACATCAACGGCCTTCTTGTCAATCCAGTTGTTATCGCTTCAATAACTCCAGTAGACATGAAACTAATGTTCCAAAGAACAAAGAAAATTTACAACCCAGGATCAGGCCCTTCGGCCATCGAAGCCTGAGCTGATCCAAATCTACTGTCTAAACCCGTCACCCAATTCCTAAGCATCTGTATCCCTCTGCTCCCCACCTACTCATGCATCTGTCCAGACTCATCTTAAAATTAATCTACCATGCCTGCCTCTACCACCTCAGCTGGCAACTTGTTCCAG
The DNA here is from genome assembly GCF_004010195.1 of Chiloscyllium plagiosum. Taxonomy (NCBI): domain Eukaryota; kingdom Metazoa; phylum Chordata; class Chondrichthyes; order Orectolobiformes; family Hemiscylliidae; genus Chiloscyllium; species Chiloscyllium plagiosum. The sequence continues at coordinate 84,507,620 of NC_057714.1, read as the reverse complement.
ACACCTCCCACCCTGTGTAAAGTACTAGCCGCGTGTATCCCCCTTAAACTTTTCACCTCTCACCTTGAAAGCGTGACTTCTTGTTATTGAAGGCGAGAGTTCTACCACTGAACCATCAATGCAACACACCCTCACTAAGACCACACTAGCACCTTCAAATGAACCAATAAATTTTCATTTATTACTTCTACCCTGAATAATTGTTTCTGTTAGCTTTCCCATCACCAAAGTCAAATGGAACCGTCTGTAATTGCCTGACTTGTCTTTACAATTTTGAACGATGGCATCATGTTTGCAAAAAGTTAAAAATTACACAACATCAGGTTATAGTCCAACAGGTTTATTTGAAAACACTAGCTTTCAGAGTGTTGCTCCTTCATCAGGTGTTGTGCAGCATAAAACTGCAAGACACACAATTTGTAGCAAAAAGTTTACCGTGTGATGTAGTTGAAATTATGTATTGACAAAGAGTTGGATTGTTTGTTGAGATAATGTATCGAGGGTGCTAGCTCCCTCTAACAGCCTGTCTGTGCCACAATGCTCAGACAGATTCTAATCTAAAAAATGGATTTGAGAGTGTAAAGGGGTTTTAGTCTGTGAGAGGGTGTCTGGGAGCATATGTGAGAGTGTATGAGAGAGGGTCTGAGCGTGTGCGCGTGCATGCACGCACATGTGTGTGCGCGCGTGCATGTCCACCTGTGTGTGTGTATAGTGAAATGGGGTCACCTGGAGTATGACATGAACCCAAGGTCCCAGTTGAGACCATCCCCATGGGTACCAAACTTGGCTGTCATCCTCTGCTCAGTCACTTTTCGTTGGTGCCTGTCCCGAATTCTGAAGTTATACATGAGTGCCAGATTCATCAGCTGTACCCAAAAGGTAGAGCAGAACATCACCCGATCACAACGAGAGCCATCCACGCTCTCAAAATCAATCACAACAACAACATTGTCATCAAATCAGCAGATAAAGGAGGATCCATCGTCATTCACAACAGATTACATCAAGTGTACCGAACAAACAGGAACACCACAGGCAACTATCGGCCGATCTGACCAAACAGCACACCTGTGACCTAAACGCATTAATCAGGACTTTGGACCCATTTCTTGAGAGTTCCCTACACTCACTCATCTCATGTACTTCTCACAAAGGCCACTTTTACTGCCTTCCGAAGATACACAAAGCCAATACACCGGGATGTCCCATCGTATCAAGCAATGGGACTCTGAAAACCTCCTGGCTATGTCGAAGCCATCTTGAAACCCATTGTACAAGGGATCCCCAGACTTCTTACAGAAATTCAGCACCCATGGACCACTCGAACCAGGAACATTCCTCATCTCAATGGACGTTTCAGCACTCTGCAATGACGGCATCTCAGTAACAGCCTCAGTACTCAACACCAACAACTGCCAGTCTCCAAACACTGTCCTACAACTCATCCGCTTTATCCTCGATCACAACGTCTTCACCTTGGACAACCAGTTCTTCATCCAGACACATGGAACAGCCATGGGGACCAAATTTGCATCCCAATATACCAACATTTTCATGCACAGGTTTGAACAAAACTTCTTCTCTGTGTCAGACCTCCAACCAACACTGCACACCAGGTACATTGATGACATTTTCTTCTTCTGGTTCCATGGAGAGAAATCAACAAGTTTCATCCCACTATCAAACTTACCATGGACAACTCTCTATCTGTCTCATTTTTGGTCACATTCATCTCCAAGGATGGGCACCTCAGCACCTCAATCTACGCAAACCCACGGATAACCTCACAATGCTACACTTTTCCAGCTTCCACTTGAAACATTACAACAGCCATCCCCTATGGACAAGCCCTACACATACACAGAAGAACCACAATGACCTCCTCAGGAGAGGGACACGAGCTGTAACCGACCGGGTCCCTTCATTGTCCAGTACTTCCCAGGAGCTGAAAAACGACACCATGTTCTTTATAGCCTGCAACACATCATCAATGAAGTTGAGCATCTCTCCAAGACCTTCCCTACACCTCCACTTCTCGCCTTTAAACAACCACCAAAACTCAAACAGACCATGGTTCAAAGCAACCTGCCTGGCTTTCAGGACAATACTACACAACCTTGTCTTGGGAGATGCTGCAAGAAGTGTCAGAGTATCCTTACGATACCATCATTGCGCGTGGGGAAGCCTTCCACCATGTACGTGCAGGTACTCATGCGACTCGGCCAACGTTATTTATCTCATTCGCTGCAGGCAAGGATCCCCTGAGGCACGGTACATTGGCAAGACCAAACAGACTACGGCAACAGATGAATGAACACCACAGAACAAACAACAGACAGGAGTGTTCCTTCCCAGTCAGAGAACACTTCAGTGGTCTGGGACATTCGACCTTGGACCTTCGGGTGACTGTCCTCCAAGGCAGACTTCACGATAGGCGACAACGAAAAGCGGCCAAGCAGAGGCTGATAGCCAAATTCAGTACCCATGGGGATGGCCTCAACCGGGACTTTGGGTTCATGTCAGACGACAGGTGACCCCATTGCACTGCACCACACACACACACACACACACACACACACACACACACACACACTTTGAGTCTCTCTCAAAGGCACACACATTCCCACACACACCCTCAAACCCCTTTAAACTCACACACATACGTACACCCTCTCGGACACTCATAACCCACCTCAACACACGCACACGTACAAGATTGTGGGGTGAATTTGTACTTGCAGAATTACATTTTACTTTGCTCAAAACTGCATGAATCCATGCAAGATTCTGTAAATCTGTTTTTTAGATTAGAATCAGTCTGACCATTGTGGTAGACAGCCTTACAGGGAGCTAACACCTTCAATACATTATCTGGACTAACATGACACCAATTGTTAAAGTTCACTTGAGAATGTCACTTTTCTATAAAAAAGTTTTGTGATTTACATAAGTATAAACTGAAACCAGCATGGTCATTCTTAACAATGAGTCTGAACAAACAATCCAGGCTTTCTAAACATAAGTTTACACTGTAATGTAGCTGAAGTTATGCTACAAATTCCGTGTCTTACCAACTTCTTCTCCACAACCACCTGAAGGAGCAGCGCTCTAAAAGCTAGTGCTTCCAAATAAACCTGTTGGGCTATAACCTGGTGTTGTCTGATGTTTAAACTTTGTACACCCCAGTCTCACACTGGCATTTCCAACTCATGTTTGTCGTTCTCCAAACCTCCGACACCACTCCCAGAATCCAGAGAAGACTGAAAGATCTTCATTGTCCGAGCAATTTCCACTCTCACCTTCAAATTCTCTCATCTGATCGCGGTCTCGTATCAATTTGAAATATTCACAGCTATCCTCTTGGCTACCAATTTTAAACCCTTCCAGTGATGTTTCCTTGCCAGTCACCATGCCCTGCGTAGCACCTATCTCATCGGTAAACAAAATAGATGCAAAATATTCACTGAATATCTCAGTTATGCCTCTTCCCTCCATATACAAAATCCCCTTGGTACCTTTTTTTTTTACAGGTACAAGAAACTGTTTTTCTTTTATGTCAGCTGCCAGTCCTTTGCTCAGCTGTTTGTGCCTTGTGTGTTTTCATCTCCCTCCCGAATTCAACTTGATTCTTAACTGTATTAATATCCAACAACTATCAAAAACATGCACTCTGGTTTGCTACTTAGTTTGTTTTTCTTCCATGGAGTTCTGTATTTGTTGACATACCTTTCCCTTTTGAAGAGATATACCTTGACTGTGTCCTATCCATCTCCTGTTTGAAGGTTAAGCCGATTGTTCTGCCATCCTTTGATTCCAGCCCATCAGGCCCAGGTCAATTGTTAACTCATTCAAGTCAGTTCTCTTCCAGTTGATCACTCTTACTCTAGATTGTTCATTGTTATTTTCCACCATCATTCTAAACTTTATGATGTAATGACCATTGTCCTCTCAATGTTGCCCTGTTGACAGTTCATCCAACTGCACTCCTCATTGTCAAGAACCAGGTCAATCAGTTCATCCCTTCTCATGAGACTGGACACATATTACTAACTCTTGTCCTATCACGGTAGGAAATTCTCCTGGATACAAATGCAGTACATTTGTCTCCTTGCTACCCTTCCCACCATAACAATCTCAGTCTAAATTCAGAGAAGTGAAGTCCCCATTACAAATACTCTCTTTGCAGATTTGTTTCTGCACATCCTTCTTATAAATGATATAAAACGCTTGAAGCACAAAGGACTAAGGGCAGCATACTGCTCTAGATAGAAACCTGTTTGACAGACAGGAAACAAAAAGAAGGAGGAATAAATGGGTCTTTTTCCAAATAGCAGCAAGTGACTGGTGAAATACCACAGGAAATCAGTGATGGGACCCCAACTACTCACTACATATTAATGATTTAGATCAATAAACTAAATGTAACATCTTCAGGTTGGCAGATGGAACAAAATGTGCTGGGAGAGTGTACTGTGAGAAGGATGGAGCGATATTACAACTGCATCGCAGCAGAAGTATAATGTGGATAAATGTGAGGTCATCAACTTGGAGTTGTAAAAGCAGGAAAGCAGATTATCTAAATAGCTGTCGATTGTGTCCTTATGCACCCAGCTCAACACACTCCACACAGTCACACTCTCACACCCAGCTTATGTTCAAAGTAAGGATGCTGGTGCTGGTGGTGATGAAAGTGTTAAATAGTATGTTGGCCTTCATAGTAAGAGAAACCAAGTACCTTGCTGCAACTGACAGGACCTTGGTGAGACCAAACCTGGAGTACTGTCTGCAGTTTGGTGTTGTTATGTAAGGAAGGATGTTCTAACTTTGCAAGGTTTACCAGACTGATTCCAGAGATGGCAGCACTACATCGGAAGAGAAATTTGATTTATAAGATCTATACTTACTGGAGTTGACAGAATTTGGGGTACAGGAGGCTCATAGAAACCTATACAATTCCAAAAGGAGTTGATACAGTAAACCCATGAAGGACATTCCAGGCAAATGGAGAGTCCTCAACTACTGGTCTCAAACTAAGGATATGGAGCAGTTAGCAATGGGAGGAGAAGAAATTCCTTCACCCATAGGACAGTAAGCCTGTAGAGTTCTGATGAAAAGAAAGCTGTTGAAGTGAAACACAATGTTTTCAAGGAGAGGTTGTAAGCTTGCTCATTGAGCTGGCAGGTTTGTTCTCTGACATTTCATCACCATGCTCGGTGACATCATCCGTGAGCCTCCGATGAATCATTGATGTTCGGTACCACTTGATATTCAGGTAACTTTGTCTGTTCTGGTGGGTGATATCATTTCCGACTCTGTTTCTGGGAGATTGCATGTTTGTTAACAAAGCTCCGGGTTTGAACGAGGTCTCTAGGAATTCCCACGCGAATCTTGGTTTAGCCTGTTCCAGGATCGACGTATTGTCCCAGTCGAACTGGTGTCCCTTTTCGTCTATGTGTATGGATACTAGTGATAGTTGGTCATGTCTTTTGGTGGCTAATTTGGTGCTATTCACATCAATAAACATCACCCTCTCCAGAGAAACGTTGGCTTGAACTGTCAGATGAACCAAGAACACGGACACCTGACAGCACCAACTCCATCAGCAAGGACCGCATCCTCAAACTGGTAGACCTGTGCCTCACAACCCACTTCATCTTCCACAATGAGATCCACAAACAAATAACACGACGCCCAAGGGATCACCATTATCAGGACTCTTAGCAGAAGCAGAGGTTAGAATGAACAGCCCTTCCCATGATCCAGCCCAAGCTCTAGGTCCGCTATTTGGATAACACCTTTGTCATCACAAAACGCAACAAATTATAAGAAACCCACAAACACACAACATCCTTACCAGAAAAAATTTTACCAACGAAGAAGAGAACAGACTCCCCTCCCTAGATGACACAGTAGAACGAAAAGACATTGGAGAGCTGCAGACCAGCGTCTACAGGAAAGCCACACACACTGACCAGATATTCAACTACAGGAGCAATCATCCCGACACCCACAAAAGCAGCTGCATCAGGACATGGTTTAAGCCACAACACACTGCAGCACCCAGGAACTACAAGAAGCTGAGGAAAAACACCAAGACAACGTATTCAGGAACAACAGGTACCCGGTAAGCGCAGTCCACTGATTCCTGCACAACAGACCTAAACAAGACGACAACACACCCATAGACTCTAGCCACCCTGCCACATATCAAAGACACCTCAGAGATGATGACCAAACTATTCCGGCCCCGAGGCATCAAGGTAGCCAACAAACCTATCACCACACTGAAAAATTTAAAGGACCCCATACCAACAGAACAAACATCATTTGCAAAATACCCTGCGAGGACTGAAACAAACATTAGATTGGACAAACCAGCATAAAACTAGCCACAAGGATACATGAGCACCAACTAGTCACTGAAAGACATGACCAACTATCACTCGCAGTCATACGTACAGACAAAGAGGGACACCAGTTCGACTGGGATAATACACCCATCCTGGGACAGGCGAAACAAACCCATGCACCGGAATTCCGAGAAGCCTGGCATTCAAACCAGAACTCCATCAACAAACAAATAGATTTGGACCCCATTTACCAACCTCTCAGAAACAGAACCGGAAGTGATACTACCCACCACAACAGAGCAAAACACATTAATCCAAAGCTGGCCAGTACATCAGCGCTTCACCGAAGGCTCACTGATGATGTTACATAGTATGGTGACAAAATGTCAGAGAACAAATCTATCAGCTCAGTGAGCCAACTTTGAACCTGATCCACAATATGAGCTACAAATCTTCTCAAAAATAATTTGAGGAGGAAAAGTTAGACAAAATTCTGAGGGTTAAAGGGATAAAAAAGGTATGGGATGAAATCAATAACGAAGTATTGAGTCAGATGATCAACCATGATCATACAGAACATCAGAGCAAGCTCAAACAATCACATGGCTGCTACTTTTCCTACTTTCTAGTAGTGTGCCATCTATGGATTACACTAATGTAATTGCATCCGTATGATTCTTTAGCTCTTGACAAATTAATTTGTTCATCTTCTGGATATATACTTTTCCTCCAGCACAATAGTGATTTCTTGATCAAAAACTCAATTTTTCCTCATTCCTATTTTCTCAGACCTTGTTATAACCAGGTACATTTAAATGTCCAGATCTTCCTCAAATGCAGTCTTTGTTATCAACAGATCATCACCTACATTTGTCTGTAACTTGTCAATCTTATTCATTAAGATTTGTGCATTCACGTACATGCATCCAAATTGATTTAAACTTCATTACTTGCTCTTTTACTCAGCCTCAACTTATTACTTCACCTTTGTATTGGAGTGCTGTCTGCCCCTCCCAGCATTAGGAGCATTCTGGCATGACTCTCCAATTGCATCTCCTGGCTCTAACATGCCTGCTGACTTAGTTTAGCAACTTCCAAATGCACAAGCAAAACTCTTGCAAGGAGTTCAGATTCATTTCTGCATAGCGGCAACTGGTCATGCTTTACAGTGACAATCTCTCCTCAGATTGTGTCAGTGTCACAGGAGCCTAATCCCTCCCTCCATTGCACATGTTCAGCCACACCTCCACTGGTCTTAGCTGATTCATTCTCTATGCATTTCCAAGTGGCATTGCAAGAAATCCAGAGATGACACCTTTTGAGGTCCTGCTTCTAATTTTCTACCAAGCTGCCTAAAGTCAGATTGACTAACTATAGCATTTGTTTCAAATATGTACCATGCTGGCTGTTCAATGTCAATAGAAGTAACTGTTCACTTCATAACTGAAATACCCCCCATCACTACTGCTTTCTGACTCATGTATCTCACCTCTTCATCTGGTGCCACAGCATTGGTTTTTGCAGCTCTCTTTTAAATAGCCATCATCCTCACCACAAGCAGGAACTGGAGCAACGTCGCTGGGGAATGTGAACTGGGAGAAGCAGTTTAAGGGTAAATCCACATCTGGTATGTGGCAATTTTTTAAATGCCAGCTGATTACAATTTAGGACCAGCACCTTGTGAAAAAAGGATAAGGATGGCAAGATTCAGGAACATTGGATGACGAGAAATTGAGCGTTTAATCAAAAAGAAAACTTTGGTATACCTGAGGTTTAGGAAACTGAAGACAGACAGAGCTCTCAAAGAATACAAAGATAGCAGCAAATAACTCAAACATGGAATTAGAAGGGCTGAAAGGAATCATAAAATTTCTTTGGGCAACAGGATTAAGGAAAATCCCAAGGGGTTTTATACACAAAGGAGCAAGAGGGTAATTAGGGAAAGGATAGGTCAAGGACAAAGGAAGAAATGTGTGCGCAGAGCCAGAGGAAGTGGCTGAGATCCTCAAGGGATGCTTTGCATCAATATTCACAAAGAAGAATATGGTGAATGGTGAGTATGTTGATCGTCTCGGGCATGCAGGAAAAAAAATGGTGGTCATAAACTCATAGTTGAGTGTTTTGAAAAGCATCAAGGTATTCAAGTTCTCAGGACCAGATGGGATCTGTTCCACAATGTTGAAGGAGGTGAGGAAATTGCTGGGGCCTTGTATGAAATCTTTTATTCATCTTAGTCACAGGAGACATCCCACAGAACTGGAGAATAGCCATCCTTGTTCCCTTGTTTAAGGTCAACATTTGAAAAAGCATTAATTCATTAAATAGTAGGTAGAGTAGCTTTGTGCAGGGAAGGTTGTGTCTCAGAAGTTGAGTTTTTTTGTGCAGTAAATAGGAGTCGTACAGCATGCAGACAGATCCTTCAGTCCAACTAGACCATGTTCCCAAACTAAACCAGTCCCACTTGCTTGCATTTGGCCCATATCCCTACAAACCTTTCCTATTCACCAACTTACCCAAAGGTCTTTCATATGGTGTAAATGTACCTGCACCTACTACTTCCTCAGACAGTTCATCCCATACACAAACTGAGAAAGAAGTTGACGTTTTGAGTCTAACTGACCCTTTGTCAAAGCTTGGGGTCAGTTAGACTCAAACCATCAGCTCTTTTCTCTCCTTACAGATGCTGCCAGACCTGCTGAGATTTTCCAGCATTTTCTCTTTTGGTTTCAGATTCCAGCATCCGCAGTAATTTGCTTTTATCTGAAAAAGAAGTTGCTCTTCATGTCCTTTTTAAATCTTTCTTTCTCAACTTAAAAAAAACTCGAGTTTTCAAATCCTTCACCCTAGGGAAAATATTCGTCATGCATTTTATCTCTGCTTTATCCATGATTTCATAAATCTTTGTAAAAATCATCTCTTCATTATCCTGTACTTCAGTGAAAAAGGTCCCATCCAACCTCTCCTTATTTTTTCTGAACCCTCAGCAATTTAATGATATCCTTCTTATACAAGGGTGACCAGAACTGTACACTGTTCTCCAGAAGAGGTCTTACCAACGTGCGGTAGATCCGCAATATGATATCCCAACTTTTATCGTTAAAGGCCTGAGCAATGAAAATAAGCATGCTAAACACTTAAACCATCCTGTCTACCTGCGACGCTAATTTCAAAGCTTTAACTACTCGAATCCAGAGATCTCTGTTTTCAAAACAACCTAAAAGCCCTACTTTCATTTAGAAAGTCCTGCCCTTGTATGTTGTTCCAAAATGCACGACCTTGCATTTAGCCAATTTAAACTCTGTCTGCACTCTTCAGTTCATTGACCCAATTGATCATGATCCCTTTGTAATCCTAGATAACCTTTCTCATAGTTCACAACACTATCAATTTAGGTGTCATCTACAAACATATCCTGTATTTTCATCAGAATCATTTATATGACAGACAACAGTGGACCCTGTACCTGCCCCAGGGACTGGTCACAGGCTTCCATCTGAAAAACAATACTCCACCAGCACCTTGTCTCCGTCAAGAGAATTTTCTATCCAATTGGTAAGCTCACCCTGTATCTCATGTGATCTAACTTTACTCATTCGCCTTCCATCCAGAACCTTGTCACGGGCTTTATTCATGTCCAAGTAAACAATGTCTACCACTCTGCCCTCAATCCTTTTGGTTACACTCTCAAAAAACACAATCAAGTTTGAGACACACTATTTCCCCAGCACAAATCCATGTTGACTATCCCTAATCAGTCCTTGCCTCTCCAAGCACATATAAAATCTCCTACCTTTTAGAATCACCTCCAACAACTTAGCTACCGTTAATATCAGGCTCACAGGTCCATAGTTCCCAGACTTCTCCTTACAACCTTTCTTCAACAAAGACGTTAACATCAGCCACACTCCAGTCGTCCGGCATCTCACCTGTGGGTTTACGTTGAAAGAAATATTTCTGATAGGCCCCGTACAATTTCCTCCCTAACCTCCCACAAAGTCCTGGGATATACGTGATCTGGTCTGGAGAGTTATCAACCTTGGTGTTTTCTAAGACCTCCAACACTTACCCTTCTGTGGTGTGAACTGTTTCTAAAACATCAATATTTATTGCCCTGAATAAATGTTAGAACTCCTAATATCAACAACATTAGAGGGATTTAGCTGAACAGGTCACAGTTCTCTGAAAGTGGCAACACAAGTGGATAAGCTGGTCAAGAGAGTATATGGCATGCTTGCCTTCATCAGTTGGGTTTGTTGTAGCTGTACAGAATTTTTGTTTGGCCATGTTTGGAATATTGCATATTGTGTTGTCCCCACAGTACCAGAAGGGTGCAGAAAATGGTTATCAGGACATTGCCTGGTTTGGAGGATATGAGCAGACATAGGATAAAGTTAGCTTGTTTTTACTTGAAGGGTGAGGGACCGGCTGATCAAAATTCACAAAACTCAAGAGACGTAGACAGAATCAATTGCTATCCTGGGAAAAAGATTCCAACATCAATTTCTAAGCGACACTGGTTTAAGGTAAAAGGGGGCTAAGTTTAGAAAAGATGTGAGAGGCAAGGTTTTCATCCCCCTACAGGGGGTGGAAAATGCCTGGAATAGCAACTTTTAAGAGACATCTTGACAGGCATGTGAGTAAACAGGCATAAGGTGGGTATTAACTAGATAGAGGCAAACGGTTTTTAGTTCAGAAAGGCATTGTGTTGGCACAATCTTGGTGGACCAAAGGGTCTGTTCCTGTGCTGTACTGCTATTCCTCAATCGTTCCACAAATCAAATGCCCTCCACAAGTCCATAAAGTTCTAATATTACCTATGCTGGTTTAGAACTTGCTATTTTTCAACACTGGAGATGGAACAGTCCCCATAACAGCCGTTCAACAACAAACTCATTACTTTCTTGTGCTATCATTGTGGCTACATTTTGGTGCTAACTCACATTTTGGACGATGTGCTCCTCCCTACCTTCGTATCCAAAGCCAAGCTGCTATCTCTCCTCTCACCATCTACTCATGAAGATTTAATAAATTTTACCTAAAATGAACATTTCCTCTTTTCCAATATCAATTTCATTTTGGCATCTTTACAAATGGCCCATGACATCCATAAAAGGACATGCAACAGACAGATCAGTCAACTGGACTGAAGAAATGTCAGGCGAGAAACCTCAATTTTTATATGCAAAATAAAAGAAGGATATAATGAGCAAAAGGAAAACATGAATACAAAACAAAACTTTTTTTGAAAAACCAGAAATGAGATTTCTTTTTCATGTTTTTGAGGAACATCACACACAAAAAACTGTTTGCCAAAGCCAAAGAGGTTATCCTAAACTAGCGAACAAAGTAGGTGGTTTACAAGTTCAGTTCTGATAAATGACCGTCAACCCTATCGTTATTTGTAAGCCAGAACACTATGAACTGTTCAGTGCACATCAAATCAGTCAGCTTTAATGGTCTCCCTTGTGATACAGATCTCAAGGAGATTATGAAACTATGATGTAGTAAAAGCTCAAAAATTTCAACAGCAGCCGACAGTGGCTTGCTGCGAGAAAGGATTTTGGCAATTAATTTGTCATGACGGAGTCTGAACTGAGGAGACCTATAAACAAAATTAAAGGAGGCAAAATTGAAAATGAAAACATAGTATGAGGCAGTAAATGCATGAATTTGGAGCAGGAGTAGGCCATTTGTCCCTTTTAGCCTGCTCGGTCATTCAACAGCATCAGGACTGATTGGATTGTGGCCTCAACTCTATATTTATACCTAACCCCAAAAATGTTTCACTTCACAACCAAGAATCTGTCTACCCCTGCTCTAAAAATATTAAATCATTGCTTCCATCATTTGCTAGAAAAGGCAGGCCCCCTTAATCTCCCAATCCTTAAAAAAAAACTTCCTCAGCTCAGGCTTAAATGCGAGATCACTCATTTTTAAACTCAGCCCTAGTTCTAATCTCTCGTTCAAGAAGAAACATTTTTCCATGTCCAAAATATCACTTTCAGTCAGATCACTCCTTATGGATGCAGGCCCAGTCTGTCCAATCTTTTCTCATAGGGTAATCACTGAACTCATGTCACTTTCATTCAATGAAAGCTGTACCCAAGATTACACTGTGGCATCAGGAACACTCAAATGCAAGTAATCCTTATAGTTATATTTTATTCCCCTACAATGAAAAACAACTTGCAAATCACTTGTTACATCCACAAACTAACTTTGTGATTCATGTTCCATGATACACAGATCATTCTGCACCCCCATTTTACATTCTCTCGTTCCATTTAAATAAAATGCTGAATTTCTACTCTTCCTGCTCAAATGGACAATTCTGTATTTTCCCACATTACCTTTCATCTGCCAAATCATTTAATCGAAGATCAATCACACCGAGACTGATGTACAGCCAAAGTGTGTCTGTGGGATTTTGGAGCAACATGGCAATTTAGCACAGGGGAAAAGAGAAGCTTTTTGCTTTTCATTTGGATTCACAGTTTAAAATACGTTTTAAAAACAGGATAAATTGAAGCACAAGATCAGGGAACCAGCCCAGAACTGAGTGAAATCACAGTAAAGTTATAGTTCAGTGGTTGGCAATAGCTACTAACTTGATGACTATAAATTACTTTCACAGTGAAGGTGAAAAGGACAAAGTATTTTCTATATTAACACGTAGCAGTTAAACAGGTTGGGTTTCGATTCACTAGAGTTTAGAACAATGAGACTTGATCTCATTGAAGCATAGGATTCTTGAGGGGTTTGACAGGGTAAATACTGAAAGGATATTTCCTCTCATGGGAGAGTCGAGGAGCAGAGTGCATAGTCTCAGAATTAAGAGATACCAATTCAAAACTGAGATAATGAAAAATTTCTTCTTTCAGAGGGTTCTCTCTCTTTGGAGCTCCTTGTCACTGAAAGCCACGAGGGCAAGTCCTTGCATATAGTTGAGGCGGAGATATCAACCATTATCCTACTGAATGGCAGTGCAAGCCCAAGGAACTAACCAACCTCCTGAAATGGCAGAGGAACTGAATAGATACTTTGCATCAGTTTTCACGGTGGAAGATACCAGCAGCATACCATAACTTCAAGAGAGTCAAGGAGCAGAGGGAAGTACAGTGACTATCGTGAAGGCGAAGATGTTGAGGAAGCTGAAAGATCTGCAAGTGGATTAAACACCTGGACCATATGGTCTACACCCCAGAGTTCTGAAGTAGATTGCAAAGGCATCAATGGTGATCTTTCAGGAATTGCTCGGGTCCAGGAGAGTTCCAAGAAACTGGGAAACAGCTAACATAACACTCCTGCTCGAACATGAGGGAGTTAGAAGACAAGAAGCTTTTGGCTAGTTAGCCTACCTCAGTGGTTTACATTTGAGATTTCATTATTAAGGTTGAAATTGCTGAGTATTTGGAAGCACATGGCAAAATAAGGCAAAACAGCAGTGCTTCATCAAGGGGAGGACATGCCGGACAAATTCATTCAGATTTATTTGAGGAGTTAACAAATAAGTTAGACAAAGAACAACCAATGGATGTAATCTATTTGGATTTCCAAAAGGCCTTTGTGGTGATGCCACACAGAAAGCTGCTAAATGGCAGTCAGTGCAAGGTACTGGCATGGATAGAAGACTGGCTGACTGGCAGAAGACAGAGTTGGGATAAAAAGATTCTTTTTCATGGTAGCCAGTGACTAGTGGGGTTCCACAAGGGTCAGTGTTGGGACTGCTACGCTTCACATGATATATTAACAAACTAGACAGAAGAACTAAACATTTGCATATGACACACAGGTGGAGGAACAGGCAGTGTTAAGGAGAAGGACTGTAGAAGGACTCGGACATGTAAGACAAATGAGCAAAGAAGTGAAAGATTGAATACAATGTGGCAAAATGTGAGGTTATGTACTTGAGTAGTGAGAATAAAGGCAGAGACCATTTTCTTTATAGAGTCAGGCTTTGGAAATCTCAAGCACAAAATCAACTTGCCAGTCCTATTCAGGATTGTCTTAAGATTAACATGGAGGTTCAGTTGGCAATTAGGAGGGCAAATGCAATATTTCAAGAGGTTAGAATACAAGTGCAGAGATGTACTGCTGAAGCTGTATAAGGGCTCTGATCAGAAGGTATTTAGAATGTTGAGAGCAGTTTTGAGAGCAAGGAAGGATGTGCTGGCATTGTAGTGGGTCCAGAGGTGGTTTACAAGACTGATCCAGAGGATAAAGAGTTTATCACAGAGTCGTACAGCATGGAAACAGGCTCTTCAGTACAACTCGCCCATGCTGACCAAGCTTCCCAAACTCAACTTATCTCATTTGAATGTATTTGGCCCACATCCCTCTAAACCTTGCTTATTCATATACCTTTCCAGAAGTCTTTTAAAATGTTGCAATTGTACCTACATCAACCGCTTCCTCCGACAGTTTTTTCCACATACTAACCACTGTGTGAAAAAGTTGCCTGTCGGGTGTCTTTTAAATCATTCTTGCCTCATCTTAAAAAAATGCCCTCCAGTTCAGAACTCCCTCACCCTAGGGAAACGAGCTTTGCTATCCACCGAATGTGTGCCCTGCAAGATTTTATGAACTTACAAGGTCACCTTCAACCGCCGACGCACCAGTGAAAAATGTCTAAGCCTATCCAGTGTATTTTTACAGCTCAAACCCTCCAGTCCGAGTAACATTATTATAAATCTTTTCTCAACCTGCTCCAATTTAATAATATCCTTCCGATAGCAAGGCGACCAGAACAGTACACAAAAACTGGCCTCACCAACTTTCTGTACAACCTCAACATGACATGCCAACTCGTATATTCAGTGGTCTGAGCGATGAAGGCATGCCTGCTAAACACCTTAACTACCAAGTCTAAGCATGGCACAACTTTCCAAAAACTATGTAGGGACCAAACCCCCTAGCATTTCTTTTCAACACAACCCAGGGCCCGACCATTAATTGTACAAGTCCTGCACTTATTTGTTTTACCAAAATGCAACACTTCACATTTATTGACAAATTAAACTCCATCTGCTATATCTCAGCCGGTTGGCTTAATTATCAAGATCCTTTTGTAATTTTAGATAACCTTCTTCATTGTCGATTAAACCGCCAATCTTGGTGTCATGTGCAAACATATTACCATGGCTCCTAAATTTTCTTCCAAATCATTTATATAAATGACCAACAGCAGTAGATCCAGTACTAATTCCTGTGGAATACCACTGGTCAATCTCACAAGCTTCCAATTTGAAAAACAAACCTCCACCGTCACCCTCTGTTTGCTACCATCAAGTTAATTTTGTATCCAATTGGTCAGCACTCCCCAAATCCCACGTGATCGAATTTTACTAATCAGTCTGTGGAACCTGGTTGATGTAGATAACATTCAATCTTAGCCCTCAATCGTTTTGGTCACATCCTCACAAAACTCAACCAAGTTTGAGAGACATGATTTCTCAAACAATAAAGCCACTCGGACTGTCCAAATTCTTATAAATCCGCTCTCTCAGAATCTCCTCCAACAATTTACCTACCACATGTCAGACTCAGTGGTCTATAGTTCCCAGGGTTCTCCTTACAGCCTTAACTTAAGAAACATTAGCCACCCTCCAGTCTTCCAGTACCTCACCCATGGCTGTAGGTGATGCAAACATTGCTGCCAGGGGCTCTGCAATTTATTCCCTAATTTCCCACAAAGTCCTGGGAAACGTAATCAGGTCCCAGAGATTTATCCACCTTAGTTTTTTTTTCAGCACATCCTCTTCAAAAATGTGTACTGCATTCAAGACATGAATATTTATTTCTCCCAAGTTGCTTCGCCTCCATGTCTCCCTACACAGTAAAACCTGATGTGTAATTTGTTTAGTATCGCTCCCATCTCCTGTGGTTTCACACATAAATGACCTTGTTTTCTTCAAGGGGCCCTATTCTCTCCCTAGTTTCTCTTCTACCCTTAATGCACTTTTAGAATATGTTTGGATTGTCACTAACCTTATCTGCTGAGCTCTCAAATTTTTGCCCTCCTGATTCATTTCATCTCTTCTGTCTCTACTTTCATATGCATCCTTCTTATTCTTGAACAGAATATCTTTATTCATCCATTATGCCCTGCTCTTAATAGCCTTACTGTTAACTGTAACAGGAACGCAATGCTTCTGAACTCCCATTATCTCACTTTTGAAGTTCAAATTTTCTCCAGCAGTTTGATAGAAATGAAATAAGGCAGGTAAAACTAAGAGCAAACTCCACTGTTGTGGGTCTGCAATCACATGCAAAAATCAGACCAGGGTGAGAGAACAGACTAAAATTTCTTAAAGTACGTGAACCAGAAGAGTTTCTTCTAAAAGTAAAAAAGAAAAACAAATCTCAGTTCAATACGAACCAAGACAGGAAGTGGCCAATGTCAGATTTATTAATTTATTGAATTCAAATTCCATGAGTTGCCACTGTGGTGTACAGATTTGTGCCTCCCAAGAACATCCGAACAAGGCTGTGGATCTCCAGTTAGTAACAATCACACAAGACTAGCATTTGCTCTTGAAACCAAAGAATCAATGCCAAAATTGCACCATTACATTTTCTGCATTTCTTGTGTATGGAGTAGGAAGCAGGTTATGACAACATAGTGCTAAATGGGTATGTGTTGGACAGGGTGTTGTGCACTAACAACTTTTTCCATCCGTACAAGAGGAATATCACATTTCTAATACCAGATTAGAACCATACAGGATACAAGACTGGCATACTCAGGGGCAACTATCATATAAAAAGTTGGCATTAAGTTGAGAGAAGTTTTCAAACTTGATATTTCAAGGAGCAAATAGTGAGACACTTTCTACCTGCTATTGAGCAAGATCCCCAGAACACAAATTTAATCTGAAAAGATTTTTTGGAACAAGAAATGCTATTGCCAATAATAGGAGACAATAAAAATTATTTGAATTACCAAAACATATCAAAAATGTCTGTGGGGGAAAGAGATTAGTGCAGATAACTCCAGCTGAGAAAAGGCACAGAAGTTTTCTGGGCCAGGTCCTAAAATTCATTACATTGCCCTATTCATAATCATATGTGCCTTGATCTTCAGTTCTGTATAAGGTATGAACACACCTCCATTTTCTACAACCCATTTCAAGGGCCATTCAAACGAGGAGTGGTTGAGGACTCTGAATTGGTACTCAAGAGTTCAGAAGCATTTGGGACACGGGGTCTGAAATTTTCAGAATACCAAGAGGCCTGGATAAGTGAACGTGGAGAAGATGTTTCCACTAATAGGAGAGATTAGGAGCTGAAGGGATAGCCTCAGAGTGAAGGAATGACCCTTGAGAACTGAGATGAGGTGAGATTGTGTCAGCCAGTGGGTGTTTAATCTGTGGAACTCGTTGCCGCAAAAGGCTGTGGAGGCCAAGTCTTTGAGAGAATTTAAGACAGAGAGAGATTGGTTATTGATCAGTATGGGGATCAAGAGTTATGGGAACAAGGCAGGAGAACCAATTTGAGAAACCTATCAGCCATGACCAAATGGTGGAGCAGATCTAAAATGGGCTAACTGGCATTATGGTCATGTTTGTCATTTGGACCATAGCAGCTTCATTTCACCACTCTCACGTTCGCACTTGATTTCATCAAATAGTGGATCACAACAATACTGGGATCTTTCCCACAAACTTTGACTCCATTTGGTTTGATCGAGTGTGATAATCTGCCAGGAATGTAACTAAATAGTGCATTTCTATATGTTAGCTTTCAGTAAATCCTCTGGGTGTTTTGTTTTGGTCCTCTTCTGTAAATTTGCTCTGAGTGACTTGGAAGGAGATCCACTTGGGGAGCCTGATATCTGAAATACCAATTTTATCATAAAGCCAACAAAGCTGTTGGTGGATGATCATAGCCATATTTGAGAGAGGATGCAGATGATGGTCGTCTTCCCACCTGAGAGATAGGATCTTCTGCAAGCAGCATCGGCAAAAGGAAGCGAATGTTTTGAGGTACCTCCTGTTTTAGCATCACAATCTCATGACAACAGGATATGTCAGACCTGCTGAGTTACTCCAGCATTCTGTTCGTTTATGTAGATGATGAGTTTGGCTTCAGTCTTCATTTGGCATCTTGATCTTGGTGAACACCATTGGGTTTGGTTGTGTGTGATAATCTGCCAGGAATGTAACACAGCTGCCTCACACTGCCATGGACCCAGATTTGGCTCTGGCACTGAGTAACAGTCTGTGTGTAGTCTGCACATTCTCCCAGTGTCTGCATGGGTTTTTGCTGGTCACTCCGATTTTATCTCACAGCCCAAAGATGCATACAGTAGTAGATTTGCCACGGTTAATGTCAGGTTATGGTGTTACGGTGGGCGAAGTGGGTCTGTGTAGGATGCTCTTCAGAGGGTCAGTGCAGACTCAATGGACTGAATGGCCTCCTACTGTTGGGATTCTATGGATTCGTCTTTTAACACTTGCTTCAAGTGTAGTTTGTTAAAAATACAAACCAATGCAGAACAAATCATGTCAATGAGGTGCGTCATCCTCAAAACAGAAGTTCAAGTAGTTCAAATTATCAAATGCTTTCTTTTTCAAGCTCAAGTGTGATCATCTCATCCATGCACAAGGCACAGACTTACATAACTAATGAGAACTGGGCCAACTGCCACTTATACCCTTCAAACTAAAAACTGGATTCTGGTCAGGCAAGGAATCTAAAATTATCATGGGGTCGATGGCAATGTGAAATCTGAAACAAATGCCTTAGCCATGATCTTATTGAATGGTGGAGTAGGCTTGCGGAGATGAACGGTCTTGTTTTATTCCTGTTCTATGTTTATGGGAAGTAAGTCTTTGTACATCTCAACTTGAAAACTTTCAAATTTCACTTCTTGGAAGAAACAAAATGAAAATGTGTTTACATAGTTCACATTTAAATGTGTTAAAAAGCAAGTTTGCCAATTAAATGACAACTGCAAAAGATACTGCTTGAGCCTGATACGATTTCTTACACTGGTGACAAGACATAGTCATATATAATATGACTATTCAAGTCTGGATCACAATTAACAGTATAGCCATGTGCAAATTGAGTAAACATCTACCAACCACACAGGGAAGCAAATCAGCTCAATTTTCTGCATGACCATGATCATGTAATCTATTAGTTGCACCATGCCTTCTGGATCAGCTGGTTAGAGTTGTGAGAATAATCAGAGATACTTTCCTTATGTCTATAGAATATTTAGATTTATCACAAATGTTTAAATTAAGTTTCAAAATAATCAAACAGACATTAATCAAATAATTTGCATGGTTGTCCCCAAACATTTATTAGTACTTGCTAACAAATATTAAGACAGTATTATTTCTAATTACAGGTCATGGGTTATACAAATATTTTGAGCATCAAACAAGCTCTAAAAATGTGCCCTTAAAAAGGAGATTTGTCATTAAAAAAAATCTCTAATTAAGGTAATCATTCCTAGATATATACCGCTTTCATTGCTAAGTGTGCTCCTTGCTTAAAACAGAAGGGAGGACAGCCGATCTGTGGGGCTGCTATTCCTCCCTTTTCACTGAGACATTTTAAACCAAGAAGTTATTGTAAATGTACCACCATAAACTCCATCCTAATTTAGTATTAGGTGCCAGATTTTTAAGTTGTCAAGCAGTAAAAAAAGCAGGGACATCTTTTAAAGCTCATTTTTACCACAGTCAGAAAATTGGTGCTGCATAGTGACTTCTCTTTTAGAAAAGTACAAACTTGTCAGGAGGTGGGACCAAAGATGCTTGAATTTTCCTGTTTGATCTAGTCCCAAGTAACATACACAAGCGAGGACAGAGAATCATATGAGAAGGGCTGAATAGGCTGGGGTTTTTATCCCCCCAGAGCGTAGGAGACTGAGGGGTGACTTTAGAGGATTATAAAATTGAGGGGCATGAATAGTGTGAATAGCCAAGGTCTTTGCCCCAGGTTAGGGGAGCCCAAAACTAAACGGCATAGGTTTAAGGATTAGTAGTGCTGGAAGAGCACAGCAGTTCAGGCAGCATCCAAAGAGCTTCGAAATCGACGTTTCGGGCAAAAGCCCTTCATCAGGAATAAAGGTAGTGAGCCTGAAGCGTGGAGAGATAAGCTAGAGGAGGGTGGGGGTGGGGAGAAAGTAGCATAGAG
>NC_057714.1:84440589-84486329 GCF_004010195.1 Chiloscyllium plagiosum | reverse complement strand
GGTGGGTTTGTAAAGAATGTCAGTGTCAAGTCGGTCGTCATTAATGGAGATGGAGAGGTCCAGGAAGGGGAGGGAGGTGTCAGAGATGGTCCAGGTAAATTTAAGGTCGGGGTGGAATGTGTTGGTGAAGTTGATGAATTGCTCAATCTCCTCGCAGGAGCACGAGGTGTCGCCAATGCAGTCATCAGTGTAGCGGAGGAAGAGGTGGGGAGTGGTGCCGGTGTAATTACGGAAGATCAACTGCTCTATGCAGCCAACAAAGAGACAGGCATAGCTGGGGCCCATACGTGTGCCCATGGCTACCCCTTTGGTCTGGAGGAAGTGGGAGGATTCAAAGGAGAAAGTGTTAAGGGTGAGGCATAGGTTTACGTTGAGAGGGGTAAGATTTAAAAGGGAGCTGGGCAACAATTCTTTCATGCAGAGGGATACGAGTGCATGGAACAGCCTGCCAGAAGTGGTCATGGAGGCGGGTACAATTAGAACATTTAAAGGCATCTGGATGGGTACATGAACAGGAAGGGTTCAGAGGGATATAAGCCAAATGCTGGCAAGTAGGACGAGAATCACAGAGTCAAAGAGATGTACAGCACGGAAACAGACCCTTCGATCCAGCTCATCCATGCCGACCAGATATCCCAACCCAATCTAGTCCCACCTGCTAGCACCTGGCCCATATCCCTCCAAACCCTTCCTATTTATATACCCATCCAAATGCCTCTTAAATGTTGCAACATACCAGCCTCCACCACTTCCTCTGGCAGCTCACTCCATACACGTACCACCATCTGCGTGAAAAAATTGCCCCTTGTGTCTCTTTTATATCTTTCCCCTCTAGTTCTGGACTCCCCGACCCCAAGGGAAAAGACCTTGGGTATTTACCCTATCCATGCCCCTCATGATTTTATAAACCTCTGTAAGATCACCCCTCAGCCTTCGACGCTCCAGGGAAAACAGCCCCGGCCTATTCAACCTCACCCTATAGCTCATGCTCCAATCCTGGCAATGTTCTTGTACATCTTTTCTGAACCCTTACAAGTTTCACAACATCTTTCTGATCGGAAGATCAGAATTGCACGCAATATTCCAACATGGCCTAACCAATGTCTTGTACATCCGCAACACGACCTCCCATCTCCTGTACTCTGACCAATAAAGGAAAGCATACCAAATGCCTTCTTCTCTATCCTATCTACCTGTGACTCCACTTTCAAGGAGCTATGAACCTTCACAACAAGGTCTCTTTGTTCAACAACAAAAGATTTGCTTTCCCAAAATGCAGCACCTCACATTCATCTAAATTCAACTCCATCTGTCTCTTCTGAGCCCATTGGCCCGTCTGACCAAGATTCCGTTGTAATCTGAGGTAATCTTCTTCACTGTCCACTACACCTCCAATTTTGGCGTCATTTAGATCAGTTTAGGCTATCTGCTCAGCTCACATGAGTCGGATGGAAGGTTCTGCTTGAGTGCTGCAGAACACTAATCTTCTTTCACAGATCTAAAACGGAAAAGGTAGCACACGTGCGTTGCCAGAGTCCCAGCCTTGATAAGTAAAGCTCATTCAAATGTAAAGGTACTTTATAACCTCTTTAAAATATACAATGGTCAATAACATACAGGTCTGAAAATAAAACTGTTCAATCAATTCAATGATAGCTCATTCAATCTCCTTCACAGCTCTTTCACAGTGTTTAAAACATTTACTAGTAAAGAAAATGCATAAACTGCTGTTTAACAAAAGTTTTCCCAATGCTATCGATTATCTTCCAACAATACAATATTAAAACAACGCTCGAAAAATGTTTCAATGACTATAAAGCGATTTCAGATCTTGTTTTCCAATGTGCTACAGAAGGCTGAACACACTTTCTTTAACAGAGCACATTAGCAAAGAAGCCTTCAATCAGGCACATTCACTTTCCCTAAAAACCTTGCACCTTGATAAATTAGTCCAATTTTGCAATCTGATGAACAGAAACCAAGTTAGTGTTTTAATGATTTATTGCAGTACTGGTTCAATTCTTGCAATGAGATCCAACATTAGTCTAGATATTTAGACATGTGATTACTTTTAGTTGTCTCTCAGTTCAGTGTTTTCAAACCAGTACATTAGCACTGTTTAATAATGAGCTTCAGTTTCACTCATGAATTAAAAACGTGCATGAACTCAAACAAATCAAATATACCCCAGCATACGTACCTTTCTTCTCTGTCTTCTGAATGGGGATGGAAGGTGTGGGTGTAGGCACTTTCGGTACAGTAGCTGCTCCATTAGCATCAAAGGATTTCTTTGGCTGATGCTCAGGCTGTAGACTAAAAGGACTAGAAGGAACAGTGCTTGGGTTTGAAGTTGGGAGAACCACTGGTTTGACGGGGTGCTGCACTGGGGCAGCTCCACCAGGAGTCTCTGTTCTGGGCAGTCGGTAGTCTCTGTCATTGTGTCTGTTTGTCTGGGACAAAATATTCTGGGAGAGCATACTACTGGCACCGCTGGAATGCTTGTCTTCCACTTTTCATGATTCACAAAGGTAATGTGGCAAAAAAAAATAAAAGGGGGAAATGTTGAAATTAGAATGATTATTAGAGCACTATTGGCTAATTTATTAACAGTACCCTCAATTGTTCATAATTAATGTTTTAAAATGCAAGAGTTGTTAGAATCAAAACATCTACTCAGGATACATTAGACCTTGTACCTTCTGGTGTCACTACTGTGACATAATCCATTTAATTTCACTTAAGTGATCTTTGGTTGCAGCCATTTTAGCTCTGGAACAACATCATTTATATCAGGCTGACATGAATAGATGTTATTAAACTCCACGTTTTTCCAGCACATTAAACCAACTTGTACATAAATTAGAAATAAACCTTTAGTGTTCAACATACATCCTGGTTTGGACAGCTGTGTGGAAATAGGAGGAAAATCAAATTATGAATATATTTCATTCTTACATAATTAACTGGACACCCAGAAATTAGACTGGTTTACTCCTGGGCATTTATTTAAATTCCAAAATTATTTTAGCATAATAATGCACAAGTTCAATTTTATTTTAAACAGGTGATAAATGATTCAGGGTCATCAGTTCCCGAGGAGGTGCTCTGTGGCAAACTGGCAACTCTTGCAGGTTATTTTTACCCTCAGGCCACAAATGACTTGTTACAGGGAAGATTAAATGATATCAGTAGCCAGAGGGAGTTAAAAAAAATGAATATGCGTGTTATCTTTCAATAATTCACTCAGTTACATTTACTTTTATGAAACTACAATGAGGAAAATTGCCTTATTTCAGTATGTGTACAACTCCAGCCCATTTAGAATCTTGAAGACTGTCAGAATTTATGTACCAGTATTATAACTCAGCATCAGCAAATTACTTGCTTCATATTCTACGACAAATAAACTATTTGTTTGACACTGCTCATCAGTTTGATAACACTAAATTGTATTCTAATTCTACAAAGTTCAGCTAAGCCTGCACATTATGTGAACCCTGAGAGAGAAATCTGGCAATATTATTTGTTTATTACTTGATTAAATGCTCTTACTTACTTCCACTTGTAAACCCACTGCCAGCAGTTGCTTGCAAGGTTTCCCTTCTGTAATCTCGATCTCTTGGGAAGCTGTTAACAACCCCAACTTTACTTGCTTCTTTTTGCCTCTGTTCTCTGCACAAAAGAACCATTGTTTGTGACCTATTTAGGATACCTGTTTATTTTACATAATATTTGATAAACTGAACATGTACCTTTCAATCCACTCTTTGGGTTTCTCCCACTGAGAAACTTCTGTCCTGCAGTTGTAGTAGTATTTTTTGCCTGACGAGCTGATGTGCTCTGACCAGTCATCAGCTGGTTCAAAAGGCTACATTAAAGACAGAAAGAATTAAATCAAAAGTCAAATTATCTTCACTTGTGTTTCTTTAAGTGCTTCAGACTGGATTTAGTGCTCAACAACTCAAAAGCTTGGAAACAATTATTCCACTTACTTTACACAGATAGTCCACTACTCAATTTAATGCTGACAAACATCTAGCATTCTGAAATTACTTGATTTAGAGACTCCACAACCACCTGATGAAGGAGCAGTGCTCCGAAAGCTCGTGCTTCCAAATAAATCTATTGGGACTATAACCTGGTGTTGTGTGATTTTTGAAATTACTGGAGTCATTATTTGTTCAGTTCATGATAATACAGGAACTGTAGATTGCCTAATACCTAGACCAATTATAGGATAACCACACCCAGAATCACAGCACATCTGTCCACATTTCTGGTTAGAACTGAAATTATATCTTTAATTGGCTAAACAGTTTTAGGTTTGTAGCAGCTACTAGTATTACTGACTATTGATATACAGAAACCCAACAACAGTAGCACCAACTGTAAAGCAAATGTCACATACAGAAGTTACACTTGCTTGCCTTAGTTGGTGGCACTCAACTGTTATAATTTGAGATCTCAGAACTAGAACCATGAGCAAGATTGATACTTTGTTGAGCATGCAGAGATTGCTGCATGTTAAAAAGCCTTCAGATGAAATTTATATTTGTGCAGCAGTGTAAGATGCCATTTGCACACTCAAAGAACCTCTCAACATTGCATTACGTCTCAAAACAGCTTAACTAGTCATTCCATTTGACTTTGTGGGATCTTGTTGTGCATTGCAAGATTAATTCGGATTACCATGTGGGTGATGGGTCCATAATCGTGGTCTACAGCTATGTGTGCACTTGGACAATTTTCCAGTGGCAAGATCACAATTCCCACAAACATGGCTCACATTACATCTATGTAATATGCGACTTATTGTATTATTTACATTTTTGCCAATATATCACAGCCATATCTGAAGGCAATGTTGTGGGTTTGTGTAATTTTGGAAGAAGAGTCGTGTAAAAGAGGTGAAGAAAATAACCCCCATTATACCCAGTATCAGAGAATTAAAACCATATTTAACAAGCATTTTAGAAACAGACATTTCCATATCATGTTTGTTTACAAATACCCAAAAGAAAGTTAGAACTTTTATATACATTATTTTTTTCTCCCTCTCTCTTGTAACCATACAATTCTCTGAATTGAAGTGTGGGCAAACCACCTGTACAAAATACTACCTTTAAAATATGCTTTTCCTGTTTTGGTCTCAAAGCAACTGGACTTGTCTGCTCCATACACAACAGTCTACATTCACAAACAGCACATCACTGACACAATGGCAAACAAGTACCTTCCATCACATATTTTTACAAAGAAATTGGCTCTGCAGATACTACTTGAAATAACATGCATATGTTTCAATGAGCTTACAATGCATGTGTTGATGCACTTTGCTACAATTATTACCTAAGAGAACATATTTCTAATAATCCAATTGTCAATTCCATTTTTGAATGGGGAGTATGTGGCATGGTGGTCAAGTCATCCAGAAACATGGGGTAATGCTGTGGGGCATGTATTCAAATCCTACCATGATAACTTGCGGAATCAAATGAGGAATTGAAAGCAAGCCTCAGTAGTGGCAACTGTCAAACGATCATGTTATAAAAATCCACCTCGTTCACAAATGCCATTCAGGGAAGGAAATCTGACATCCTTACCGGCTCTGACCTCCACATGATTGAAGATTCATGTGGCTAAATCTTAACTGCCCTCTGAAATTGCCAAGTAAACCACACAGTTCAAGGACAAGCAACCAATTCTGGCTTTGCCAGAGATACCCACATCCCAAATGATCAATTAAAAATAAAACAATCATTTAATCATCCATATTATGACACACAATGCCAAGTTTTTCAAAACAAAACAAAATCATGGAGCTTGGAAGGCAAAAAAATAAATTTTGACAATTTTGACACACTACTTGAAAACAGAGATCCTTTGTAATTTACACTCAAACTTCCACATGTTAAAAAAAGACAAATGTTCAATATTTAAAAGACAGCTGTCCTTCCCTTACCACAAGAGGATTTAGTTTGCTTTATTCCGCCTGTGAAATTAGATCAGACAGATAATTTTCAAATTAAAAGTGGAGTGTACATTTATGGAACACTCCACGTCCATTAGCTGTCCAGCAGCAGAAACATATGCATTGTTATGTTGCAGTTCTTGGGACATAAAAATGTATCAACTATGTTCGTCTGGAAACTGATTTGTTTTTGCAGATTGAAAGGCAAGCAATTTCCATTGGCCCTAATTTTTTTTGGATGATCCACACCTGGATACTTCTGATTCTATTTCTCCACAAAACGTAAGCTCAAAGTGTTGCACCATGTAAATGTAAAACAAACAAATTCTTTGGGTTTATCAAGTAAGGTCATTACAAATAAATCATCCTGTGTGGATTGCTCAGACACTACACGCAATAAAGATCGAACTCACAAATTTCAAGACAAAGTTTATGACATCAGCCAATGTATCATTTTACATGGTTTCAGATGAAGATATAATAAAATTATGTTGCCCTGTACTACGGTTTCTTTTTAAAATAAGAATTGCTCTGTATGTTTAGACACTTACTGCTCTATATTAAGTTACAAATATGTTGATGATTAATTTGAGCTGAAATATATTAGCTGAAAAATTCTTCCTTATTTTGTTTTTGTTTAAACAGTTGCATTCTCATTGAAATTTAGAGCATTCAACATTAGTGACTCAAGACATGAACTAGATCACTCTGCAAAGATCTAAAATTAAGTAAATTTCCAGTTGTCCCAATTCATATTCCAGTTGCCAAGCTGTTTAATTAAGAGTTTGAGAAAACCAAAATATAGAAGTCCTATTACCTTAAATGAAATATGGAACATTTTATGAAGGAATTACAAAAGAAATACTTACTGCGTCTGAAGTTTTACTTGGATTGTTACTAGGATTAGAAGAATGTGAATTTGAGCTATGGTGGGTACTGTTATTATGTGAATTCTCCTGTGGAGAATAGCTGGTCCCTGAAACAAATACAGTAGATTTATTACATAGGCACAAACATAGTAAATTAACCTGAGCTAACTGTTTCACACAAGGTTACCAGTCTACACACATTTTTCTAAAAATAGCTTAAGTGCCTTCTTTCACCCATTTTCTCACCTCGCAACCCACTCAAAAATTCACCATTTCCTTTCTTATGTATACTTGTAAGGACATTAAGTATCCTCCTGTTAAATTTCCAAATGCCAAGGATAGATTGAAAAATCTCCACACATACACATTTCTAACCAGCTTCATAGGATAGAAATCAAAACACACGCTTTCCCTAAACTAATACCTTTGTGCCCAGCTGGAATTGCCATACTAAATGTTCCTTATCCATAAGTTCAAGGCAGCTAACAGTAATATTTTTTGTTTCTCAATATCGTCATTTAGGATTGGCAATTAGGAAAAGCTCACCCTTTTGCTGAGAACCTCCAAATAAGTCAAAAACATAAGGGAACATGAAAGGGAATATCATAAATGACATTTTTATCAACTCAATTGAGTTTCATATTTGAACAGTGAAAGATAGTGGCATTGTGGTAATTTAGAAAGTTTAGGATAAATAAAATAAATAAATAAATAAAATGAAACTGGAGAAGTTTGAAGTTATGACCACAGAATGAACATTTGTAGCACATAAAATTAGTGCTAGTCTGTTGACAACTCCGAACAGCCATCAAGAGCTCAGAAAGACTGCTATGAGAGCCGAAATTTACGGTTCCAAAAAGGTCAACTGCATGTCCACAGCACACAAGATTTATTTTCAGACACCTGCACCACACTAAGGGGCAGCCAATGAGATACAGAAATTGAGTGATTTCAACAATATTCTTATTTCTCAAACTTGGAATAATTGACAGAGTGGAATGTGTTCATGATATCGATTTCTAATAAAAGCAAACTGGTATAACAGTTCTGAACAAAAGTGTGCCACGGTATTGCTCAGTTATTAACCTAACTTGTCTATTTGTTTTTGTAGCACAAATCAAAAGATTTGAACTCACTAGTTGTCTGCACTCTAACATAGTGGTGTTTTTCAGAGGCTACTCTGAACGCATGTCTCACCTGCCTGTTTCAATGTTTTCATGTACATGAATAAGCTTCATGAAAAGCTGGGCTCTCTCTATGTTCACATCAGTAAAACTAATTATTTCACAGTTAATTCAGTTTTTTTGCCAACATGTGGGCATTAGCCATGAAGAAAAATTGCCACATTTGTCCAAACCACTGCACTTCAAAACACTATTCATTCTGAACTATTGCAGCCTGTCAACATAAGACTATTTAACACAACTTTTTTTTGCTGAGAATGGCAACACCTAGGAATTGACATCATACCACATTTAGAAAATGGATACAATCAAGATTGGTCATTAAAAGGATAACAACTTCAGAGAACATACTTAGCTCCTGATGCAAGTTAACTGGCCTTCTTCTGTCAACCAGCATCATTTCAATACTGGAGCCACTTGTTGTTTGCCTTTGCAAAAAACTATTTATTTTGAGTATAATACAAATGGAATCCTTAAAATCACCATGGTATTTTCTTCCAGCAGGGTAAGCATTTCTGCAGGAGGAAAACTCTACTAGAAACTATTTGCTTCCATTTGGGATAGTAACAGCACCGTAACACATGGTAGCACAGTTGTTAGCACTGCTGTCTTCCAGCACCAGAGACCTGGGTTCAATTCCAGCCTTGGGTGACCTGTGCGAGGTTTCCTCCCACAGTCCAAAACGTGTCTAAGCTAGGTGGATTGGCTATGCTAAATTGTCCCATCGTGTGCAGGCTGGGTCGGTTAACAATGGTAAATATGTGGTTATGGGGTGAGAATGGGGTGCTCTTCAGAGGGTTAGTGCAAACTTGATGGGCCAAACGGCTGTATCTGCACTGCAGGGACTTTATGATTCAAATCTTGCACTAACTCTTTGCGCTACAACATCTGCAAACCTAACGCAAGTACAGGATCAGGGTCTCTGTTTTTCTCATGAGTGAAACAAAGAATAAAGGCCAACACCTTTCACCAAACATGTCAGTCTGTTGGAAAATTCAGGTTGTGACCAAAGAAATGGATTAATTGTTAATTTAGTTCACCGTCAAAGCTATGGATTGATTTTATTAGTTGCACATGAACAATTAGAAATCTGACCTGTTGATTAAACGCATTATATACACCGTACTACAGAATTAAAAGTCCAAAAATACAACTTTTGACTTTAAAAATGCCACAAAATTTTGGGACTAGCAATAATTGTTCAATCAAACATTCCATTCAATGACTTTGTATAATATCCAAACCTTTGCATTTGAACTTGTTAATACTAGTGTACTAATAAAATGTTGATACTGTTTCAATGGTAAAACAGTGGCTAAGATTTACCTTTGGTAAAGGTGCACTAATGTTCTTAATGCTCTCATTCTGCAGCTGTCCATTCCAGTTAGAAGACTTTTCAATGCAATTTGACACCACTAGTTTGACTCATTTTTAAAAATATACAAAATAATGTAATATACCATCTACCACACAGAAACACGTTCGTGCTCCACTGAAGTCTCCTCTTTCCCTAAACTTTGTCATCATAATCTTTTATTCCCTACTGTCTCACATGCTCGTCACATCACCTTCCAATATGCATTTATGTTATTTGCCTGAACCCATTTGAATAACAAGTTCCAAATTCTCACCACTCTGGAGGTGAAGTCGTTTCACATTCCTCATTCATTAGTAACCATCCCACATTAACAGTTTCTGGTTTCACTCTTCTCACCAATAGAAACATTCCCTCCACATCTGTGCGATCAAAACCTTTCAATAATTTTAAAACTCTGTTCTATTACCCCTTGGCATGGTCCTGTCAAAAGAAATGGGACTCGGCCTGATCAGTACTTTTATATATTACTATTACAGTTCTGATAACAACCTTTCAAGTATGTTTTTGCATCATCTCCATTGTCTCTATACCCTTTATTTAAAGAAAAGGCAACAGTACAAGTGTGCCCCAGTAAAGACCGAATACAAGTTTAGCAAAACCTCTCAACATTTCACTCGTCTCACTATAATTCATCCAGTTTTTCATTTGCAGTTACAATCCCATGGGCCCACACCACAACTTTCAGTCATTTGTTATATTCAAACAAAAATGGTGTAGCTACTGCACACAAAACTAAAGCAGCTACTAATTTGGGTTTCCTAACTTGAATTACGCATTTAAGATGCCAAGTTTAGCATCTGATCTAAAAATGTTATTTGTAATTTTACTTGATCATTGGTCAATGCTTTTGACAGGATGTATTTTCCAAGACAGCCAGCAAAATACAATGAAACTAAGACTTTCTGCATGCTAACTACACAGTAACATACCGTCTCGCTCTCTGGCTCGATGTGAGTGCACAGTTTTACTCTTATGTCCTGTACTATCACTATGTTTATTTTCAGGGCTGTTAGAACGTCGTAGCATTTTGCAGGGTGGTGATGGATCTCCTGATTCTCTGGTTTTGTCATGACGATGATCACTGCTGCTCGTGTGACTCTTGGATGGGTATTTAAGAGTCTGAAATAGAATAATCATAAAACAGTTAATTAGATGAAACATGAACTAGAAGCAAATGATATGCAACTGTAGGCAAATGTAGCTTTCAAAGATTTCATAGTCTTCCTAGCTCGATTCTTCATTTAAAGTCGATCCAAGTACACCTTAACCTCAGTTCAGAGAAGATTTCTATATAGTTGTTACTTTTCACTAACCTATCAGTTTAACACTGGTTGAAGCAAATAATTGCAAATGTCCAACAATCTTAAAAAAATATGATATTGGCCTTCATCATTAAATGAATTTAAAACTAAGCTTAGAAACACTAACACACTATTTTACTAACTTTAATAAATTATTTGTAGAAACAACTGGGTTCAAATAGAGATCTGTATATTAGCTTATCTTAACAGCAGAAATATGCCTTTAAAAATGTGTTCCAAAACCTAGAAACAAAAAAGTAGGGACACGGAAACCTAGGCCCACCTACAGTTCAAAATTTATTTACATGCGTTTTATGCGTTAATATTCAAAAGTAGGGAACAGCTACCAAAACCAATTGAATCTAAAAGTCATTAAAATACGTCCAAACATAACTAAATGACATTTCGCACAACATTTTAAAATGAAATTTTATTTTATTTCCCGGTCTCCTTAAGATCCAGCTGTGAAGTGGTGAGGCCTGTTTCAGACGCACAAGCCTTCATTAAAGTAAACGGCATTCGATTCACTCTGAGAAATATACCTGATAGGGCTGGGATTCCCTCCTGTCGTGACACCTGCAAAGAAACAAAATTCAGAAAACGAACATATCAGCGGTGGTCTAAAACGTCTTTTTCTTAATAACTTTGAAATAAAAACTCGGCAGAAAATGTATATATTTTTAAGAAGATCTTTCAGAGTAAAATGGTCACAAAGCGGGGGGATTCATTTCCTTAAGTTTTTTTTACTTATTTTGGTTTACAGCAAAAATGGCGGATTGTCAAAAGATAAGAGGAATTCGAAAAAGGGGAAAAAGGAAATTTAAAGAATAACAAGAAAAAAAACCTAAACATTTTACCCATCATTGAGTCTCGGTTGTTTCCTTGCATACATTACCATCAATGCTGTTGTATGTGGAGTGGATCAAAAGGTAAATTATAATTTTTTTCCTAAAGGGGAGGGAAAATATTCACAAAAACTGGCCCTTTTCGTTTTTTTTAACAGGTAAAGATACTACCAACTCTCGGGATCCATCTCACACACACAAACCAACACTGAAGAGGACGAGGCCCATACTACATACGGGTAACGCGTCAGCGATCGGGAACGCCGACCCTCCCGCCAATGATCGGCCTTTTCCGGAAACACTTCGGCTCTTTCCGCCCAACAGCCGCCCTCACGCGAACAAAACAAAAAGGCAAACAAATGTCAACAGAGATGGCTGCACAAAACAACACAACATTTAATCATATTGCGAAGGCCGCCTCCGAATTTGCTAAGCGTCTGATTTTTCTCTTCCGTTAATTTTTAAACGGCATGCTGGGAGTTGGGTCACGTGGTGGGTGGCACTCCGGCTTTTTATTAAAAAACGAGATTGAGGTGAGCAGTGGTATTAAGAACTACTGTATTCTTTTTTACGAAAATGAATTATCGCCAAACTCAGCTCGTCGATGCAAAAAAGAAAATCAAAACTCACACGCAAGTGAAAGGGTAAATACTGAGATTTAGTGAGACACTGACGGATGGACTGCGCCAGGGCAAGTCATGGCCGCGCGGGCCTGCGGAGTGATCAATGTACAGTAAATGGCTGCCAGTCACTGACTTATATTGGGGCTTTACATATGCATGCGCATTTCTGATTTAATTGATCTACTGTTTAGCTACTAGTTGTTGGGCTGTGATTCAAAATATATTATCTGCGTGTCTCTTTATATTTTCATTGGAGGAATTACGAGAGTGAATAAAACATGACCGCATGGCTCGGTAATGTTGTATTGAAGAAAAGTAATGTAAGATTCTTGATTTGCTTATTGGTATTTAATAAACTTTGCGATGTCGCTACCTTATTGTTTCAACATTTTCAGTATCGCTGAAAAGCAGTCGCGGATGTATTAAAGTTTAACGTTTTTATATACGATTTGGTAATTTTGCCACTCGAAGTAAACTAGCAAGAGTGAAGTTAAAATTATGAAATACTCAATGAAGTATTTCATAATTTAGATAGGTTATTTCGTGTCTAGAGAAATTCAGCTGAAAATCAATTCTCAAGTTTGCAAACTGTACACTGCTTTACCCATTGCTAAAACATTTTTAAAATTCTTTTGTGGGATGTGACTGTAGCCCACAAATCAATATTTGCTGTTCATTCTCTATTGCCCTTGATTCATTTCAAACTGCAATTAGAAATTAAAACTTTTATCAAAAACCCAAAGTAAAACATACCCAGCTTGTAAAATGTGAGATATACGCGGTAACTAATTGGTAAACTTTTTATGCTTTGTTTTTAAAATGGAGTTTTCTTGAAGAAAATGGGCTGCAACAAACTCACTTCATTGATTTTTAAAGTGAGAAAAATATTTTGGAAAGGATGATTTGTTTTACCTAAATTGTAAAAGACTAAGATGTCAAGGAAACAATTATGAGAAGAGTGATATGTGTTTCATAAGCTGTATTTAGATGTGTACTTAGGGTAACCTTTCCATTCAAAATTTCCTGTACTCTTTTCATCCGAAAGTCTAAATTGGTGCTCACAGTCATTTTTGGTTACTTCTGTGATGGTGGTTGAAATCCCAAGTCTTTTCATCAATGACCTTCAATATTGATATACTCAACATATATGCCATCTTTTTCTTAACTCGCATGTATAGTTGTCTGTCCCTATTCACACATTGCTTCCTCAAAAACAAAATTGACATTTAAATCTTTAGTGTCACTCCAGTCCCAAGGCATTTTTCATTAGATCAGAGTTTGAAGCTGGAAGTGGCTGACAAAGGAGGTGATTGAAGGCAGGGTTTTAAAATATTTTGACCTTGAGATTTGCACTTGGCTGGCATTTGATACAACTGAATACCTTGCTCAGCTGAGCATCCAGTGTTTGTCCCTAAACAAAATTAGTGCATCTGTTAGATTTTTGCACCTACCTGATGGCTTCATTTTTTTTAGTACTACCAGTGTTATTTCTTGCCACTAACCTTAGTCTTCAAGCTGTTATGAGATTTAAATTTGTGTATTCTGTTTAACTCATCCAACAGTTAAACCACAACATATGTGAGATGTTCATTATTAAGAAAGCATTTAAAGATGACAGTGCTGAATCTAAGTTATCAAGAATGGAGTCAGGAGACCTTCTTCAATTATTGTGCTCCAGATTTAGAGAGGATTTCAGCAACCCAGCGCCAATGAAATGGAGTCTGAAAGATGGATTAGCTTAGATTATTTACAGTGTGGAAACAGGCCCTTCGGCCCAACAAGTCCACACCGCCCCGCCGAAGCGCAACCCACCCATACCCCTACATTTACCCCTTACCTAACACTACTGGCAATTTAGCATAGCCAATTCACCTGACCTGCATATCTTTGGACTGTGGGAGGAAACCGGAGCACCCGGAGGAAACCCACGCAGACACAGGGAGAACGTGCAAACTCCACACAGTCAGTCGCCTGAGGCAGGAATTGAACCCGGATCTCTGGCGCTGTGAGGCAGCAGTGCTTACCACTGTGCCACCGTGCCGCCCACAAAGTAGAGACAATAGCTATTTTATAACTGGGGAAAGACTTTGAAAATCTTAAACAAGAAGGGACTTAACCTTAAAAGAATCCTGAAATAAGACTATTATGCAGGTTCAGTTGGCAGTTAGGAACTCAAATGCATTCCAGAGAGCTAGAATAAAAGAGCAGGGACGTACTGGTGAAACTGTATTTGGAATGTTGAGAGAAGCTTTGGGCCTCGTTTCTAACAAGAGTCTGCTGGCATTGGAGAGGGTCCAAAGCAGGCTGTCAAGAATGAAGGGCTTGTTATATAATGAATGATTGAGGACCCTGGGTCTGTACTCAGTGGAGTTTCCAAGGAGACTTGGGATTTCATTGAAACTGACAGAATGCTGAAAAGCCTGGACAAACTGAATGTGCAGAAGCTGTTTCCATTCATAGGAGAGGCTAGGACCTGAGGGCACAAGATAATAGTGAAGAGAAACCTGCTTGAACTGAGATGAGGAATTTCTTCAGCCAGAAGGTAGTGAGTTTATGGAATTCATTGTTACAGAAAGCTATGGAAGCCAAGTCATTGAGTACATTTAAGACCGGGATAAGCAGATTCTTGATTAGTAAGGGAGTCAAGGGTTACTGGGAAAAGGCCGGAGAATGGTGCTGAGAACGGTAACATGATCAAATGGTGGCACACACCTGATGAACCAAATGGCCTAATTCTATATCTTGTGGTCTTTCAGGACAAGAGACTATTGCACAAGAAGAATGGGCCAAGGCTGTGGAGCTATTTTAATATAGTATTTCAAGATAGTCTCCCAGGAGCGGTTAATGAACGATAATGATGTGATTTGATGTGGGGCAGCTGAGTTAGGTACTAATAAAGCATCATTCATGGAAGATAGTCCTTCAAAGGCCAGTAGTGAGACTGTTGGAGAAATAAACCATAAAGTGATGAAGCCATGAATGAATATTTTAATGGTAGTGTAGGTAAAACAGAAATATTGCCTTGAAGATGGAGCAAAATCATTTTGATCACAAAATAAGTTGCAAGTCTGTCGTCTGTGCCATCTGGTTTACTCTGATGGAATGTGAAGGAAGTAAGTTTTAATAAGTGCACAAAAAAAGTGTGACCTGGCGAGTTTCTCAAGTAATTTTGTTCTTCAGGTCTTTAAAATTTGATTTGAAAATAATTATAGCTTTGAGAGCTACATTCAACTTGCTGTCAGGCAGCAAGGAGGTCATCATGAAATTGAGCATCATTTGGTAGTGACACACTGATCGTGAGGGAAGCAGATCGATGGTGAATAGAATTTTGTTGAGAGTGCAATTTTGAGGCACACTGTGGTTTGATATATAGGGGCAGGGGGTAAAGTTGTTGAATGTAATGTACTGGGTATGTAAACACAGATTAAATTAGACCATAAGAGGGTGCGGTTATACCAAATTTGTGTATTGCAGAGGAGAACTGAGTATTCATTTTCATTGAAAGAGATGGAAGAAAAATGGCACATATTGTCATAATCTTCATGCTTGCTTACTTTGTGCACTTGGCAAGACCACCTAGCATTTATACTAGCTGAAAATCGACAGATGAGTCAGTACTACTGCTCAAGAAACAGGTTTTAATTAATTCACTGTTGCTGCTTCTAATAATAATAAAACCAATATTGGAGTTACGTATGTATGTGAAGAGAGAAACAGGTAACATTTTTGACTTGAGTATGGTACCTCTGCTAGTTCAACTCCAGTATGAGAGCTCTTCTAGTTCTGAAGAAGAACTCTGTTTCTCTCTTCACAGATGCTGCCAGTCTTGGAGTCTCTCCAGCACTCTCTTTACTTCAGTTCCCATCACCTGCAAATATTAATGGTAAATGTAGATACACATTGGAAAATTAAATGTGAATTGTAAAGTATGCTTCATTTGAGAAAGAGTAATCTTTTAAAACTCCCTCCTCTTCCAAATTCCCAAACCCACATTCTGTCTTGAGTTGCACTGTGATGCAGTACTATCTTTGCCCTTGCTTACATCAGTTCTGTAATGAATGAAGGTTGGATCTATACTCATTGAAGTTTAGGACAATGAAGGGTGATCTTATTGAAACATGTACGTTTCTGAGTAGGCTTGACAGAATTAGCATTTGAGGTGCTGAAGTGATGTTCCCCTATTGAGAGGAACGTAGAAGGAGCACAGTTTCAGCCATCATCTCATAGATTGGCAGAACAGGCATAAGTAGCTGAATGGCCTACTCTTGTTCTTACTACTTAGATTCCTAGAATTGTCCATGATGTTGCTGGAAACATTGATTCTTAATTTCCAATACTGAAGGAATTTGAACAGAAAATTGTAGAAGACTTTTGCAAAGTGTTTGTGGATTATTTAAAGGGGAACAATGTCAGCTTTTAAGGTGAATTGTAGGAGAGTCCGATCAGTTGTGTTGGTAAACTGTGGACTGACAGGCAGAAGGTGAGTGATTAAGTTAGGCTTTCAAGTTGCTGTTGGCTGAGGGGAAGACTTCAAGTGAAGTAGAATTGGAGTTGATGAGAGTGCAGCTTGGATTTTGAGGGGGCATAGTAAGGTAGATAGACAGAGTTGAACTGATAGCAAAATTGTCAATAGATTTGACCATGCTTACATTGGCTGTTTTGAAATGAGAATAGAGAGAGATTGGTTTAGTACTGAGAAAAGGTGGTTTGAATTGGCCCCATATCTGGGATGATTCTGATAAAAGAAGATTTCATGTGTATGTTGGCAAGTTGAAAGAGAAATTCCAAATGGATTGTGTGAGCTATTATAAAACAGAAGGAAGAGAATAACTCGTGAATGTTGGTCTCTTGAAATAGAAATTTATCATGGAGGAATTAAGAGCCTGAAGGAGAGACTGAACAAGTGGTAATGAGCTCATGATGATGAAACCCAACAAGTCTGAGAATTAGAGTGAGGACCAATAAGTGGGACAAAGTGAGGACTGCAGATGCTGGAGATCAGAGTCAAAGATACAGGGCATTCCTGATGAAGGGCTTATGCCCGCAACTCTCCTGCTCAGATGCAGCCTGACCTGCTGTGCTTTTCCAGGACCATGCGAGTGGTCAAGAGATGAGTCAGTGAAGGGGAAAGACCTGAGGAGCAATTCAAAACCCATAAGTGGACGTGAGTGAGAGATCATGGTGAGCAGTTAAGAGAATATGAGTCAACAAGAGGAAGAGATTCTGTACTTAAAAGAGCATCCCCATCCATTTAAATATTGAGTAATGAGTAAGGGATAGTATATTTAGGGAATGGACACAGTTCTTTACAGCAGGTTAGAACATGCCTTGATTTGGAAAGGAATTTGGAGTGGGAGGAGGAGGATCCTGTAATAGGCCAGGTTGTTACAAACAAAATAGGCAGAACTAGCAAAGACACTGGTCAAAGGGAGTATGAACAAATCCTCAAAGATAATCTCTTGATTACTACCTAAACTGCAAGCAAATTGGTGAAGAGTAAATAAGATTAGAGGGTTAAAGGGTTAAATGTGTAGTTCAAAGGATATTTTTAAAAATGAGTTTTCAATCATGGACCAATCACGTCAGCACTGGAGCAAGTTGAAGCAGTACTGCTGAGATGGTCTTCACCTGAAATGTGCTGCAACCCATGTTCTGATAATTCAAAAAACAGTGCTTTTAATAAGACTTGAAGTCATATCATTGTTTGCGGGGGGGGAATCAAATTTGGGACGATGTTATAATTAGAGATGGCAAAGGAAATGTTCAAATGTGCGACTGGATGGAACAGTGTGTATTAGCAGATGAGGCTGAGATTACAAATAGTAAAAAGACAAAACTAAAACTTCTGTATTTTTATTGCATGTGGTATTCATAACAAAACATAAATTGAGAGTGCAAACTGAAATAAACGTATATAATTGATACCTTTTCACGGAGACCTTACCGAAAGATGACAAAAACTGGGACCTCAGTATTCAGGACAGCATGATTCTCAGGAGGAACAGGAAGCCAGGAGATGTGGTGGTATAACTTTAATTGAAGATGATATTAATCGAGGTGTGAGAAGACCCTCGTTTTGGAGAGCATGGCATATAATCTGGAGTAGAAATGAGAGCATACATATGAAATCGTTTATGGAATTGCTTTTATACACTTCAAAAAAAACTGCTCTTGGATAGCATCTACAGGAAGAAATAATGGGATCTTGTGAGAAAGATATGACAATAACCGTGGGTAATTTTTATCTACGTGTAGGTTGGATGGATCAGATTGGCAAAGATAGCCTGAATGATGAGCTCTAAGTGTTTTTGGAACAGTTACTTAGAGCAGCACATACTCTAATCAACCAGACAGCAGGCCTGACTAAATCTGTTAACACGTGATGAGGCTGGATGAATTAACAACGTCATAATGAAAGCATCCAAAGGTAGCAGTGATTACAGAATGATTGAATTTCGCATTCAGTTTAACCAGGAATGGAGTGGATCTAAGATTAGTTATAAATTTTAAATGAAGACAAGCTGGTGAGTGAACTGGCTAATTACCTGAATGAACAAGTCAGAGATGAAGTGGCAGATATTTAATATATTGTACAATATTTAGTAAAAATAGGTGTGACTTGGTAATTTTGATTGGGTTTGAAACACGAAGGATGGAACTTCAACTGGAATCTTCAGGGGAGGGCAGAGCTGGAAACAGTTGCTGAGGAAGGAGATGTGCTGTGAAAACATGTTATGGAAAACACTTCAAATAATAGGAGGAAATTACAAAACAAAGCAAGTGAATATACTGAAAGATGAAAATGAAATCCCTTTGGAGAGGTGAACAGTATTTTAAGGTGAAAAACCTGGAAGAAAACTGGCAAAATACTGCAGATCTTGGAAATCTGAAACAACACAAAATGCTGAAGAAACTAGGCAATTTATGAAAAGTCATATTTGACTTGAAATATTGACTCAGAGTCTGTTTCTTGCTCCACAGATGCTGCCAAATTTGTTGAGTTAAAAATTCCAGTCGTGTTTTACTTTCACATGCGAGAAAAAATGAGAATAGAGTGGTTAAAATGGCTTCATCCTGGTGCAGGCAGGCCGGAAACTTAACTGAAACCAGTGACTGATAATTTACATTATTCTCAAGGATAGGTTCCTCATCTCCAAGAACAAAACAGTGGATGCTGAAGAAATGAAACAAAAATGGAATTGCTGGAGAAATTCAACTCCAGTGAAACTTCAGAACTGATAGCTCGGAAAAAGTGGTGTTTATGCTGATGATGGAATGGATGAAAGGAATGAGCAGATAGGTGGAAACAGAGCCGAGAGAGAAGGGGAAAAGAACGATAGACAAAGGGAGTGTTGAGGTGGGGGAGAAAAAGTTATAGGTGTCTTTTTTTTCATTCATTTGTGAGATGAGGGTGTCACTGGCTAGGCCAACTTTCATTGCCCATCCCTAATTGTTCGGGGGCGGTGAAGAGTCAACTATATTGTTGTGGGTCTGGTGTCACATGTTGACCAGCCACGGTAAGGATGGCAGACTTTCTTCCCTGAAGGACATGAATGAATCAGGTGAGTTTTCCTGAAAATCGACAACAGTTTCATGGTCATCAGTCAATTCGTAATTCCACGTTCTTTTTATTCAAATTCCACCATCAAAAGGTCATTTGAACCAGAGTCCCCAGATCATTTGCTGAGATTTTGGCTTAATAGTTTTGCCATAATACCATTGCCTCCCCATCATGGGGACAATAAATGGGTAAAAATGGAATAGCTATGCTGAAAGCTACCCAGGTTCTGACAGGAACTGTTGTCTAAACATCTTTTGTTTTTCTGTCTGGCCTCCGTTACAATCTATCCACTCACTCCACAAAATAACCAATTGTTCTAATTTCAGGATTATGACCTGAGCCTTGTGCACATTCGTTTAAAGCAAAACAGATTAAAGAGGTAAATTCATGGGTTATAGATTATTGTGGAAAAACTGGGTTCCAATTCATGGGGCATTGGCACTAGAGCTGGGAAAGAGAGCTATTGCACTGGAATGGACTTCATTTGAACCCATATTAGGAGTGTTGTCCTAATGAATTGTAGAACGAGGGTTTGAGATTGATCTTTAATGAGTTGTGGCAAGAGTTCAATTGGGGCAAGTTTAAAAATAAAATGAAGAAGTGTGGGTCGTGAAGAAGCAAATGCTGGTTAAAGTGACTAAGAGTCAAAAATGTGCAGCAGAAATTGGAACCAGTGCAAGTCATAATGATAAAAATTCAAAGCTTAAGGCTCCATCTGAATGCATCTTGTTTTTATAACAAGATGAATGGGTTGATGGCACACTTAGAAATATGTTAATATAATTTAATAGTAATTGGTTGAAGAATGATGAAGATCAGGAACTCAATTTTCTCCGGTCTGGAAGCCATCATGTAGAGGAGCCAGTGTTGGACTGGGGTGGACAAAATTAAAAATCACACAACACCAGATTATAGTCCAACAGGTTTATTTGGAAGCACTAGCTTTCACAGTGCTGCTCCTTCAGATAGCTGTGCAGTATAAGGTCATAAGACAGAATTTATAGTAAAAGATTACAGTATCATGCAACTGAAATGATATATTGAACAAACCTGGATTGTTCAGTCTTTCATCATTTAGAATGGATTGTAGGTTTCGGTTCATTAATATGTAAATCCCAGAACTTTTTACAATCTCACTCTCACTGTCTAACACACACTCTTTCAAACGTACTTACTCAGTCACGCAGACCGTCTCTCATATGCACACACACACATACACCCCTACCTTGACACCTACGCACATGCCCTCTCACAGGCTTATACACGTATGCTTTACCAAGCTTTCACACATGCAAACACGTTCTCTCATGCACTGACATACTCCGTCTGTTGTGCACGCACACACATGTCTGTGGGGTGAATCTGTATTTGCAAAATTGTATTTGCAGAGACATTTTATTTTGCTCAAAAAATGCACAATTTGCGGGTAATCAATTCATGGAATGTTTTGTAAATTCTACTTGGGAAATAGAACCAGTCTGACTCAAGATTGGGATACAGTTAGACTCTGACCTTCATTCTTCAAGAACAGGCAGAAACGATAGAAAGAGGTTGGATAGCTTTGTTAATAAAGAAAATCATTAATGCGGTAGCGAATAGTGATCTACATGCAATCAGTTGTGATGTGGAATTAAATTGGGGTGTAAATAAGGAATAACAATGGAAGAAGACACAGGGGTCAGCTGTCGATTTCCCCCCCCTAAAAACTATTGCCATAGGATCAAGTATGTATCAGGAAATGGTGTGTAAGACGGGCACGACAGTTTCCATGGGTGGTAATAATCTTCATATTGACTTGACAAATTGGATGGGCGAGTTTAACATGGAACAGGCTATTGATGACCTGGTAACATGTAATAAGATATCTTATAGTTAAGGATCCTTTAGAGGATAACAATCACAACATGGAATTTCAAACTCCTGTTTGACAGAGAGAGAGTAACATACCAGTGTTCCCAAGTTAAATAAGGGCAATTACAGAAGTATGAAGGAAGAATTGTCTAAAGTGATTTTGGAAAATAGATTAAGTGGAAGATAAGTGCATGAACACCGACATTTAAGCAGATATTTCATAACATGCAAACAAATGTATTTGTGTCAAAAAGAAGGACTTGATGAGAATGATGAATAGTTGACGAGGTGGTCAAGGAGAGTATCCTACCAAAACTAAGGCTTACCAAGGAGCAGAAACCCATGTTTGAGAGGATTGGGATTTTTTTTTTGAATGAACCAGCAGCCGATGACTCAAATGTTAGTGAAGAAGAAATTTGACAGCTAACAATCCGCATACATGAACATCAACTAGCCACGAAACGACACGATCAGCTCTCCTTAGTATCCACACACGCAGACAACAAGCAACATGAATTCGACTGGGACAACACTACTATCATAGGGCAAGCCAGACAGAGAACAGCCAGGGAATTCCTAGAGGCATGGCATTCATCCACAAACTCCATCAACAAACACATCGACCTGGACCCAATATACCAACCACGACAGCGGACAGCTGAAACTGACAACCGGAAGCGGCAGGGACAGACCACGACAAACACCGGAGGAAACATCAAAGAAGCGCTTCGCAGGAGGCTCCCAAGCACTGATGATGTCGCCGAGCCAGGGGACGAAACGTTTGCAACAAAAACTTCCAGCTCGGCGAACAGAACCACAACAAGAAATTTGATTTAAGAAAAAGACTTTCCTAAAGTCCAAGACTTTATACCAAGAGCATGTTCTCCAAAAAGTTACCAATTTAGGATGCATCGGTATTGCAAGTGTAAAAGAACAATTTTTAAAACATTCTACGCATCTTGGACATTTATTTAGATATACCAGTGGGATTGCCATATTGTTGTGTTGGGGCATGAAGGGACCAGTTCACCTTGCATAGAGGGAAGAAAGAACTACAGTGTATGGAATACAGCCTGCAACTGGAAGTGACCATAATTGAAAGTAATCTGTCACAAAGTTCCAGTCCAACATGAATGTATATTTGTTTCATCTGTATCACTCTCCACTCATTCACTTGCTGTTTCATCCAAGTCCATTGTATTTGACCCTCCAAAGGTTCAATCTGTGTACTCAAATCCCCAATACATGATAATATGAGTAATCCATCAAGTTTATCCTATTCTGGCAACTTTTGTACACTTTCTTCACTCCATCCGTGGTGGAAATCAAGCAAGATTAGACTTATGCTTTGACTTGCTTCTGCCCAAGTATATCATGCAAGATTTATCTAATATACAACACATGTCAGACCAAGATTCAAAAGTAATCACTTGAAATAATTTTGTAAAGTAAATCTAATGTCCCTACACCCACATATAAGTTTGTGATATGCAAGCTTGTGAATAGCTCAGAAGAACATAAATAGGAGCAGGAGTGGGCCATCTGGACTGTCTAGCTTGCTCTGCGATTTAATAAGATCATGGCTGATCTTTTTGTGGATTTCGTCCCACTCACCAAATCCTATAACTCTTTTACTGTTCAAAAATGCTTTAAAAGTATTCAACTAAGTCGTCCTGTTTTAGACTATTTCCTCCCGAATTCCAGTTTCACCCACAAATGAAAGCAACCTCCATGCTTCTATCTTAACTATACCCTTCAAAATTTTATATGATTCTGTTTGTTGACTTGCTGGCTGAGCTGGTATGTTTGTTCACAGACACTTCGTCACCATGCTAGGTCACATCACTGCGTCTCTGGTGAAGTGTTGGTGTTCTGTCCCACTTACTGGTTCTGTGCCTGACTCTGCTGGGTTGACTGTGTCATTTCTACTTGTTGGTTCTGTTTCTTAGTGGTTGGTATATGGGGTTCAATCCAGGTTGAGTGCCAGACTTCCAAACATTTCTGTGCATTTCTCTGTTGGGCTTGTCCTAGGATGGATACGTTGTCCCAGTCGAATTGGTGTCCGTCATTGTCTGTATGAAGTGATAGCTGGTCATGTCTCTTGGTGGCTAGTTGGTGTTCATGGACCCTGGTAGCTAATTTCCCTCCTGTGTGTTCTCTGTAATGTTTTTGACAGTCTTTACACAGTATTTTGTATATTACGTTGGTCCTGTTGGTTGTGGGTATAGGATCCTTTTATACTTGTTAGTTGTCATAATGTGATAGATTTGTGGGCTACCAGGATACTTAAGGGTCAGAGTAGTCTGATGGTCATGTCTCAGAAAATGACGAGCTATGCCATGTGTCACTTGACACAGACAATGAAAACCCCAATTGGACTGGGACAAAATATATATCCTAGGACAAGCCAAATGGAGAGATGTATGGAAATTCCTGGAAGCCTGGCACTCCACCTGGAACTCTATTAACAAACTTGTCGAGTTGGACCCTATACATCAACCTTTAAGAAACAAAACCAACAACAAAGCAGGAAATGACACCACCAACCTCAGCAGAACCAGACACCTAGCAAGCAGGACAGAACACCAATGCTTCACCGGGGGTGCACTGATGATTATTGTCTAGCATGGTGAAGAAATGTCAGAACAAAAGTATCAGCTCAGCAAGCA
This sequence comes from Chiloscyllium plagiosum, assembly GCF_004010195.1. Taxonomy (NCBI): domain Eukaryota; kingdom Metazoa; phylum Chordata; class Chondrichthyes; order Orectolobiformes; family Hemiscylliidae; genus Chiloscyllium; species Chiloscyllium plagiosum. The sequence goes on along the minus strand of NC_057714.1, from coordinate 84,462,077 downwards.
AGTCATCAACTTCATTAATAATCTGAGATACAAATCTTTATATGATTCTGTAAGATTTCCCACCCCACCGTTCTTCTAAATTACAAAATGTATCATCCCAGTCAACTCAATATCTCCTCATAATATAGACAGTATAATGTTGGTAAATGTGAGATCATCCATTTTGGTAGGGTTAATAGGAAAATGGATTGTTATTTAAATGGTGAAAAACTGCAGCATGCTGCTTTGTAGTAAACCCTCTGAACTCCAGAATCAACCTCGTGAACCTCCTCTGCACCCTCTCTAGTGCCAGTACATCCTTTCTCAAATAAGGAGACCAGAACTGTACATAGTATTTCAGGTGTAGTTTCATCAGCACCCGAGACAGCTGTGGCATAACCTCCTTGTTTTTAAATTCCATCCTTCTAACAATGAAGGACAATATTTCATTTGCCTACTGCAACTGCAAACCAACTTTTTGTGATTCTTGCACAAGGATACCCAGATGTCTTTGCATAGCCGAATGGTGTAGTTTTTCATTATTTAAACTATAATTTATTTTCCTGTTATTCAAACTGGATGATCTTACATTTACTAAGATTATACTCCATCTGCCAGACCACTGCCAGTCACTTAACCTATTTATCTTCCTCTGCAAACTTTCAATGTATTGTACATACTTTTGCTCGACCATTTATCTTTGTTATTTGCAAACTTCGACACGCTATACTTGGTCCCCAACTGTAAATCGTTTATGTAATGTTAGAACAATCCTTTCATCAATATCTGTCAGCAATATTGAGAAGAGCAACAATACTGATACCAGTATTTTTAGAGTGACTGCCACCCTTGCAGAAATTTGACCATGAAGCCTTGCCAGCTTGGTGCCCAATTCAGTTGCCCAATGAAAATTATGATTTTCTGGCAAATACTGGAACAACCATCACAAGGTTGGGAATGGCATTATTTGTCGTGCTTGTCGTGTGGAATAATCACAAAACTTGACTCGGTTGGAATTGTTCTCAACTTTTGATCTCAATTACTCTTTAAGACAAAAGCCACAGCGTTGTGGGTGAGACCACATCTGGAATATCATGTCCAGTTTCGTATTCTTACTTGAGGAAGGATGTGGTGGCACTGGAAGCAAACCAGGTTGTTTCCCAAAATGAAAGGGCTATTGTGTGAGGAGCAGTTGAAAACATTGACTTTGTAGTCGATAGAATTCAGAAGTATGGGGGGGGGATTTGTTTGAGATTTATAAAATTCTAAAGGGGAGTTTTACAATGCAGAGGTCGAATCCCTCTGGTAATTAAACCCAAACACCCAGAAAAGCTCACCTCACTTCATAATCTGTTAAGTCTGAGTGGGTGAAAGAGAACCCTTAATTTCCAATATTAAAAGAAAACCTTTTTTTCTAATTGTAATAGTGAACACTAAACAAAACTATTAACAAATCCAAGCCCCCTTTTCTTAACTAGTTACTATCTGACTCCAAATCTGTAAAAATGTTGCTTCAATAACAATTATTAAGCATTATATTAACTTAATTTCTCAAAATCCATACAGATGGTCTTCTCCTTTTCCTTCAGCTTTTCTTCCCAATTCTGCTGTTTTCTCCCCTGTCGTCTTCTTTCTTTTCACTGCACTTAAAGGTCAAAGTACCTTTTGATTGTGCTTTCTGAAATTTCTTTGAGAGCAAGATGTGAGATGAGCAGTTAGCTCTCCTGCTCTACAGTAGTTGTTCTGTGGCTTGATGGCAGTTGACCAGTTTTCAAAATGCCCTGGTTTTATACCTCACACCATCAATCCCTCTCATTGGTCTAATGCTGTCAACACAATAAATTCAAATTCAATTGGGCTTTAGTATCCTGGGCATAATTTACACTAATTGATTGAATTGTTAAAACTGGAACAACCATCACAAGGTTGGGAGTGCAGCCAGAGGGGCAGTTGGTTCACAATTTAGACATTATTTGTCGTACTTGTCGTGTGGAATAATCACAAAGCAGCTTATGACTAGGTTGGAATTGTTTTCAACTTTTGTTCTCAATGACTCTTTAAGACAGAAGCCACAGAGTTGTGGGTGAGACCACATCTGGAACCAACACGCAGGAATCCATTTAACAGCCATTTGCTATGTGTAAAAATTTTGGAACAGCCCTTCTTTGAGAGTCATAGAGATGTACAGCATGGAAGCAGACCCTTCGGTCCAACTTGTCCAGGCTAACCAGATATCCCAACCTAATCTCGTCCCATTAGCCAGCATTTGGCCCATATCCCTCTAAACCTTTCCTATTCATATTCCATCCAGATGCCTTATAAATGTTATAATTGTACCAGCTTCCACCACTTCCTGTGGCAGCTCATTCCATGCACGCACTAGCATCTGCATGAAAATGTTGCCCCTTAGGTCCCTTTTAAATTTTTCCCCACTAACCCTAAACCTACAATCTCTAATTCTGGACTCTCTCACTCCAAGGAAAAGACCTTGTCTATTTACCTTATCCACGCCCCTCATGATTTTATAAATCTTTGTAAGGTAACCCTTAGCCTCTGACACTCCACGGAAAACAGCCCCAGCCTATTCAGCCTCCCGCCCCATAGTTCAAATCCTCCAACCCTGGCAACATCCTTGTAAATCTTTTCTGAACGCTTTCAAGTTTCACAACATCTTTGTGTTAGGAGGATTACCAGAAATGCACATATTTCAAAAGTGGCCGAACGACTGCAGCATGACCTCTCAACCCCTATACTTAATGCTCTGACCTAAAAGAAAGCATATCAAATGCCGCCTTCACTATCTTATCTACCTGCAACTCTAATTTCAAGGAACCATTAACCTGCACTTCTCTTTGTTCAGTAACACTCTCCAGGACCTTATCATTAAGTGTGTAAGTCCTGCTCTGATTAGCTTTTCCAAAATGCAGCACCTCACATTTATCTAAATTAAACTCCATCTCCACTTCTCAGCGCATTTGATCAAGATCCCATTGTACTCTGAGGTAACCTTCTTTGCTCTTAGCTGTTCAGTACTGGCAGCTGTAGCTGTACTTTAAATTTACTTGAAAATTTGGAAAACATTTTCTCTCTTAAAGTGAGCGTACACTCTTTCAACTTCATAACAAGATTGATAAAATGGACATTCAACACATGTTCTCCCTTGTAGGACAGTCTCGAACAAGTGGTCACAGATATAGATGCAGTAGGTTCAAAACTGAGATGAGGAGAAACTACTCAGCAGGTTATGAATCTCCGGAATTTGCTTTCACAGAGTACAGTGGAGGCAGAATTAATCAACAGATTCAAGAAAGAAATGTTTCTGATTAAAAGCAGGATAAAGGTGTATGGGAAGCAGGCATGAAAGTGAAGTCGAGACCAGGGTAAGACCAACCATGATCATGTTGAATGGCAGAGCAGGCTTGAAGGGCTGAATTGCAGTTCGACAATTCCTGTGTGCCAGTGGGAAGGCTCAAGTGGAGCATAGCCACCAGCATAGAGTGGTCAAGTTGAATTGCTTGTTTCTGTGTCACATTTGTGCAATTGCTTATTGATTTGGAAATATATAACCACTCCTTCAGTTTTTCTGAATCCACATCTGAACTCCCTCTGGAACAGCATTATAGGTCTACTTGCATTAAGTGGAATGTAGTGGTTCAAGAAGGCAATTCATTATGACTTTCTCAAGGGCAAATAGAATGGGAAATGAATGTTGGCTAAGCCAGGAATGACTACTTCCCATTAATTTTAAAAAATATATAAACCAAATTACTGGACCAATATTTTTCTGAACATATAGCTTTCTCACTGAGTCAATTATATGTGTTTCAGTGATAAAGTTAATACTTAAACTCTCAAAGAAATATTTAAAACATCTTGTCTGGTGAGATATCCAACAAAAATCTTCTCCTGTAGCTTATCTCCTCATTTCGAGTTTTCACTTTCGGCATATCTTAAGTTGTGGATGATACACAAAACCCTGAATGAGTTCTACAGTTTCCCAATATGTGTGCCTTAAGACTCAATACAAAAAGGGAAAGCCGTGTTGCCTGTAAATTTTATTTGACTTTGTCCATGAAGTACAGGTAAACCACATGGTAGACAGTTAACTATTACAATTAAAGTGTGCACGCAACATACCCTACTTATCTCTTCAAGGTGGGGGAGGGGTGGCAAATCATAGCCCAGTCTATTACCACTAATAACAAGCAAAATACTGCAGGTATTAGGGATTTAAAGTAATGTTTGTAATGTATGATCAATTTGCATATAACTGAGTGAGCAGATAAATTATTGTCATTGTTAATTCTAGCCAGACTTTTGAACTGTTTTCTAAGGGAAAACTAATAATCTTTCGATGAAAATTTACATGAGCAGGTGAGAATAAGTGTTTTTAACCTACTTGTCAGGTCATACAGTCCTTCTATATTGAAGACTAGGTATCACAGATTTATTAAGTATGCAGCATACATTATGTATGTGGATTCGGCAAGATGGCGGCGATTCTGTAGAACTGCTGTGGACAACTCTGCCTAAAAGCCAAGGCATACCGGTGTTTTGCCATCCCGAGCCAACTTATGTGGTGGAATTATTAGTTTAAAACCTTACAGAACACATATTTGTTAATATTTGGGAGTGGGACGGATGCCAAAGGAAAAAGGATTGAGCAAACAGCAGCAGAGAGGACACTCCCCTGCAGCACCTACCACACCAGAGACTGCAGTAGCCCCAGCCTCTCCTGAACCCCCTGGGGACCTGACAGACTCTCGGGAATTGGCTGCAGCGATTGAGAGACTACACCTTGAAAGTTGGGGCTGAGATTGAGGAGATCCGCATCCATGCTGCAGAAGCATGAGCAGGAGATCCAGGGCCTTGGGGTGCGGCTGGAGGAGGTGGAGGGTCAAACTAAGGCCTCGGAAGCTGCGATGGAGTCCTCGTCCAGTCAGATCCAGGTGCTGGAGCGAGAGGTGCGGACCTTGCAAGACCATATCGATGACCTCGAAAATCGAGGTCGGAGGATAAATCTCTGAATTGTCGGGCTCCCTGAAGGTGAGGAATTTGAGCAGCCAGTCAGCTTCTTTGAAAGCTGGCCTGCCAAAGTTTTTGGGTCTTCACATCGAGTCCAGCAGGCTGCAGATTGAAAGGGCTTGTCGGGTTACAGTGGACAGGTCAAGACCAATGCAGCGCCCCCGACCGGTCCTAGTGTGCTTCCACTCATCAGGGCTGGAAATGTGTTGCTGGAAAAGCACAGCAGGTCAGGCAGCATCCAGGGAACAGGAGAATCGACGTTTTGGGCATAAGCCCTTCTTCAGGAAACTCATCAGGACAAGCAAAAAAGTGATAGAAGCTTCTAGATTACTGGGAAATGATCCACAGGCACTGCTGTACAAGGGGTCAAAAATCATGTTTTTCCAGGATTTCTCGGCAGCTTTAATTCGAAAGAGGAAGTCCTTTAATGAAGTTAAAAAGAGGCTGAGGAACCTGGGCATCCAGTACTCCATGAGCTACCCCACAGTGCTTCGTTTCAGCCACGAGGACTCAGTTTATACATTTGACTCAGCAGATAAAGCTAAAAACTTTGCAGACACTTTAAAATAGACGGACTGGCCTGAAGAATATGGTTAATATTTGTTCTCTTTTCCTTCTTTCCCCATGTTTTCTCTTCCTTTTGTTAAATTTCTTTCTTTCTCCCTAATAATTTCTTATTTGGAATAAGTTGTTCCTCTTTTGTTAATAACTGGATTTTCTGATGGGAAATTTTGTGGATGTTCTTTGTTGTCTCCCCTTTTTTGTTTTTGTTCTGTTTCTCTTTTAGTCACAAGTAGGGGTGACATGAAGCCAGGGGTGGATGGAGTGCTCACCCTGACTGTCTTTTTCCTGTTGATTTAAGGATTTTTTTTTTCTGGCCTAAGGCTGGGCACAGTCCGGGTTTGAAGGAGGGGATGGGTAGGGTGAGTGCCCTCTATGGGCAGGGGAAAGAGTTTTCCATTCAAGGTTTTATAGTTGGTTTTCTTTGTAGTTTTTTGGTAGTAATAGTTGTTTATAGTTATGATAGCATAGTTTTTGTTTATATATAATTCTTCCACTCGAGTCTTTATTTACTTGTGCTCGGCACTTTGTAAGCAGGGTTCTCCCTCCCAGGGGTTCAACGGTCTCTGAAAGGCGATATGGCTAAATGTCTTATTAAATGGTGCACCTGGAACATCAAGGGAAGTCATTCGCCTGTTAAAAGGAAAAAAGTGTTTTCTATCCTTAGGAGGGAAAGGGTTGATATCATTTTTTGTTGCAGGAAACCCATCTTGATGATGGGGAACACCTGAAATTACAACAGGAGGGTTAATCTTTTCATCCTTTACTACTAAAAGTAGGGGAGTGGCAGCACTGATCCAGAAAAATCTTCCGTTCACATTATTAGAACAGGTGAAAGATGAGCAGGGATGGTTTGTGATACTTAATCCCTGACACATAGGGAGGAATGTGGCATTTTAAATGTCTCTGTCCTCTGGCGCATCCCCTCAAATTTTTGATTAGTGCTTTCTCTAAGCTGAGTGTGTTTGGAACATGGCAAATTATTATAGGGGGGAGTTTAATTGACTTTTGGATCCGACAGTGGACAGGATGCCTTGTGCCCCCAACTGTTTCTTCGCAGGTGAAGCAGGTGGCTAACTTATGCGAGGAGTTGGGGCTGGTGGATATTTGGAGATGTCTTCACCCCACCAGCAGGGGCTTCACCTATTTTTCAAACCCACACAAATGTCACACGAGGATTGATCTTTTTCTGGCTCCCTCGGCACTGGCGTTTTGGAGCCTTTTCTTGTTTAGGATTCCAAATTTGTGGAATACTTTTTGAAGGAGTTTTAGGAATTCTTGACTATCAACTCAGGCACAGGAAGTAGTCCGCCTATGCTATGGGAGACTGCTAAGGCCTTTGCTAGGAGATTAGCTATTTCCTATTCAGCTAGCCGGAAACGACAGCAGATGAACAGCAGCGTCTACTTGAGACACGGTTGAAAGCTGCCGAGGCGGCACATTTTCCGCGGCCTTGGGTGACGAAGCTACAGCAGATCACGGCCCTCCAGGCCCTCTGCAAAGAAAGAACTTGCTTTTGCAAGACAAAGACTGTTCGAATATGGGGATAGGCCAGGGAAGTATTCAGCATATATAGGAAAAAGCTGCCCAATTCATTACTGCAATCAATGACAGCGCCGGGGTCCTTACATATGCTAAAAAGATTAATGAGGCTTTTCAGAGCTTTTACTCTGAATTGTATCAGTATGAAGGTTGCAAGGACAGGAGGGCTAAAATGGAGGCCTTTTTAAAGAACTTGGACTTCCCAGGAGTAACCTTGGAACAGGCCTCTCTCCTTAGTGCCCCCTTGACAGTTCAGGAAATACAGGAGGCAACTAAGCAACTTCAGAGTGGGAAATCACCTGGCCCTGATTGTCTCCCGGGTGAGTTTTATAAAGAGTTTATAGGGATTCTGTCAGGGCCGATGTTGGAGATGTACAATCACTCCTATCTGCATGGATGCCTACCACCATCTTTGAGAGAAGCTAATATTTCCTTAATTCTTAAGGGGAGGGTTCCTGAGGATTGTGCCTCATACAGGCCCATCTCTCTCTATTAAATTAAGATTTAAAGATCCTGGCGCTGAGATTGGAAAAGGTGTTGCCCCATATTGTTAAAAAGGACTAGACAGGCTTAATAAGGGGCCATAGGTCCTCGAATAATATTAGAAGGTTGCTGAATATGGTCCAAGTTCGTCAGCAACGATCGATTCAGGGGTTGGTGATTTCCTTAGAAAGCATTTGACAGGGTGGAATGGTTGTATCTTTTTTATGTTTTAAAACAGTTTGGGTTGGGTGCGTCTTTGCTAGGTGGGTGGAGGTTTTGTGAGGTGGCTGCAGTCATCACCAACGGGGTGAAGTCTGGGAATTTTAGGATTGGTAGGGGTAGTCAACAAAGCTGCCCCCTCTCACCGCTGTTGTTTATGTTGATAGAGCTGCTGGCAGAGGCCATTCGTCAGAACGTCCACATCGCTCCGGAAGTGGGATTGAGGGCACACAAGATTACACTGTATGCGGATGATGTCATTTTGTTTTTATCAAATCCAATGACCTCCATACTCCATTGATTCAATGTATCAAATCATTTGGGGCTTTTTCAGGATATAAGATCAACTTTGCAAAATTGGAGGCTATGCCTTCTGAGGAACCTTAAGGATGCACCAGAAGTTGAAGCTGGCCTCAAGTTCCCTTTTAAGTGGTCACGGGCAAGGTTTTGATACCTAGGCATTTTTATTACCCCCAAGTTTGATCTGTTATTTTGGACTAATTTTGCTCACTTGCTCGACAATATTAGGTGAGATCTCCAGAGATGGGAGGCTCTTCCAATTTTATAGTTGGGCCGAATAACTCTTATTAAGATGAATGTTCTTCCTCGTTTGCTTTATCCCATGCACATGCTCCCTCTCATGTTTCCCAGGTCAACGCTGTGGAAGCTTATGGGGTGGTTTGGTTCCTTTGTCTGGTATCGTCAGCGGTCCCTCATCAAACTTAGTAAATTGCAGTTACCTCAAGAAGGGGGATGGGTTGATTTCCCAGACATCAGGAGGTATCAATTGAGTTCCCTGCTGTCTTTTGTCTGTGATTGATCCAAACTCAATATGGCTGGATATTGAGGCCTCCCGAGACAAAGTGCCCTCTTATTAACCTGTTGTTTATGGATAAGATGAGGACAGTTATGGACCACTGCCGGAACCCCATTTTCATTAGTACAGTCAAGGCATAGAGGGCAATGGGTCAGAGTGAGGGTTGTTTATCCAAGACTTCGCTACTTACACCTATAGTTGGCATGTCAGGGTTCCGACCAGGGATAATGGACTCAGGGTTCAAACTATGGGCAGCAAGAGGAGTTTCTAGTTTGGGAGACTTGTTTGAGGCAGAGGTTATGATATCTTTTGAGTGACTGAGCCGCAAATATGGGTTGCCCAGCAGAGATCTCTTCCGATTTTTTTTAAGGTTAGGGATTTCATCCAGAAGAAGACTACACTTCTCACCAAATCCGATACAGAGAGGATGTTGCTACATTCCACAAGCACCCTTTCGGTTAGTGCCCTCTTTCGCCTGCTGGGTTTCAGGGCCTGGCAGGATATTCACAGGTTATGTGAGGTTTGGGAGCAAGAGCTAAGAGTGGAGATCTCTTCTGAAACATGGGAGAACATATGGGAGAATGCTCGAAAGATCTCAGTCTGTAATAGGACATGCGCTACGCAGTTGAAAGTTCTGCACAGGGTTCATCTGGCACCATACCGTCTGGCGAAGTTTAAAAAAGGGGCATCTTCAGCGTGCCCCAAATGTAAAATAAGTGTAGGTACTCTTAACAATTGTTTCTGGACATGCCACAAGCTACGTGTTTATTGGAGCGCCGTGGGGGGAGAGATAGGGAAGGTATTGAGGACTGAAGTCACAAAGTAGACCCGATATCTCTCCTCTTAGATCTACCGAATTTACCATCTTTAGACGGGCATGGGAAGAAACTATTTAATATTCTTGCATACTGAGCATGGAAGAATATTCTGGTGAACTGGGTGTCTGACAACTCGCTGGGATGGCAGAAATTAATTATAGAGCACATTCCCTTGGACTTTTTTTTACAAACATGGTGTACCACACAGCAGACCATTTTTATAAGATATGGCAGCCTTACTTGAGTTATTTGGATATAGATTTGTCGGTTATCTTAACGAGGGCGTTTGTTTAACCAGGATGCTGAGGTTTGTCGAGCCCTAGGCCCTGGAGAGGGGTCTCCTGAATTAATACGGGTATGTATACAATTATGTATGTTCCTTTATTTGGGAGCTTTACGCTAAGTATAGCTGTTCTGTATTCTATGTGTTTTGTTTTGGTTTGTTTGCTTTGCTTTTCTTTTTTGATCTATTAATTATTTACGTATTTATTGGTGTTGCTTTGCACAGTGTTAGGGTTTGTTTTGTATTATAGTGTAGGTTAGTAGACAGTAGTTGTATTGTAATTTGTTTTTTTATTTTTATTATACTATTTGTTATTGATTGTATTTTTTCAATAATTTTATATGTTTGTAAAGTTTAAAAAAATTTGCTAATATATTTACAAAAAGGTAGATTTGCAATCAGAGACTATAAGGCTTGATTGGAAATCTAACGTTTTGTAATTCATAGGTCAGTATTCTAAGCATTTATAAATCCAACTTGTAAACAGTTTAATATATTTGCCTTACTTTATCTGTCTCATAATCCATACAATTTTGCATTTCATAATTCTATAGAAGTGAAAATCCAACTCTATCACATGTATGATTTACCAACTTTAGATTTCCTTGCTTAATGTAGTGTAGTTCCTCAAGTTCTCTTATGACTTCTTTCATTCTCATGTCGAACTGCAATTCTTCTATCAAGAATGTTTAATGAAATGTCCATCTTTGACTGTACAATTTTGTGCCAGTTACGTTTTAGATAAATGACAATTTAAATGCATGCATACAATCTTTTTGTAGAAGTTTTTCCTGTAATGTTATCAATTTAGTATACTTCAGTTGAGTGGATCTTATAGTTGCATTTCTTTCGATTAGAGTTTCTGGAATTACAGCTTCACTGACGGCTAGAAAGCTGTTTAGGGGGATTTGTGTAAGAAACGTGTCCACAGACTGAAGAGGTATTCATGCAGACTTCCCACAAATTAATGAAGAACGAAAGGCAATCTTATAGAAACAAGACTTAGGGGGCTTGACAGGGTTAATGCAGAGAGATTATTTCCCCCTTGTGGAAGAATCTGTAACCAGAGATCATAATCTTTGAGTAAGGGAGGAGATTTGAAGCATGGACACAGTCTCGATGTTCAAGTGATGTGCTTTCAGGACACACCGCTTGGAAACCCAGGACTGGATACATTTTGTAATTATGCATCTATCCACAAGAGGGAGTCAATCACGAATTTTAACACATTTGTTAAAATTGCAGTTCAGTTCATAACTGATTAGCAAATAAGTGTTTCAAATTTTGAGAATAAAGATTGAGAAGTATTTTGAAAACGGTGATTTCTCTTCAGCTTTAATAGTCATCAAATTGTGAAAGTTGATGTTAAAAAAAAAACTGATCTTTATTGTAAAAACAAAATATTCTAGATGTTGAAAATCTGACTCCAACACAGAAAATGCTGGAGAAACTCAACAGGTCTGGCAGCACCTGTTGAAAGACCAGCAGGATTAAGGTTTTGCATCCCATGAGTTCTTCAGCCTTATTTATATGGTAGTGTTAATGGCCTTGGGATATCACACAGAATTCGACAGCTTGATAAATACTTTAAAAGATGCAGTCACAATTGTAAAGTAGGGGAACCATGGACCCAACATGTTTAAGCAAGCTACCAAAACCAGAAATGAGACAAATGTACCAGACCCTTTCTTTAAAAATGTTGCTCGAAGGACAGATGTTGCCAGGACATGAAAAGAATTCAATTGCTTTTCTTCGAAGACTGATTTTATTTTATATTAAGCCATGAGGAAAGGTGAGGGTGTCACTTTAAGATTCCATTTGGAAGACGCTCCAGATATTGCAATAGGAGACTGAAGTCTAAACTTAGATTATGTATTCTGCATCCACGACTTTCTGAGTTAATGATGAAAGTACTATCAAGTAGTTTAACGGGGCCAGGTGACTGTCTCCTGCGTCCTCTTTCTCACCTTAATAAGTGGTCTTTATTCGACAATGTTATGTTTCAGTAAGGACCAGAAATCAGAATGCTGACTGAGGAAATATTCACTCTGCAGGCAGCAAAGTTAGATTGAGTTGGTTCCCTCCAAAATGGCTGACGACATCAAGTGGGCAGACTCTTAAAGTGACAGACCATGATACTTACAAAACAGATAGGGAAATGAAATTGATCAGATCAAGGCAGATGTTAAACAACCAGATACAGAATAAAGTTCCTGCAACTCTTCTCAAGATGTAAACTCAGAGGAACACCTTTTACGCTTTTGCTACCTTGGAGTTTTTTGTGTGAAAGATCTCCGAACCCTTGATGTATCAGACTATAATCGATCATTTCTACCATCCACAGCATGATTCCTCAAAGTGATCAGTTGTTCCACTACTGGTTTTCATATCTCATTGTTCCACTACTGGTTTTCAAAGCAACCGTTTCTTTAATGAAAGTTTTGTTTATTTTCCATTACCTGAGCCTCCAGCTGGGATTATCTTTGTATGGGATCAGAAATAGACCATTCAGCGCATTTGCCTGTTCCGCCATTCAATAAAATAATGATGAATTTGTACCTAAGCTCTATTTACCTGTCTGCACACAGCCAGTAGTCCTCTCCAAGAGAAGCAACATTTTTTTACTTCTTCTTTTCAAAGCACTCTGACAGTCCTTTTATATCAAACAGCAAATTATGTAGCCATGTTGACTTTGTAGCACAGTTTCCTACTGCAATGGACAGAGTCAATACAGATTCAGTGACAACTTACCGGTTTAATCAACAAGGGAATTTGAACCAGGAAGTTATGCCTCCGCACTCAATTCTATGGAAAGAAAGTTCAAGTTTGAGGCAATCATTCATACATGTACAGTTCTAATTTAGTACCTATAAAGATATATTAATTTAGTATAATACTGCATTAAAGAAGTGCTGAGTTTTAAGAACAGGAATTTGGATATCCAGCATTTTCTGTTCAGATTTCCAGCATTTACAATATTTGGCTTTGTCCTTGTGTCTTGATTTGCAGGTGACCTGCTTACATTAGGTGCTGGGATGCTTCAATATTCACTGAAGAACTCTGCTGTCTAAATTAAAGTTGCCACATTATTGAGAGTTATACACTGAGTATTACAGTTGAAAACTAGGTCCGTTTTTGCCTTCGTGACAATGTTCATAGTAAGACAGAAAATAAAGCATTTCTGCCCTATTCCAGACAGCTCCAGTGAATGGAAACAAAGCTGTTTTTCTAATCACTGGTTTGATAGTCAACATTCACATTGTAACAAATTGGAAATGTTGTCAGATTGTTATGTTTCAGGACAGTGTCTCTACTTTACAACAACATGGAGGGATAAAGGGATCACATGATCTGAAATCTGCTGAGACCAAGTCAAGGTGGTTTAGGTGCAAATGACCAAAGAACAGACCCACTTGGTTTTACTGAGAAGTAGTTGCAAGGTGATCACATCTATAAACAATAACAAAGGCATCCAGAGGGATAATGGATATATTGTAGAACAGAGAATAAAGCAGGAGATAATGAGTGCATGTAAAAAAGGTAGTACTTTCATCATCAGTGACTTTAATCTTCATGTGGATTGAGATAGTCAAATTGACAGAATTAACCATGAGGAAGAATTCATAGAGTATAGTCAGGGAATATTCTTCAAGCAATATGTTGTGGATCCAACTATCAGACTATTTTGGATCTGGTAACATGTAGTAATGCAGGTTTTAAAAAAATCATCTCACCTGGTGGCACGATATACTGCAACAACTGTGGGCCCTGACAATATTCCAGCAGTGGTATTGAAGACTTGTTGGGGTGCAGCAAGCTCTGGAGTACAAGTTGTTCCAATACATTTATTACACTGGCATTTACCTGAAAATGTGGAAAATTGCCCAGCCATGTCTTGTATACAAAAAGCAAAACAAATCCAAGTCAGTAAATTACTGTCCATCAGTTTACTCTGTCATCAGTAAAGTCATAAATATTGTTATCAAGCAGTTACCTTGCTAAGCAACAACCTGTTCAGTTTAGATTCCACTGGAGCCAGTCTTGACCTCATGGTTCAGACATGGGCAAAAGAACTGGATTCCAGAAATGAGGAGAGAGTGACTGCCCTTGACATCAAGGCAGATTTGACTGTGTGCCGTCACTGTGCCTGAGCAAAACTAGAGTCAATGTCAATCATGGGAAAAGTTCTCCAACGGATGGAGTTATATGTGGTACAGAGGAAGATGGTTATCAGTCATCTCAACTCCAGGACATCTCGACAGGAATTCTTCAGAGTTGTGGCCTTGGCCCAGCCATCTTCAGCTGCTTCATCAATGGGCATTACTCCTTCATGAGGTCAGAGTGGGAATTTTCACTGATGACTACACAATGTTCAGCAATACTTGTCTCCCCTCAGCCATAGAAACATCCCATGTCCAAATGCAGCAAAACCTTGACAATACCCAGGTTTGGGCCAACAAGTGGCCAGTTATGTTTGCATCATACAAATGCCAGACTCCAACAAGACAGAATCTAACCATCACCCCTTGAAATTCAATGGCATTACCATTGCTGAATGCCCAATATCAACATCCTGGGATGGTCAGAAGCTGAAATGGACTGCCATATAAACACAGTGGCTCAAAAGCAGGTCAAAGGCAAGGATTCTTATATACCAGGTGTAGTGATTGTAATGAGGTCAGCCAAATGGACATTATTAAATATGAATTCCTTGACTGGACCAGATTAACAGTCCCAATCGGGGAGCCCTGGCTGACAGATACAAATGTGAATGTTAAAGGTTCTGGTAACTGAGAGCTGGCTCTGTGGAAGCCAGACCAATGTCAAGTACTATGCATGTGTAAATAAAGGTGACATGGTCCTGGGATACCAGCCTCTGTGGAGTTATTTCACCAGGGACCTTACTTTATTTCTTGTGCTTTAAACACTTGATCTTAAGATCAATTTTTTGCTTGAAAGACGGGACTCTGTTGTCTTGCTTCCCAAGATCATCCCTCGACACATGTTGGCTTGCACTCTCACTTCGTTAGTCAAGATTAGAGTGGTGCTGAAAAAGGTAAAAGCACAGCAGGTCAGACAGCATCCGAGGAGCAGGAAAATCGATGTTTTTATCAGCCATTCCTGATAAAGAGCTTTTGCCCGAAGCAGCGATTTTCCTGCTCCTCAGATGCTGCCTGACCTGCTGTGCTTTTCCAGCACCACGCTAACCTTGACTCTGATCTCCAGCATCTGCAGTCCTCACTTTCACCTTTTATGTTTTCATTGTTATGTCACTTTCAAATATTTTTGAAAGTCCCTCTTGTACAGCTTTTCAGTTCCTGCTTTCCTTGAAGCTGTTTCTCAATGGTGTCTGATTTTTAAAAATATCCCCCAAACCTGAAAATCTCTGCTGCTGTCTCGCCTTGGCTTAAACTTCTCCAATGTCATTCTGGTTATAGTCATAGAGATGTACAGCATGGAAACAGACCCTTCAGTCCAATCTGTCCATGCCGACCAGATATCCCAACCCAATCTAGTTCCACCTATCAGCACCCGGCCCATAGCCCTCCAAACCCTTCCCATTCATATACCCATCCAAAATGCCTTTTAAATGTTGCAATTGTACCACCCTCCACCACTTCCTCTGGCAACTCATTCCATACACGTACCACCCTTTGTCACTATCCTATCTACTTGCAACTCCACTTTCAAGGAGCTATGAACCTGCACTCCAAGGTCTCTTTTTTTTCAGCAATACTCCCTAGGACCTTACCATTAAGTGGTTCTTAAGATATTATTCCATTATGTATGTTTGCCTTTTACATATTTTATAAACTTTACCTCCAATTTGTATAATATGTTTTAATTTAAGAACAGCAAAGACCTTAACAACAGACCTGAATCCTGCCAAACAGCTCCTTTTTCTGTTGCAGAGCAAGAAACAATTCCAATGAGCTTCACTGAGTCTAATTCTTTCTTTCTGACTGCCTGCCTCGGGGTTCTCACCTCACCTACTCTTCTCCCAAACTCAGAAAGGGTGACTATTGCATACTGGTAAGGTCACTTAACTTAAAAGTCAGGGGCCCAAGCTGATGGTCTGAGGGAAAAGTTCAAATCCATCTCAGCAGCAGATGTAATTTAAATTCAATTAAGTAAGTTTAGAGCTGAAAGCGACGAGTAATGATAATTACAACTGTAATCAATTGTTGTAAAAATCCATCTGACCTACTCAGACCCATTTGGGAAGGAAGTTGCTGTCCTTGTCTGATCTGGCTGGCATGTGGTTGCATGCTCAGATATGAGGCTGGTTCTTAACCACTGTCTGAAATGGCCTACCAAACTATGCTATTAAAGGGCAATTAGGGATGGGCAACAAATATTGGTCTTGCATGCAAGGCCAATATCTATCCTCTCTGTTAGCCTCTTTTCTGGTCTTTGGAGTCCAACCTTTCCCCATTGTCCAGATGATATGATCTGGGACTTCAAAGAAAGGGGTTGAGGTATGTCAACATTAGGACTCCTCTGCTTCATCTGGATGTTCCCATTCTTCACTGCTTCAGCAGGATGGTCCTTTGTATCATGTCCCTGGTTATTTTGGAGGAGGAATCTAAGTGGCCATGCAGTCAAACAACTTCGATCAATGTCACAAGAAGATCTGTTTTACATACTTAACTGCCATTGTGTTTGCATCCACCAATTCAGTAGTAATAACATGTCTTAAATTCCATGGTTCAATCTAATTTTCCACATCTCAATTTTCTTCTTCGATGTTGCAATTTTGTCACTCACTTCAAGTATGCTTATATCAGCTTTTTGTATTCAAAAATGCAAAATCTTTATCAAGTTAAAAATGACAGTAAGGTATGCAAGTTTGATCATCCAAAATTGGACAGTTTTCCAACAAGTGCATGATTGTGTGCAATAAGAAAGACCAGCAGTTCCTGATAAAGCTGCACTCTGTCATGAACATGTGAAAAAAAATTTGTTGATGTCCTGCTCACATTTCTGAATACAGCTTTGCAAGCAGATGTGAATTCACAGCTATGTCAGTTACGTTTAACAAAGGTACTTTTTTTTGCAGGAAGGAATTGGCTATATCATGATTGCTTTTAGGTTTTTGTCTCTTGCAAAAATGCCAAGTTTGATTGCCTGTAATAATGGTAGGAGTGTTTATCCAAACAGCAACATGGTTCTCACTTAGCTAATTCTGATTTCATAAAATTATCCAGCAAGTTGAATTTCACTTCCTCATCTATTCCTCATTCTGGTAAAACCTGACATGAGTACATCTTTCACCAGCCAACCATAGCAAACAGAAACAAAATATTTGTGCTGCACTACTGATATGAGATGGCTGATCGAGCTGAACCGCATTCTTAACATCTTTCTGTCAATTAGTATTTTATATCTCCTGGAAATTCCTCATTTATTCTACTGCCTATATCATGAGAAAATGGCATGTTTTTCATTTTTTCCACTGCACTTTCCACCAGTTTGAACACTTCCACAGCAGCTAGAGCAATTCACTCTTGCCCGACTGCATGAGTTTCCTTACTTTCAACAGTCTGAAATATTGTTAAGAAGGATACTTTCAGGGTTTTTTTTAAACAAATCAAATATTTGTAATTTGAGTTTCTGACAATTATATTGCTTTTTCCATTTAAACATATCTTTCACATATCTACATGCCTGATGCCCTGTATTGAAGTGTTCCTTCTGTTTGGCTTGTTTAATTGTTTCATTGATTAAAATTTTAAAGTACACGTTGTGGCATCTTCAATTGTTTTTTGTGACTTGAGTCAGCGGTGCCCATGGCTTCAGCTGAAGAGCTAACAGTGGCAAAATGAACTTATTTAAAATACATTTTCCTTTTTAATTTACTCACACACAGTCACTTTTCCTGAAATTATTGAGTACCTCATGATCCTAATGGAAGGTTAATGCCTACCATGTACAGGGCTAGCAACACTTGATTTTATTTCTCAGTGAAATGTTTATTTCTCAGATGAAAGATATCAATTAAACTCACAACATAAGGTCTAGCTGCAGAGTGGTCCAATAATCCTAGCTGCTGGAGTATAGCAACTCTTTTCCAATCAACTGCTGTTGTCATTCTTTTATATATCTTGCCTCATGCTACAAATTGAATTAGTGATAAGAGATTGTGCAGCAATTGGGTGAGGATCTTGTGAGTCATTAGCTGTACTTTTTTGCAGTTCTGAAATAATGTGAATATGGTAATGCTTCCAAGTGAGGATGTGTGGGAGTGATGTGGAGTCACGACAGTCTCAAGTTAACACTCATTGACGTGCTGTTCAAGGCTGCTTCTTCCTTGGACTTCACTTTGAGAAGTACTGATCTCATTTATTTGTACATAATGATTGCAGCTGCTTCAGATACAGCCCCAGCAGTCCTGACTTTGCTGCTTTCATTGGAAAAATCAATCTCTGAAGAAATTTTAATTGTTTCTTCACAGTCCTTTTGAAGAAGTTAATCTACACTGTAATTTTCCTGATTATTCATTCATATCCTCATCTTTGATTTGAAACTAATAGTGGAATAATTCAAAGTATTGTCCTGCTCTTGCACACATAAGATAATATTCCTCAGCTCTGAACAGTGAAACTTCACCATTTTGTAGTCTTTCATTGTCAGATCTTTTCTCAAGTAGGTGGCATTGTAAAAGAAATAAAAACAAACATCCCAGGCAAACAGACGTAGAACCCTCCTGATGAACATCCAAAACATGCTGACTAGAACTACCTGCAAATATACTGCAAAGTTGTGGTCATGTACCATTGTCATGGTTGGATAAAAGTGCCGGGACTAGTAACATCTCCAGATGTTTTTTGTGTCATTCTCATGAACAACATGACTAATGCTGAAATCAGGCACAAGCTAGGTAAGATGCAGTCTTGGGCGTCATATTGTGAGAGGTCTCTAAAAATTTAAAAAGACTCAATTTCAAGTTGTATCCAATTGTTTGAAAAGTAAAGGGGGAAAAAGATGTTTTAAAATTGAATTTTTTGTTCTGATCCACTTATAAAGATACACAGTTATTATATCAAACAGTCCTGTTTAAAGCATGTTATCTGGTCTGATCTGTGTTCCGAAATGGATAAGCTGTCCAACACAATTTCTCAGCTGTTCCATTATTGGTAGTAGCTTCATCTTTCTCTAGATCTGGTAGAAGGAACTGCAATAGGATTGACATTTTCCAGGTAAAACAATTGATGTAGAATTACATTTGACTCACCCTCTTAATTTTCAAAACCACATATTTGAAAGATTAAGGTAGAATGCCAATTTTGAATTTCTTCCTAATTTGATTAATAATCCTTTCTTCAAATTTATTGGAGCCCCCCAAGTAAAAAACATTCACATGCATCATAAAGATGCCCAAAGATTTTACTTTATAATATCGAAAGAACATTGCTTGGTCCGCCTTCAGTTGTGAAACCCCCAAAGACCATCAGATATAGGAGCAGAATTAGGCCATTTGGCCCATCAAGTGTGTTCCACATTTGAACATGGCTGACATGTTTTTCAATCCCACTTTCCTACCTTTTCCCAGTAACCCTCCATCCCGTTACTAATCAAACATTAACAGAACAGTTTTTACTGAAAACTACAACACCTGGGAAGTGTTACATAATCCTTGAACAGATTGTCTCAAACTCCCAAGCATCCTTTCTCTTCCTGGTGCTTCCTTTGTAACTGAAAGACCAGTGAAGAATTTTCAAAAAAAATTTAGAACAAATTAAACAAAATAGAGATGCAGGGCCAAGCATGTGTTGTAACTGCATGGTGTGGGAGCTGGTGGACCCCATAGTGGCTCATAATGACCACATCTGTAGCAAATGTTGGTTACTTGAGAAACTCTAGCTCAGAGTTAATGAGCTGGAGCCTGAGCTTTGAACACAGCAACACATCACATAGGGGAACAGTTACCTGGACACTGTGCTTCAGGAGGCAGTCACACTGCTTAGATTAACTACCTCAAAGGGTGTTATGAAGACAGAAAGAAAGAGAGATCCAAGAGGTAGTACTGAAGGAGCCGAAGCGCTTGAGCTTGTCGAACAAGTTTGAGATTCTTGCTCCATGTGGATGAGAATAGAGAGTATAGGGAGGTTGAGCACACTGACCATAGTATCGTGGTACAGGGAACTATTCAAAGGGATTTGGCAGGGGAGGGGGAGGGGTGTGTAGAAAAGAGACATATCGTAATCATGGATAGGATAGTCAGGAGAATAGACATTGTTCTCTGTGGCCAGGACCAAGAGTTCGGAAAGTTGTATCGCCTGCCTCAGGATATCTCATCAGCATTGCAGAGAAACTTGGGAGTGGGAGAGGGAAGATTCAGTTGTGTATGTCAATATCAACAGTAGAGTCAGATAAAGGAAAGAGGTTTGAATATGAATAGCTAAAGGCTAAATTAAAAAGTAAAACCAAAAAGGTGGTAACCTCCTGATTACTAATGGACCCACAAGCTAATTGGCACAGAGTCAACAAGATTAAAGAGGTAAATGTGGGGGATCCAAGATGGCGGCGACCCAGTGAGACTGAGTCTATAGTGCTTCTCCCAAGACTTGGGCACAGTGGGTCACCTACCCCCTACCAAGCTCACCAAATCATTTATAATAGTTTTGTAATTTAATTAGTTGTGTAATATTACATTTAAACAATTTAATCCTAAATTAAAATGACTAAAGGGAAGGGAGCCCGCAGCTCTCAGCAAGCAGGAACCCCTCCCCCACCCTCTCCAGCTGCAGCAGAGGCGTCCACAGCCGGCCCGGGGGACTTACCTACAGTAACAAGCCTTGCAGAAATGCTTTCCAAGCTTGACTCGAAGATCGATGCCTTTATTGTCGAATCCAGAAATCGTTGGGAGTCGCTCTCGGCCGTGCTTCAGAAGCACGACCGAGAGATTGAAGAAATCCAACGCCGAGTCGGAGGGGCGGAGCTAAAGGCCACGACCTCCGAGACAACTGCTCAATCGGCCGTGGATCAGGTCCGGACTCTCGAGCAGCGATAATCGAGGTCGCCGAAAAAATATTCGTTTGCTGGGCCTTCCCGAACGGGAAGAGGAAGGCCAGTTGACAGCATTCCTGGAGCAGTGGCTGCCACAACTTTTAAATCTGCAAGCTGGATCAGGCCAGGTAAGGGTGGAATGGGCCTACCGGGTCGCAATACGCGGGCCCGGCTCGAACCAGCGCCCGCGCCCGGTCCTGTTCCGGCTGCAGAGCTACAGGGAGAGGCAGATACTCCTAGAAGCCTCTAGAAATCTCGGAAAAGACCCCCAAGCTATGATCTACAAAGGATCCAAGATCATGCTATTTCAGGACTTTTCCCCGGCTCTGGTCTGAAAGAGGAAGGCATTCGACAAGGTGAAGAAGCGTTTAGGGACTTAAATGTTCAGTACTCCTTACGCTACCCAGCGATGTTACGCTTTAACCATGAAGGATCCGTATATAACTTTGGATCACCAGAAAAGGCTAAGGAATTCTTGGACTCTCTTAGATAAACTGTAGGACATAATGGATCTTGGTCCGCCTTTCCCCCCCCGCTTTGGTTTATATCCTCTCTTTTTTTCTTTCTCTTACCTTACTGCTTAATATTATCATGGGGGGTGAGGAGAGGGATTTGATTTTCTCCCCCCCCCCTTGGAGTTGTTTTCTGTTATTATTATGAGGGATGTATGTATATGTGTGTGTGTATATATATATATATATATATATATGTATGTGTGTGTATGTGTATATATATATATATATATATAAGT